>NC_088360.1:36210433-36218338 GCF_034508935.2 Berghia stephanieae
CAACAACCTGTCAAGGTCCAGACGTAACCTAATAACTTGTAAGGCTTTCTTGGCCAAAGTACACCCAGGCTAAAAAAATACATTGATCCATTTAAGTAAACACGGTAACAAACGTCCTTCACAGTGAACCATAAAAGTTTGCTACAAAAAATTATGCTTTATTACAGTATAGACTAGAACCAAGCTTCTCGTTGCTCCAGAAAATACCTTCATAACGATGAACAATACACTTTTTTGGACACAGAATATAACAAACACTGAGCTGAATCTAATCCTCCTCACGCCATATAAAGAAAAAGTATTTGAGAGAAAAAAAGGAACATCACACAAATGATTAAAAATGTTTTTTTTTAATTTCTGACTTTCAAGTTAAAAAGAAATGGGGTTACTTACTCCATTAGAAAAATATTCTGGAGAAACTCCTTCCAAAAAACTAATTCTCTTTTCCAAGGCCTTGATCCTCATGTAGATATCATTTCCATCTGGAATAAAGCGATAATTGCTATTGCTTAGTCACGATGAGCAAATGAACAAGACAAAAGATTTTCTACAGTTAAATCTCTACTGTTCTTCCCCACCAATCCCTTGTTTAATTTTCAATATTAGACTTGAGTTAATTAAATATTCTCATCTCTACCAATCATTCCAAGGAAAAGCATACATCAAATCTAAAGTTTCTATTTAGAATAAGGGAAATTAAAAATTAAAAATAATAATAATAATTTAATGAACATTTAAATGTAATTCACAATACTTGGATGGCGCATACAGATTGATGTAAGCACACAAAAAAAAAACCCACATGGGAATAATATGAAACTCACACAGCCGGATATCAGGTATAAATCTTATCTATTTTCAATTGTCGATAAATTCATTTTTATCCAGCTACAGACTATGGAGAAGATATCCTGCTTGAGTTTGAATAAGTTTGTCAAGTTGCTGCAAAAAGTTTGTCACATATTACACTAGTTCTTCATTGTTGGTGAACCTTTTCACTTCTTTCAATCTGTCTTTGTGTCTGGAGCAGTGTGGTGTATACATGTCTCATCCCAATAATGATAGGATCAGGGAAGTGTTCATTAAGATATTGAAAGTCACAATGGAGTCTATGGACACATTGAAACTTTTCAACAAAGAAGCAGAAACCTTTGTGCACTATGTGCTCAAAGCCCAGTTATGTTGGTATCCTCCTCGCAGACACTTCATCAAGAACTGAGCTTATTATGAACAATTCTGTAAGCAGATGACTTTAAAATTCCCATGGTCATTGCAATATCCCCAATTTTAACTCTTATATCCTGAGACTAACAACATGTTGAGTGCTTTCATTTGAATTGCTGTTCATCATTTCACCTTCAGCAACCAAACGATACCACTTATTTAAGACTTTATTAAGATGCTCACACTGATAATTTTGATAATTGACTACCATTTACGATATTCAAATGGTGTTCCATATTTGAGAGCCTCTCATCAACCGCTTCAGCCCTCTGAGCATCAGCAGACATCATCCAAGACTGTCTTCCCTCTTTGTCATCTGGTCTTAGACGAGTTTGAGGCCCATAAGAGTTTTCCACATTTTTCAAATTGATATGGCTCTTCATGCCCTCCCTATGAAAATACACAGCTTCCACACGTGCACAGCTATTGTTTGGGTCTGAATAAAATAAAGAAACATAGTACTGGGTGAAAGGGTTGCCCATACTCATTCCTATTACGTAATTAAGATATAATTTTTTAAACATGCAACCAGTTTATTTGTATCAAATTAATAATCCATGTTGCAACCTTTGAAAAGGCAATTAAGTGCATACGTTCACCTCCAGGAATGATAAGTATTAACTCTATTCATTACAATGTGTTTTCCAAGTGCACCATGAGCATTGCTCAATTACTCAATTTAATTGAATCAGTCGATGTGAAGTGAAAAAAATAAGAGAGGATGGAAAGAGAGGGAAGGATGGGATCTTATTCGTTGAATTATTTTTCTGAAAGCTTTATAAACAAAATGCAATTCTCCTTCTCCTTATTTTACAGAATATTTTGTCTTTAGCTTGATAACTTCCACCCAAGAAAATCAAATCATCAATTGCTGATTTTTAAGCAAGTCTGCATATAATCCTGTTCATTTGAAAATTTAACATTCTAAGAAAAATAAAATGTTTATTGATTTTCTTATCTTCGGTACTTACATGGTTTAAATTTGTTATCACCCAAGGATATGTGTAGTTTTCAACTTTCTATTTTTTATTCTTTTTGTTACTAAATCATGATGTTCATTATTTTGTCCTGATCTCCTTATGCCAAAACAAAACAAAACAACAAAAAATCTTAAACTACTGTGTTGGAAGTTGACACTGCATGCACTACAGAAAAAATCCACAATCTCAACCTTTCACAACAAGATGATTTGTTGGTGATGGTAGTGATAAAGATTATGATGATGATGATAGTATTAGCGTATGGCTACACCTCCAAATTCATTTCGTCAACCCAGCCTCGGAACAGTTTCATAGCCAGCTGCAAGTCTTGTAACTGGACAGTGGAGGACGATATGATCGCTGGTCTCTAGAGCTGCCTGACACTTCCGGCATCATTGTTTCCAAGTTTCCATTTGCACATATTTGATGCAGTTCTACCATTGATTCGAAGAAACCCAGTATTTCCTAGCATTGTGGAATGCAGGCATTCTTTGGTGGGGTCTTTTATGATGCTGCCTCCTCTAGGTGTTTCCCTCTTCCACATTTTTCTCCAATTCTCTTCCACGTTGAAGTCTTCCATTTTTGTTCGGTAGAAAGGTCTTGTTGATTTGAGCAGTGTTGTTGAAGGTGCTCCCTAATTATTATTTTTAAAGGATTGTTATCTGTGGTATCATCAATTCTTGCATGCATCCTTTGATTAGCATCTTGTCGTCTAAGACTTGGTGATACAATGCCGATCAGTACCTGTTCTCAGTACCTGTGGTGAGGCTCCCCAGGTGGCACTTGCGAGTTTTCTCACCAGGCTGTTTCATTTGCAATTTTATTTGCAGTTCCCTCATTGTGTTTGCAATAATTAGCTGTCTGTCCATTGTGATGCCGAGGTATTTAGGATTGGGGTGTGGGGGTAGTACTGATTTACTATGATCTTCAATGCCTTTTTTGCCTCTGGATTATTTAAGTAGAAGTTTGTGGATACTGATTTGATCATGTTCATTTTTAGGTACCACTTATCAAATTATTGTATCAGGCAGGTGGTATCTTTGCTTAGAACTTCTTCAATCTCTTTCCAGTTTTTCAATTGAAAGGCTGAGGCCCAGTTGTTAGCATATCCGTGTTTGAGTGCTTCTGGCACCAAAACTGATCCTTGTGGTACCCCATTTTTAATTTTTTTGGTTCTGCTTTTGTTTCCTCCTGCATGAAATTGTCTTGTGCCAGTCATGGTAGATAGCAGTTTAAACATCTTTCTACAAGGAATTATTTTTGCAAGCTTTAACATCAATCCCCCTGTCTAAACAGTGTTGTAAGCTGCAGATAAGTCTTTAGGACTGAATCTGTCTTCTTTTTGTTCTCAAAGCCTGCTTCTATGTTTGAGGTTAGTGGAAAAATCTGTTCATTTGCGTTTCTTTGTAGTCTAAAACCCACCTGTTCTGGCAGTTCGTAGGGATTTACATATGGAATGATTCGCTCTAGTACAAATCTTTCCAGGAGCTTGTCTAGGTAGCAAAGTAGAGTTCTTAGTCTGTAGCCAGGTGGTTCAGTCCTTAGTTTGCCTGGGTTTAATATGGCGATTACTTTGGTGTGCTTGCAAATTTGTGGGCATGTGCCCTTGTCCATGATGTCTGTCATGATGATGATGACTAATAATGACGACGATGATGATGACTATGACAATAATGATATCACTGCAAATCAACTAAGGTTATATAAACTTCTGTATGTTGACTGCTACTGTTATTTATTATTACTGGTGAACTTAACTGAATTGCATACAACCTACACATCCACATGCCTGTGCCTAGGGAAAAAAAATCCACATAGATAAGAATCCACATCAAGCAACACACACAGCAACAACTACTACTCAGCAAACACAGACGGACACACACACACACACACACACACTATGATAAACAACCGGAAAACACAACAAAAAAGTATTTACAGGAAACTATTTTGTTATTTCATTTTGCCTTGATCATGCACTGAAGTGAACATGCTGGGGAGAAATATATTTGGGAAAGTGAGAGTTGAGAATACTGTAATAACATCCACATATTTCAGTGTTTTGTCTTACACTTCCTTAGCAATATAAAATAAAAATCACACTTTTTTTTCACAAACCTGAACCAAAAGGAGATATGAATTCACGAATATTCCGTTCATTGACTTCATTCCTTTTGTTTCTAATGAAAGCATCGATCCTCCTTTGTACCTGAAGAAAAAATCAAATAATAGAAAATGTATCAAGGCCAATTGTGCACTGTGCCCTAACAGTTTGACATCTGACAGTGGAGCACACTTATAACGAACATGCATATAATAATATAACAGTAATAACAAAAACATGTCTCTGCCTCAATTTTTACCGTTAAATATTTCAATCAAATATGGAAGCATAAACCTAACAAACACAACAATCTGACGGGAGTTATAAATTCATGTTAATGCAAATCAATGTCTTTTGTTCTTTGCTCACAAGTGAGGTAAAGAAAACCAGAATTTCCAAACTCTCACAACTTATTTGTCATAGCACTTACAGATCAGAAAAGGGAGAAGAGGAGCCATAAGAACAGCTCAAGACTTTAAGCTCTTCAAAAGCCTAAAAAATTACGTTTACAATTTGTGTGTGACTTTTATATACTCATTTTTGATAGGGTTTGTTTTTTTCAAATCTCATTGGGGATATACAATATTATTGATGGAGCAGATAATAGGATGAAGCAAATGAATTATACTTTCTTCTCTCCTATAGCCAAGAAAATGGATTGTTAAATGAATAAGACTTTTGTCCTAAGCATAGTGCAGAATGATCTTAAATGTTTGTTCATATTAATTGAGACACATGGCATTGGTTTTGGGTAAAAAAAGAAAGGCTTATAGGTATAGGCAATAGAGAGGAGGGAGGGGGCTAACAAAAAATGTGTGCATGTGTGAGGAGTTGATTAAAATAAAGAACTACTGATATAATGAACTATTTTTTTCTGTATTCAGTTGTTTGTGACATCTATGCTCTTCTTTACATAATACCACAGAGGCCCTAGTCCAAGTAATCACTTCAAATATGATTTTCCTTTAATTGAGAATGTGGTGGCCTTCGATTCAAAATCATCACCAGTATCCTATTCAGAAATTAGAGGTCCAGTAAGCTCATTGGAAGGAGCAGGAGACTGGCAAAACAGAAAAGTGGATCAGCTTAATTCATGAAGAATTCTTTTTTTAAATGCGCTCTCCACGAAGTAGTGACTGGGTAATTTGATCTGGGTTAGGTCTAGAGGGAAGTATTTTGTGGTTAGACCAGCAAAAGGTAACAAACAATTGCGACTGTCCATGTTCCACTTTACAAAAATCAGGATAAACCCTTTTTGTATAAGCTCTTAAAACTACTACAGTAGAATTTCATGAGATCAACACTCTTAAAGTCAACTTCTGCTTCAACAGTGCTTGTTGGTACCAAATTCTCTGTTCTTTATCCAAGTGTGTTCCATTTATTATGGATAAAGTCAACCTTGCTTTAAGTCAATTAATGTCTGATCAATGGTATTGGCTTTATCAGGAATCCATTGTACTGTTACTATTTACAAGATAAAAGGCTTTTTAAAAAACAGAATTTAATCATATACTTATACATGTACCCCCCTTTATGAGCAGGTTCATCCAAAAGGACACCTCTTATAAGCACATTCATTTTTCAGACAAGTAAGTAGTTTACAAATTGATGTCAGCAGGACAATAAACACAAGTGATGTGTGGATGACTATCAATTTAGGAGAGGCCTTATTCATGATGAAAGACGCATAAACATACACTAGTGCTTGAAAACACAACATGAATGAACTGTACATCCATCGTACGGTATTTTAAAGATGTCCTGTCTTCGTTTCAATGAATGGGTCACTCTGTCTAGGTAGGATTGGTTGAAAGTACTCTGCAACACATGTCAGTATCCCATCCAAACAGTAATTTACTGTTAACGTCCACATTCAAAGACTTAGGTCTTGGTGTCTTTCAAATAATATTGACGTTTTGTGTGTAGTGTGTGTGTGGGGGAGGGGGGTGCTTATCATTTGTCATCCTTTTACTTGCAAATAAGTGGCTGTAACAAAAAAAATAAAAATAAATTAATTAATTTTTTTAAAACACAAGTAATTATCACATGCATCATTTAAGAACTATCCAATGCAATGACAGAGATTACATTTTGTGGTATCACACTAATTCTGTTGTATAATGACTATTATAAAAGCAAGTAGCATTGTGGATAAATGTGAAATGAACAGCAAAGAAAAAGTGTCCATTCCCTCACCTAGTTAGAAATGGAAAGATAAAATCCTGAAAAGATGTGCATGTTCCAATGCCAAAAAAAAAAAACAGAAAGAAAAATAAAAGAAAAAATTATCCCTGAAAAGCGAGAGTTCAGTAAGTTCCGAATTGAGCTCATTTTCAAAATAAGGTGAAAAATTGGGGAGCAGGCACTGGTACAAGATAGAAATCTGAAAAAGAGTGTGATAGTGCAAGACATAGAAAAAATGAAAAATACAAGAAGAAATCATACAAAAAGTCAGCCTTTTTAACTGGGGATTGAACCTCAAACCTCTAATAGAGGTTACCTGATAGTTGGGACAATTATAACGCTTATTTTCTTTTAAAAAGAGTGAGAGTGTTTCACTGTAAACTCTTTTCCCCCAAAATACATGAACAAATATTCAGCACATAAAAATAAGGACTGAGACGAATGGAAAGAGAACTTACTTCCTTTTCATCAGTTGTTTTAATTTGAATCAGCTCTTTTGTAAAATCCTCATAATTGTCATTTCCCTTGTTCACTTGATCACCATTTTCATCAATATCCATTTCATCCATCAGCACCCAAGTTTTTAGACGTTTTACATTAATCAAATTCTGAAACAGTAGGTGTAAAATGGTAAAGAAGCAGTTTATATACTGTGAATTCTGTTTATAAGCAAGGGATTCTGATTTATTTTTTTTTAATTTTGTGTGTAAAGCCTACTCAATGCTTCTCTGCCTTTATTTGATTCACTGAGATGACACTGCTTGGACGGCGACCATCACAAGATTTGTCCGATAAAGACATGGTTGAGGGGGTTTCAGGTTAGGTGTTGGATTGCATCTCATTTTCTTCTAAATGACAAGATAATTGTTCAACCCACCTAAGGAGAACACGGCCTCGACAAAATGTCTGAGTTTTATAAACTTTCCCCAAGGCATTTACAAATTTTACTCAAGGTTTCTTCTTCGAAAACAATAAATTCTATGACAATGACAGCTTCCTGTCACTGGTGGGCATTCTGGGGGCAGCCATTTTGAATTGCCATAACTTTGTCAAAATTTGAAAGAATTAAAATATTCAACTATTATTTTAAAGATTACATGTGTAAGTTCAATTGAGCCAAATATGACATCACATGAAAAAGAAATCAACTCAATAGACTATTTGTCCCATCACTTTTTGACCCACCCTTGTATGTATGCGCATCTTTGTCGACATGTAAGTGTGTGTGTGTGAGTGCGTGTGTGTGTGTTTAAGTGTTCTTGTTGTGTCTGGATGAAATCAAATTTATGGCATTTCAAATGTGTACATTATCACGTTTATGTCATTGTAACTCGCCTGGAGCCTGCATAACTGCTTAGCTCTCTCGAGTTCATCCTCATTGAAAATCGAACAAATTAGTTTGATTTTCCA
>NC_088360.1:36218437-36228688 GCF_034508935.2 Berghia stephanieae
GTAATGGCAGCACCGATAAGAAATTGCTTGGATATTGTAACTCATATTATATCCACTTTTTTTTTTCTTTAAAGTCAAATATGCACACGTGTTGAGGGAGGGCAAGGGTTGTTCATTGAATTGTTTTTTCCAGCAGCATATATGAGTGACAACAGATAAAGACTGCCCACATTGGAAAATGTGTCAACAAGGGTGTCCCTCGACCATTGCTGAAATTCACATCTTTTTAATATGATATGAAAGGACTCAAAAATATTTTTGTGAAGAATTACAAATTTATTAGTCAAACAACAATGAATGACAGTTTACACTTGAAAACAATTTATCCTGAATTTTAGGGTTAGTAGGCTTCTATGATGAAATACAACGAACAAAATGAAAAAGAAATATCATTAATTCATAAAGAACTTGCTTTACCGGCAAGCAAACAAACAAAAGAAAAAGACCCGAAGCATATTTGATGCCAGGCTAGCCCTGTACAAAAATTGAATTTTATAAAATTCCAAGAAATATGATTTACCAAGTATTCGAACAACCTAATAACATAATTAAATGAATGAGTTAACTATTAAAGGAAGTGGTCAGATGATTAAACCCTACAGGTTATAACTATTCCATGCTCTTCACAAAGTGATCCAAAAAAATTTGACTACACAAAACCTCTGACTGATCTTAACTACTCCCCAAAATTTGACAGTTATAAAAATCTAAATAAAGACGAAAAAAACTTTTTTCTTCTAATAAAATATGCCCATTGCTAGTAAATGCAATCGTGTGATTTTGGTATAATTACCAATGACCTTATCTATTAAGTCCATGCAACTTAGCAAGCCATCTATCTTCACACCACTGACATCGAATGCTTGAAAACGATGTCCCAATCATTACCAAGATTTGATTGGTAGTATTTGTTGCCCACGTGTACACTGTCCAAACTTAGTTAATTTTCTGTTCTTACCCAACACTGGCCATTGACGCTTGTCAATGTCAACCACTTTTAGGTTTTAAAAAAGGTGAAGGGTAGTAGCGGTGATGTAGCAGTACGTTATTTGTACAGAACAATCACATTGTTTCATTCACAATGGACAGGTCTCATGAAACGGACATTTTTAAATAAATACCTCGTTTCCTTGGCTATTGAAGTACAGTAGATGTGATATGATGGCATTTAACCTATAAAAATTTTGATGCTCATCATTTGCTTTAATACCGAAAAGCAAAAGTTTTATTCTATTTCAATTTTTTAAAGGGACTTTTCAAAGGGGAACATACACCTTTGGGGGTTTTTAAAAGCATTTAATTTAAAAAAAAAATTTAAAAATGTAAACCTATTTTTCATTTTGCCACTTCCTTCGAAAAATGTGAAAACATCCCCCATCCAGACCCAGTCAAAAATTTTGGGCCCAAAGACCCAAACAACCCGGGAAAAAAAAAAAATTTGGGAACCACACTGAACCCAGAATTCGGCCCCACTTTGAAAATTAAAAAGGGGTTTCACCAAAAAAAGAAAATGAGGCTTCGTTTGGGAACAAAACAGACGTTTAAGGTCAAAAAAAACCCTTCATCACCCCAAAAAAATAAACAAAAAAACCCTTTTTATTTTTTTTAGGGTTTGTGCTGATGAAAGGTTTTTACACAAAACGTCCATTTTTCCCAAAAACTTTTAGCCTCCCCAAATTATCACTTTTTCCCTTTAAAAAATTTTCATAAATCCTTTAGGTTTCAGGCACCCCCACCCCCTTTTAAAATGTCCTACGTTATCAACTTAGTCAAAGCGGGGTTAATAATACACAATATGATGGCTTTATATGCGGGTCCCAAAAATGGACTCCTGATTGCATTTAGTTTTTTTACTGATTTTTTTCCTATGCCCTTTTTGAATAAAATATATAAATATTTTTTTCTACAAAAAAAAAACATAAACATTTTATCAACATCAAGCACAACCCTACATTTTTCCCCTATTTGTCACTTTCCCGGGGTTACTTATTAAAAAAAAACCAAAGTAAGCATTCAAGAGCTGGGACGTGAGACAAGCCAACATTTATTGAAACCCAGGTTTCAATTTTAAAAAAGTGTCCTTTAAATATTAAATTTAAAGCGGTTTTTTGAAAGTGACAAAACTTTATACATTTTGAACAAAAAACCATCTCCAACAAATTTGGACCGGGCCCAATGATGATGATGATAGGGATTGCATGTGTAGTCAGTAAAAACATGGGGAAAATGTTTTGTAAATTAATTTCTTTTAATAATTTTTTTTTTAAAGCTAATAGAAATTTGTTTTTTTTTTCCCTTTTCCGTTTTTTTTTAATTAAAAATGACAGAAAAACACCAGAAAATGAATGACTTTTAAAAAAGATTTCATTTTTTTTTTTTTGCGGGGGAGAGGGAGGGTTTTATGAAAAAGACAAAAAGTTTTTATACAGTACCTTAACTTTATCAAAAAATTTAAAAAAGGGTTCCCTTTAAACAGTAAAACAAAAAACTTTTAAATTTTATTTTCCCCCCCCCCCCCTTTTAAATGTCAATTGGATAAAAATAATGATATCAATGCAAAATTTTTAAAAGGGGAAAAAAAAAAAGAAAAAATGAGGGGAATAACAAAAATTTGTATTGAAGCTGCGGGCATTATACGGGAATGTTTGGAAAAAGGGTGCAGATGTAAAAATTGGGAACCCAAATCTTTAAAAATATCCCCTTTCAAGGGTTTTTTTCCCCCCCTTTTTAAAATTGTATGCGTGGATAAAAACAAAATATTGCCCAAAAAAAAACACGATAAAACCCATTTATGATCAAAAAGTCATTTTAAAAGTTTTTTTGGTTTGGGCATGTATATGTAGGGCGTTTTCAAAAACACATAAACAAAAAGAACAAAAAAGTCTATTTACTGTAAATAATATGAAAAATACAGAATTGTTATGTCTATTCATAGCTGTTTGAAAGTTGCCAAAAAGAAAAAATATTTTATAAATCTAATAACAGATAATAAATCTAAAGCTTTTTGGCTTTGTTTTTTTTTTTTTTTGTTTTTTTCTGTCTTTAAAACGTTAATGCACTTCCCACACTTTAAAGGGGGGAATTTAAAGAAATTTTTGTTTAATTTTATTTTGTTTTACAGTTTTTCAACCCCAAGGGACATGTCATTCTGGAGCCAAAAAAAAGTGGGTGGGACAGTGAAAAAGAATTAAAATGAAACTGTAAAAAGTGTTTTTTAAGCTCTTAAGAAAAGCAAATCACAAAGAGACTAGAACCAAAAAGAACAGAGCTGCGAGCAATCTATCATTGTGTCAAGATAGCCGGGCAGTTAAAAACTGAATGAAGTCTCATAAAACTACCAGATAAAAAAGAAAACAATGAGGTAGGGGAGACAACAGCAGCAATAATTCCATATGCCTTGTCTGGTCCATCCCAATACCGATAAAGAAATAATAGTACAATTTTGCAGTCCTCTAAACTGATGTACATCGTTTGGTTTCGCACTTCAGCAGCATGAACATCAAATTTTTTTATATTAAAATTTTTTAATTAAAAATTAAATTTAAAAATTAATATAATTTATAAAAAAATTAAAATTTTTTTAATATTTTATTTTTAAACTTATTAAATAATTTTTTTTAAATTATTATTAAGAAAAATAAATTATGAAATTAAATAATTAATTTTAATTATTTTAAAAATTTAAAAATTTAAAAATTTAAATCTTATTTTTAAAAAAATTTTTTTTATATATAAATATATATATTATATAATATAATATATATTTTATAATTTTATATAAAATAAATATATATATAATATATTTATAAAATATATATATATATTTATATTATATAGATAAAAATTTTATATAGAATATATTTTATATATAATATTTTTATAATATAATATTTTAAAATATAAAAAATATATATATATATTTTTATATATAAAAATAAAATATAAAAAATTAAAATATAAAATAAAATATATATATATATATATATATTTTAAATAAAAAATATATATATATATATAAATATATATATAAAAATTATAAATTTTATATATATATATAAAAAAAAAATATATAAAATATATTTATAAATATATATTTATATATATTTTAAAAAAAAATTTAAAAATAAATATTAATTTTAAATATGAATTTTTAAATAATTTAAAATTTATATTTAAATTTAAATAAATTTATTTTTTAAAATATAATTAATTATGTATTTAATAATGTTAAAAATAAAATAAAAAAAATTTAAATTTTTTATAAAATATATTAAATTTAAATTTTATTTTAAATTAAAAAAAATTTATAAAAATTTGATTTTCATGCTGCAAAGTGCAAACCCAAACGTGACTCATTTAGAGGACTGAAAAATTTGTACTATTTTTTTCTTTATGGGTGGGGGATGGACCAGAAAAGGCATATGGAATTTTTTGCGGCCTTTTTCCCTCCCCTACCTCATTTTTTTTCTTTTTTATCGGTATTTTATGAAACTTCTTTTCATTTTTTAAACTGCCCCTACCCTTGACACAATAAAGTTTGGGCCCAGCTCTTTTTTTTTGGGTTCGGGTCTCTTTGGTTTTGCTTTCTAAATTTTAAAAGCACATTTACGGGATGCATCTATTTTTTTTTTCTCACTGCCCCACCCATTTTTTTTCTGGCCCAAATGAATGTCTTTGTGTTTTAATAACTGTAAAACAACAAAATTTAAACAAACTTTAAATTTTAAAAATTCCTTCAAAGTGATGTAATTTCCATTAACGTTTAAAGACGAAAAAAAAAAAAAAAAAAAAAACCCAAAAAATTTTAATTTTTATTTCTTTTTTTAAAATTTAAAAATTTTTTTTCTTTTTGGCAACTTTAAAACAGTTTTATGAATAGCAAAAACAATTCTGTTTTTTTCATTTTAAATTTACAGAAATAGATTTTTTTTGTTCTTTTTGTTTATGTGTAACTTGAAAATCGCCATACACTATACAATGCTAACCAAATATAACATTAACATGACTTTTCCTAAAACATAAATTTCTTTTTATTTTAAAATTTTTTTGGCCCAATTTATTCAGTTTTTTCATCAACACGCATAAAATTTTTAAAGGGGGAAAAAAATCCCTTGCCCCCTTTGGGGATATTAAATGATATTTTTCAATTATTAATCTGCATTTTTTTAAAAAAACTTCCATTAAAATGTTTGCAGTTTAAAATACATAATTTTTAAACCCACCCCTTTTTTGTTTTTTTTTTTCACTTTAAAAATTTAAATGCATTAAATATCTTTAAATTATTTAAACCAATTAAAATTTAAAAATATAAAAATAAATTTTTTTGTTTTACGGGTTTAAGGGCAATTTCTTTAATTTACTGATAAATTAAGGTACGTATAAATCTGTCGTCATAGGGAAATAAACCCCTCCCCTCCCCCCCCAACCCAAAAACTCTTTTTCCCCAAAACGCCCTTAGAAATCCCGCTGTTTCTTCTGCCCTTTTTTAAATTAAAAGAAAGGGAGAGAAAAACAACAAATTACTATTCCCTAGATCAAAAATGAAATATTTTACAATCATTGCCCCATGTTTGACTGACACAATGCAATCCGTATAAACTTCACCCTTTGGGCAGGTCCATTTTGGGTTTGGAAAAATTGTTGTTCAAAATGCTATCATTTTTTTGCACTTCAAAGCCCGCAAATTTCAATAATAATGGACACTTGTTAAGTTAAAACCGGGTTCCAATAAATGTTGAGCTAGCTCATCGTCCCCCCGCTCCTTTCAATCTTTCTTTGATTTTTTCCCCAAAAATTAAACCCCCGGGAAAGGGGGAAATAGGAAAACTGTAGTTATGCTTGTTTTTGATAAACTGTTTTAAATTTTTTTTTTTAGAAAAAAAAAAAAAATATATATATATAGTTTTGTCCCTAGGAATAAAATAACAGTAAAAAAAAACTAAATTTCAATCAGGAGTCCATTTGGGGCCAGCATATAAAAACCTACATATAGTGTATTTACACCTCCTTTGACTAAGTTTACTAAAGTACGGCATTAAAAAGTGGTGGGGGCTGCCTGAAGCCTAGGATCATGAAAATACTAACGAAAAGTGATAATGGAAGGCTACAGATTTGGGGAAAAATGGACGTTTTTGTTTAAAAACCCTTTTTAACAGCACAACCATAAACAAATTTAAAAGTTTTTTTGTTTATTTTTTTTGCTGATGAAGGGTTTTTATCCCCGACCCTTTTATCGTCTGTTTTGTTTTCCCAATTTGAACCTCATTACATTTTTTTTTGGGAACCTTTAAATTCAAAAGGGGGGCCGAATTCCCGAGTTCAGTGTGGTCCAAGTTTTTTTTTTTTTTTGATTGTTTGGGTTTTGGGCCTAAAATTTTTACTGGTCGGATGGATGTTTTTTTTTTTCATTATCGAAGGAAGTGGCAAAAAGAAAAAAATTTTTCATTAAAAAATTTTTTTTTTTAAATTTAAAAGCTTTAAAAACCCCAAAGAGTGTAAGGTTTAATTTTAAAAATCTTGAAAATTGAAAAAGAATAAAACTTTTGCTTTTTGGTATTAAAAAAAATGATGAAACATCAAAATTTTAAGGTTTTTTAAAGCCATCATTCACCTCTATGTACTTCCCCTGCCAAGGGAAAAGAGGGAAATTTTTTAAAATTCCGTTTTTTGGGGACCCGTCCCTTGTGAATGAAACAATTTTGGGTTGTTCTGTACAAATAAATTAAATGCACTTTACCGCTAAAAACCCTTTTCCCCTTTTTTAAAAAACCTAAAATTTTTTGACATTGACAAGGTTTAATGGCCATTTTTGGGGAAACCGGGGAAAAAAAAATAAGTTTTTTGGGCAGTGTACACGTGGGCAAAAAATACACCCCTCAATCTTTGGAAAGATTGGGAAAATCGTTTTTAGCATTCCCAAGTCATGGTGTGAAGATAGATGGCTTGCTAAGTTCATGGACTTAATAAATAAGGGCATTGGGGAATTATACCAAAAAACACACGATTTCATTTTTAAATACAATGGGCATAAATTTTTTTAAAAAAAAAGTTTTTTTTGCTTTTTTAGATTTTTATAAAGCAAATTTTGGGGAAATAGGTTTAAAATCAGTCAGAGGTTTTTTTGGGATAAAAATTTTTTTTGGGGCACTTTTGGAAAAATTTGGAAAAGTTATAACCGTAGGGTTTAAACAAACGAAACCCCCTTCCTTTAATAGTTAACCCCATTAAATTTTAAATTTTGTTAAAAGGTTGTTCGAATACTTGGTAAATCATATTTCTTTGGGAATTTTTTTAAATTTAATTTTTGTACAGGGGTACCTGGGATCAAATATGCTTCGGGACTTTTTTTTTTTGTTTGTTTTCTTGCCGGGAAACAAGTTTTTTTATGAAATTTAAAGATATTTTTTTTTTCATTTTGTTTGTTGATTTCATCATAGAACCCTTTCTAACCCTAAAATTCAGGATAAAAATTTTTTTCCCAAATGTTAAAATGCCCTTTATTGTTTTTTGACTAATAAATTTTAATTCCCTTTACAAAAATTTTTTGAGTCCTTTCCCTATCAATTAAAAAATTGAAAATTTTTAGCAATGGTCGAGGGACACCCCTTTTTTACACATTTTCCCCAAATTTGGGGGGAATTTTTTTAACTGTTTTCAAATCATAATGCTTTCTGGAAAAACAATTCAATGAAAAACCCTTTTCCCCCCCTCAAAAACGGGGTTTTCAATTTTTACTTTAAAGAAAAAAAAAAATGGGTATAATATGAGTTTTTCAAATTTCCAAAACAATTTCTTATCGGTGGGGCCATTACTCAAGTTCCTTTTAAAACCATAGTATTAAATACCAAAAAAAAATTCTTCTTATTAAGTGAATGTGGCAGAAGGGAAAAACCCCAATGTTTTTCTTTTTTATTGACACGTAAGAAATGAATTTTCCAAAATTTCCCCAAAAATTACAAAAAAGTTTCAAAACTGGGGGGGGTTCCTGACCTCCCATAGTGGGCAGGGAGGGACATACTGTGTCTTCAAAACCCCCTAAGGCTGTTTTTTAACATGCTTTCTGTCTTTTTCTTGGAAAAAAAATTTCCCTTTGGGTTTTGGGCCTTGGGCCCCGCTGGGGGGGAAACAGTCAAATGTTAGTTTTTTTGGGAGATGATAATTTTTTTTTCCCCCTTTAAAACATCTCTCTTTTTGCAAACCCAAATTAATTTTTTTTTTTATGCATTATAAAAATTTTGTAAACAATTTTTGTGTATTCCTCTTATGGGGGTTTTGTTTGGGCTGGGTTAACATTTGGGAAACTCAAACTAAGTGCGCTTAAGTGTGCTCTTTTAATCTACATGTTCCTATTTGGGAAACCCCCCCTTTTTCCCGCCCTTTTTCTTTTGGGTGCTTTAATTGTAATTCTAGAACTTTTTTCATCCCAAATTTTTTCCCTTTTACTGGCGCGATATGACCTTAATGTATTGCCCAAACCCCTAAAACCCTTTAAAAAAAAAACATTAAAATATCTCATCTCAACCTTTTCTAACTTGGTTTTAAATGATTTTGGGTTTTTTTAACAAATTTAAAAGGGAAGAGACCCCCGGGGCCTTTAATTTCCCTAACTTTTGGGCAAGGAAACAAATGTCCCCCCTACCCAAACCTTGTGGGGAGGAACAGCCTCTACCCCAAAAAGTTGGGGGGGCAGGAAACAGCGTCCCCCTATCCATAAACATTGTGGAAAAGGAGACATAGTCCCCATAACCACTAACCCCGTTGTCCCCTATTTCTTTTGTGGAAACCCCTTTTTTAACCAAAATTTGTAGAAACCCTCTTCTCAAATTTTTTAGGGTCTGGGACCTCGGGCCCGCCGCGACAATTTTTTTTTGAATGCCCGAAATTTTTGAAGTTTTTAAAACCACAGATAAGGGTTTAAATTTTTCTTTAACTTTAAAAAAATCCAAATGTTTTGGGCTAAACTGCATTGCGTAAAAAAAATGAAAGTCTAAAAAATCTTCCGAAGTGGTCGGAGGGTCACTTCTGCTGTCAAACAAATAAGGGGAAAAAATGCAGAATTTCCCAAAGCACGCTATCATCAGGTTCTTTTTTGAAATCACCTAAAAAAACTCATCCCCGACACCAGCCTAGGTACCCGTAAGAGGAATACACTCAAATGAACAGAAAAAAATAATTTTGTTTCCCAAAACCCGAAAACCCTAACAATACATGACAGAGAGGGATTTTTCAAAGGGAAAAAAAAAACATTATTTTTTCCAAACCGCATAGTAAATCTTTTCAAAAGTTATTTTTTTACATCCTTTCTTATACATATTTTATGCAAAATTACTTTATACAGAAAAAAAACCTAAAATTTTTTTTTGGATCAACACCAAACTAGACTAATGATACTGCTACATGACCATTATTCTTACCTTTTTCCCAATAAATTCAGTCTGTCAGTATAGAATATCATAACGCTTACACTTACTAAAAACATTTTAAAAAATAAAAAATCCCTTAAGGGAAAATATAATAGATCAAAGGGGAAGGGAAACCCCAAAAGGGGTAAAAACTTCCCCAATAGAAACAAAAAGATAAAAAATATGTTTAAGTGACAAAATTTTAAATTTTGATAACCTCAACTGGAATAAAGACAGAGAAATTCAATTATTGAATTTTAAAAGTAAGCAATCTAAAAATAGTTTAAAATAAAAAAGTAAATAAAAAAAAATTTTAAAAAAAAGACACAAAACAGGCTCAGCGCATAGTTAGTCCTCGGGAAAGGTTTTTTACTCGCATTCAAACCCTACTCATGTCCCAAAAAGAGAAAAAGACTGTTTAGCGTTGCTCTGTTGGAAAAAAATGTAATATCGCCCAATAGGGGTCCCGTCTCCTTCGACATCAAAAACTGTTGCTGTTGGTTTAGGGACCCCTTTTTAAAGTCTTTGGCATTTTTAGTGGATATTTTCCGGGATATAAAAGCTCAATTTTTAAATATTTATAAAAAATGGATGAAGGTGTATAAAACTTTAAACTAATCACACCCTCAAAAATAGTATCTGACGAATATTTTACAAAGAAACAGCTGTGACAGATGATATCATGGGGAAAGGAAGAGGAGAAGGGGGGGAAGGGCAGCAAGGGGTGGGGGGAAAAGGGGGAAGAGAAGAGAGACCACTAAAAACCCAAAAAAATTTTATTTTTTGGGAAATTTGGGAAAAATTCCCAATTCTATATACAGAATGAAAAATAAAACCTCCACTGGCTGCC
>NC_088360.1:36228788-36248788 GCF_034508935.2 Berghia stephanieae
TGTTTTTGTTTGTTTGTTTAAACCAGGGAAGAGGATGTGGTTTATGGGATATCGGTGTAATCAGACTCAAATGAAGGAGGGGGGAAACATAACAGTTTGATCGAGCTAACTTGAGATACATATGTTTTCTGTTCAATAATGGGTGAAGGCTGTGTTGCTGATAGGGTTTTAAATCAATGGAGCTCGGTCTTAACGAGGTGGTGGTACTGATGGTTATTTCTCGTTATTTCAGAGGTTTTGATTATTGCACAGTGCTGTTAATATTGGATAAAAGAATAATGTAATTTTCTGAATAAAAAGAGCTGTTTTTTATTATATTTGTTCAGATTTAAGTGTATAATTTGTCAATGACCCAGTTTATTTTTTTGTATTTTTTTTTTGGTCATGTCTACATCTGAATCATCTCTTCCGTGTAAGTAGTGCAAGCAAATCTTGAGGCAGTGCCAACTTACTCATACATTAAAGTACAAGCATTAAAACACAATCTCAAAATAGTCATACTGTTAAGAAAAATGTGATGTCATCGAAATGGTTTCTTTTATTCATACTTACAGTGCAACAAAGAAGTTTGTCCTGTTGTAATCTTGTATGTCAAATTCTGCTCTCTTGAAGTATGCAAACACCATTGCAATGAGATACTGCAGATTAAACATTTTTCTTGTAAATAATTATCAATTGGAATAGGAATTTGATTTGGCTATATTATTGTATTATTATTTTAAATTTTTTTTTATAGTGTGTAGCGATATGTAAATCTTTTGACTGGCATGTTCCTTTATTGAATATATACTTAGAAATTGCAGTCATAACTAACAGATCAGATAGAACGAAAACTTAGATTCGAATTAAATCCAACCATTGGTCCCGACGACTTTATTCCATCCAGATCGATCTGCGTTTATAACTGTCTTCACCGTGATTATTCTCCGTGCTATAATTTCCAAAAAAACCCATTAATTTCCACTACTGTTTAAATGCAATGTAATAGTAATAGGCAATTTCAAGACGTCCCTTATCCCTTTAAAAAGTTAAGGGCCTCTATACCACTAGCAATCCATAAACAAACAGTTGGTAAGAGAAATTATGTACACAATAAATTACGAACAAATATAATAAATATCCACTGGTCTGAAAAAAACTCATTTTCCAGGGATTTTAAGAGACAAAACAAAAAAAATAATCATTATGGTTGCCGTTACATGAACAAATTAAGATTAAGAAGCAACTGCTTTAATAGTTCATGTGAAATAAGTGGTTTAAAATAGTTTACCGCCACTTATCCTCTACCCATCTACTGGAAATATGATTAGAAAAAAATTATTGGCCTTATTATCAAAACTGTTTGGAATTGAATACAAAAGGAAACTTTCAAGGCTGATCCAATTTAGCTTGACTGCATGGTGTCACTTAAAAAAAATAATTGATGTAGAGCATAACACTTTGTATTTTCTAAAACCAAATGTAAATAATTTGTTATTTATCATCAAAATTTTCAGAAATCTTTTTTCCTGACATTTTAAAAGGAATTTACGGTGTTGATGAACCTACTATAGTGCATATGGGGACAATCAACAATCAAGAAATTTATTAACTCCTCTAAGTCATAGAAATCAAAAGAAAGATTTAAAAATGAACTCAAAATTCATAATGCGAAGGCGAACTGTGAATAAACAAAAACTTTTAAAACCTTGTCAGCTATCCGTTTGCAACTGTCCATTTTTAAAAATTCGCTTATTACAGGATCATCTGCAAAAGTAAACGTGATGGCACACAAAATATGGCGGCTAAGACTAAAAAATTGATTGAAAGAATGATTATAATGATGATGATGATAATGATGATGATGATGATGAGATTGAAAAGCTGATTGAAAGAAAAATACCAATAAGATTCATTGTTATATGGGAGAATGTTCCTATAGCTTAAAATTGGTGAAACGGCTGACTCGAAAGCATATGGACCAATTTGATCAGGGTATTAATAATAATGATAATAATAATAATAATAATAATAATAATAATAATAATAATAATAATAATAATAATAATAATAGTGATGATGATAATAATAATAATAATAATAATAATAATAATAATAATAATAATAATAATAATAATAATAGTAATGATGATGATGATAATAATAATAATAATAATAATAATAATAATAATAATAATAATAATAATAATAATAATAATAATAATAATAATAATAATAATAATAATTAGATTATCATTTTTCACTATTAATTATCAATATTATTATTATTATTATCATCATCATCATCATCATCATCATCATCATCATCATCATTATTATTAATATTATTATTATTATTATTATTATTATTATTATTATTATTATTATTATTATTATTATATTATTATTATTATTATCATTACTATTATTGCTATAATAATAATAATAATAATAATAATAATAATAATAATAATAATAATAATAATGATGATGAGATGATAATAATATGATAATTAATAGATGAATAATGATGAAAAATAATAATAATAATAATAATAATAATAATAATAATAATAATAATAATAATAATAATAATAATAATAATAATAATAGTAATCATACATTCTTGTACTAGCATAATAATGATGATGATGATGATGATGATGATGATGATGATGATGATGATGATGATGATGATGATGATGATGATGATGATGATGATGATGATGATGATGATAATAATAATAATAATAATAATAATAATAACAATAATAATAGTAATCATACATTCTTGTACTAGCATAATAATGATGATGATGATGATGATAATAATATTAATAATAATATTGATAATTAATAGTGAATAATGATGATGATGATGATGATAATAATAATAATAATAATAATAATAATAATAATAATAATAATAATAATAATAATAATATAATAATAATAAATATAATAATAATAATAATATAATAATAATAATAATAACAATAATAATAGTAATCATACATTCTTGTACTAGCATCGCACACATTCTGATCTACTACGTGAACTTATCCATACACACACAACTGTACTATCTATCAAGTTAAAACAATAAAGTACATAAAATAAACTCTTCTTAAAAGTACGATTGTCAATTTTTTTTTTAAAAAAGGTCACTAAAGTTTCACTGTTTTTGGTCATATATGAAAGGGAACTCCTGTCCATTAGACCAGGTGGAATTTATTTTGTGATCGACTAGTATCTTATCAAAAAGGAAGCAAGCATTGCAGAAAAAAAAATATGGTTCCTAAATTGATATAAACTTTGAATGTTAACATTTTCATTTCTCTATAATTATTCCTGAGATGAAGAAAAGCAAATCATGTCTTTCATATGCAGTGCAAGCAGGTAATTGGAAGAACAGAGCTTAACTGGAACATAATCTTTGCTATATAAATTCTACTGGTTAATTGGAATGCATGCCAGTTTATTGGAATGACCTTCAGAATGTTGTAAGAATTTTTTATCTTTCCTAAAAATCTAAACTATATATTCATCCCTATGAGATTAGTATCAATAATTAAATCAGCCTATGTCCTCAAATGAACAAATAGGTCCGTTAATTAAAAATGGCAACAAGCCTATCTTCACCCATTGCTATGGTAATGATAGTATGTTATACTGTGTTGTAATTAATGGTGAAACAGGATTCATTTGGGATCTGAACGTTGACAGTCATTATTCATTAGATATGATCGCTTCATTTTCTTCATTATATTATAACCATGATATAAAAATGGAGAATGAAATTTTAGACAAACAACTGAAAGGATGCTATATATTGCTATTGTTATAATTATCACACTAGGCATGATTGAAGCGATGAAATGTTGTTCCGATTATGAAAGCCACTCGTGGGACTGGTTAATTGGAATGATTTCTGCGTAATGGTGCTGTTCCAACTATGCAGCTTGCACTGTACTGCTCAATGATGAAAAGAGAAAGAGAAAAAAAAAGACACTATATATATATATATATATATATATATATATATATATATATATATATATATATATATATATATATATATATATATATATATATATATATATATGTAATTTAAAGAATAATCTATTGAGTGTTTAGACATCTATACATTCATCTAAGGGGATTTAGAATATTTGAATCTGTATTTGAAAAAAATATCGAACCTGTTAGTCTGAAAAATTCTTTCATTTCCTTTGCTTTCACCAGAAAACGTGAGTTGACGACCTTTGCTTTACTTTTGGTCCATTTACATTTATTTGCCTCATTGCCACTATACCTCTTGTTGGCCATTACAAAGTTACTTTCTCTCCCAGTTTGAATCATGCTCGTTGGTAAATCTGTGTTTAATTGTCTACTAAAATCAGGCATGAATCTTTTCATTTTGTTGTTCTTGTCTATTGTTGGAAGTCTTGGTTTGTCAGTAAAAAACATGTCCTGTGCTTCATCTTTTTCATTAAAAAATTCATTATATTTGTTTAACAGCTCTTGACTGCTGTCATTGTCTTTCTCTATTTTTATTGATGTTTCCTCTTCCAATCCAAAGCTTGAAAAGGACCATGCATTTGACATGGCAGGAATAACCTGCAATAGAATTATAAGCAATGGTAATTGTTTTCATAAACAATGCTAGAGAAGAATATGAATAGGAAATTGGTATGGAATGAAAATGAAGAATTGGTAAAATATCAGAGATCTTAAAACATCTGTAACTCTTAAGTAAACAAGACCCGTGGTCTCAATAAAGTGTGTAACGGTGCATGAGTGGGAAAAAATGTTAAATGACTTGAAAATGGTCAGAATAGGAAAATACATTAATCCTTTCCAGTATTATGTTGATTCAACTTAAATATAATAAATTTAGACCGCATATTCAAGTGTAAGCATCCTGCTCATCCCATCTTGTTAGATAGTCTCGGTGGATTTCGGCATGCAAGAAGAAGCTGTAGGACGACCACAGTTTTCCAAGTAACAGAAAAGAAATTAGGCAAAAAACAGAGATCGGTGTTTTTTGTACAAGCAATTTAAAGGTTTTTGGTGCAGTTGAAGGGAGGAGGTTTTAGTTTTACCAGGATTTTAATACTTTTACTGACTTGATCTCAGGTTTACGTTGGCTTCATGTGAAAAACCACTCATCCGTATTTGATATTTGCCATCAGCAAGAAGGCAATGTGTTTTTTTTCATATATCTAGAAGCCTAGGGAGAAGGAATGAATTCCAAATGCTTCCATCACTTACTACAACCATGTGTTTTAGTTGCGTCTACAAATCAAAATAGGATTTTTATTTTGATATTGTTTGAGAGTTGTAAATGTAACAACGCGCGGGATTGGAGTGCGTTTTTACGTTTAGCCAACTTTTGTAATTAAATGTAATGTAAATGCCGTCGCAATTTGAATTTCCCCAAAGCCTTCTTTGTAAGTTTTCATATTCACTATCTAATCATAAACTGGACGCAAAGGGTAGGCTACGGTGAGAATCAAGTTTCGATCCGATCCACTGCTTTGCTTGCTCTTGTGCGTTTATGTGATGATGATGGGCAACTGTGTAGATCCAAAAGTAACAGTATCATTGTTGCATGCTATTTGTGAATCTAGAATCTTGCCTGTCTGATTTGTAATAAGTAGTTATAATCGTTTGTCCAATATGTCAGAGAGTGATTTTCAAAAATTCAACCCAGAACGTGGATTTCTTTGTCCGGCCTTACCAGCAGATGTGAAATTTTGGCGTTTGGTTGGGTGGCAACGCCTATCTCAATGACCTTTGACTTTGTAGTTGTAGCTTCCGCTTTTGCCTCGACGCGACGCGCCATACTTTTCGATTGAGTTTGCCTAGGGTTAGTGTTAGTCGTAGGGTACGTGCACTATGTATGTTGAGTCGGTGATGTCGTGTTGTCATCACTAGTTTCTAGCGTCCGGATATAAATGTCATTAAAAAAAAAAAGAAAGAAAAGAAAAATAACAACAACAAAAGACCGATCTTGTGATAAACTTCTGTATTCTGTAATGTGTGTGTGTGTGTGTGTGTGTGTGGGGGGGGGGGGGGGGGTTAATACGCCTGAAACGAGGCGACCTAGAAGGCCCTGGCCTGAAACAAAGACATTATATATATATATATATATATATATATATATATATATATAATATTAGGTATATATATATATATATATATATATATATATATATATATATATATATATATATATATATATATATATATATATATATATATATTTATGAGTGTTGGTGGGTACTTGTAGGTACGAAAGTGCTCGATAATGGTGGTTAGAGCTAATATATAATGTAAATTTTCACTCACATTTTTTGCCGAGACGACTCGTTTCTGTGTTTTGCCTTTAATTCACACTTCTTCAGTCGGCATAATCCATTCTGTCATGTCCGTAGAAAACTCCAAACTAAAGTTGTTTCTCTGTGTAGTGGTGATTAGTTTTTATGTGTATTGTGATGTGCTCTCATGTTTATATTATGAGTGTGTGTGTGTGTGTGTGTGTGTTTGTATGTGTGCGTGTGCGTGTAGGTGTGTTGTTGTACATGTGTGTGTGTGATATTGTAGTGGAATGTGGTTGCGGCGGGGGGGGGGGGGGGGGAGAGAGGGGGAGGAGGGGTATAATGGGGTCGGGAGGGGGTGGGGGGAAAGGGGGGGGGGGGGTTATTTGGCCTTTTGCGTTTTGAGCTTGAATTTGTTAGAGTGTCTGCACATTGTCATCAGTTCAAATCTTTTGTTTAAGGTGCTATTGTTTCTGTGGTTGTGTAGTAAAATCTCCAGTTTCTCTGTCAGGCATAAATTGCATTTTCTAGCACCGCATCTGTAGGGGCTGCTTTGCTTGACGACCTCCCAGGTTATTGTTGGTGTTTTTTGTGTGTTTATTTGTTCCCAATAGTGCATTGCTAATTTGGTGCTTTTTGCTTTGCTTTCATGTGTTATGGAGGCTTTGTGGTTGTTGTATCGTGTTTTGAATGAGGGTTCTGTGCTGCCGATGTATTGTGCTGCGGTGTTGTCAGTGGTTATGGTGGCTTTGTAGACTATGGCGCTTTTTTGGCAGTTTCCTTTAAGAGGGCAATTGTCTTTCTTTCTGCAGTTACAGTTGTCTTTATTTGTATTGGTGTTGTTGGGTTCGGATATGATTTGTCTGTTGTGGTTGGTAATGATCTGTTTCATGTTTTGTGCACAGCTGTAGCTTATCTTGACGTTGTTTCTGTTGATTATTTTGTGCAGACGGTGGTTCTTCGGGAAGTGCTTATCGATGAGTGCAAGGAACTGCTTGCCGATGTTTGAAGTGATTGCGTTGTTGAACGGCGGGTTGAACCATATTATGTTCCTTTTTCTGTTTTGTTTTGGTGTTGTGGCGTGTGTTAAATTTTTGTATTTCAGTGTTGAGTTGTGTCCGCTCTGTTTGAGTGCCATTTCGTAGTCTTGTTTGTTTCGTTGAATATGTTTTCATTTGAAGAGAGGTTGTTTAGCCGTTGTTCTATCATGGTGGGTATTTGTTTTATTATCGTAGGTGGGTGGTTGGAGTGTTTGTGGACGTACAATGGGGCGCTGTTGGGTTTCTTGTATGGTCTGTACGTGTTAGTTTTGAGGCAGAGGGTTGTGTCCAGGAAATCGACTTGGTGTAGGTTACTTTCTAGTGTGATTTTGAGGTCGAGATCCTTGAATAATTTTATGAGTTTTTTCTTCATTCTTTCTTCTTCTTCTTCTTCTTCGTTCCCGTCACGTCACATGGTCAGTCCGGTCTGGTGAATGAAGCCCACAGTGGTCCTGAGGTCGTCCTCACTTCCGTACAGCTTCTTTGAGTATGGGGTTGGGTCAGGCCAGAAGTTCCTTCTCAACTGGTTGTACTTTGGACATTCCATTAGGACATGATGTCCATTTTCATTTTCAAGTCCGCAGTCACATTGTCCAGAGGCACCTGCTCTGGACATCCTTCACATATGTTCCTTTAACTGGTTGTGTCCAGTTCTCAGTCTGAAGATGATGACCTGTTCCTTTCTGTCGAGCACCTTGATTGGGTCATTCATGTTGTATTCTGGGTGCTTCTCTCTCCATCTCTGAGACTGGATAAATTTGGCCATTTTGTTAATTTCTCCTGTTGAGTACATTGGGGAGGGTTGCTGCATGCGACTGCCTGCCTTCATTCTTTCAATGTTGGATTTTGATGTTGTGGTGTGTGTTCCTAGTCCGTCGTCCCTGTAGAGGCCGAAGTTTATGTTAGGCAGTTGGTCCTTGATCTGGTGTGTAATGTAGAGGCCCACTAGTTCGCACACTTCTGCTCCGTCGTATGCACCCATGGTGACGTCAAATTGGCCTTTTTTCTTGGTCCAGATTTCTCCATTGTGGAAGAGGAGCGACCGTCTTGCGTGTTTGATTATGTTTATGGTGTTTTGGTCGATGTCGGTGTGCTCTGTTGCGAATGTGATGGCTCTGATGAATGTTTTTTCTGTTATACTGGCGTAAAAATCAGAGATATCAAGCTGTATGAATTGTAGGTTGCGTTTGTTGGTGAGGGTTTTAAACCATTTGATGACTGCTTGTGTGTTTGTCCATTGTTGTATGTTTGTATTTTTTCTGATTGTGTTGTTGATTTCTTGGAGGTAGTGCTTGCTTATAATACCTATCTCTGGGTCCTGGGTTTGAGCCTCGTGAGTCATTCTCTCACCGTGTTCATGTGTAAAATGAGGGGGCAGCGTGGCTCAGCGGTACGGTCTTTGCTTCGTACCCGAAAGGTACCGAGTTCGATCACCCAGCTATTTTAAACTTGTTTTTAGACAGCCATTTTAATGAATAGTTCTCACTAAATTCTATATATCAGACTATAAACGTTTGTGTTACACAAAGTTTTGTATGTTGGTACCTTACATCCGGCTGGCGGATGATGTGGGTGTTTTACATAAACTCACAGCATCAATTACCAGACGGAGGCGGCAAGTCTCAATTATCATTATGTCAGTCGCCAGTGTATAATAATTTCTGACTCTATTACTTCTCAACTCAATGTATATTTCATTATCGGTTCAATATAAATGAAATGGATTTTGTGCAATGTTCAACACGATCATTAGTAACCATTGATCTACGTCATTAGCACCGTGTTACTGTCAGCATAATATGCCTTCGAATAAAGACTATCTGATTGGCACAGTTATTAAGACAATTCAACATTGCATCACGGCCAGTCTACTTATAGTCCAAGGTCACGGCCATAGAAGTAATTCTCGATTATGGACTTCATCAAAAAATAATTAACTTACAGTCTCGAATTTCCACATTCCTTTGCCTTATTGTCTATTTCTTCCCTGTTTAAAACAGAAAAAGCCCCCCCCCCAAAAAAAAAAAAACCAACAAAAAACAACAAAAACAAACAAAAAAAAAAAAAAAAAAAAAAAAAAAAAACAAAAAAAAAAAAACAACAAATAAAACACAAAACAAAAAACAAACCAAGATACAAACAAAACAAAACAAAACAAAAACAAATTTTTAAAAAAGCAAAAAAAAAAAAAAAAACACAAAAAAACAAAACAAACAAAAAAAAAAACAAAACAAAAACAACAACAAAGAAACACAACAAAACAATATTAGGTATATTATAATGTATATATATTATATTATGTTAAAAAAAAAAAAAAAAAAAAAAAAAAAAAAAAAAAAAAAAACACACACAAAAATAAAAATAAATAACTAACAAACAACCCCCCCCCCCACCAAAAAAAAAAACAAACAAAAAAACAATACAAATCAAAACAAAACAAAACATAAAATAAAAAAAAAATTTCAAAAGCAAAACTAGCTAAAAATCAAACGGTATCGCCGATAATCGGCTATGTGGTCTAGTGGTATGACACTCGCTGTCGGATCGGAAGGTCCTGGGTTCGAACCTCGCTCGGCGCATAGTTGAGTCCTTGGAGAAGGCTCTTTACTCACATTCTCTCACCATACTCAGGTGTAAAATGAGTACCTGGCCGTTAACAGCGTTGTCTCTGTCCCAAAAATTTGTAATATCGCCTGACAGGCGTCATGTCTCGTCCTACATGTTATGTGTTGCTGGTGGCCAGGGACCCCTTGTAAAGCGGTTTGAGCACGTTTAGTGGATACTGCGCTATATAAAAGCTCAAGTTTAATCACTGGCAAGGGAAGTAAGGCAGGAAATAATACTGGAAGAATAGGGTATGTATTGGTTATCTTCCATGAGTATGAGGATTCCAGCGGGTTTTTTATTTTTAGCTTCTCCCAAGAGCATGTTAGAATCCAACGAAAAGATGAAACAAACCATCGCTTTGGAGACTGTCAGCGTAAATTGACCACGATGGATCGTACCTTTTGTGAACTCGTAGCCCGACACTGGCCAAAAACTTCACACTACAAGGCGACGACCTCCTGAAGAAAATGAATCAACGCTTTCTGACTTTCTTTCTTTCGATAATAGTCGCATTTTAATATGAACTAATTTTTTAGAGACGTTAAGGCTACAACTACAAGTTAATGCAAGTGAAAGCTGCGGATGGAGATGGTGAGAAGGGAGCAGATGTCCACCGAGATGAGTTGGAGTACCAACATTTGACCTGAAAGGCTGAAAGGTCAAGTTTCTTTGTATTGCCCACAGTTCCGTGAGTGACTGGGTTTGCCTGATGCGAACATATTATTTGCAGGTCTGTTAACAGAGCGCAAGTATAGATTTAAAAAATCATAATTAGGGTTATCAGACCTGCAAATTAGTGCACGTCTCATTGGTTACTTTATCTTAGAGCCTAATCTGAATTAGAAAGATGAGGCTGCATCGTTACTGATAATGATACAATCACTTCACGATGGATACAATGTTTCAAAAAATCGTTCAAAGGTCAGCAGTGACCGGAGTTAACTAGTAGTTCAAAGTTCAAGGCCACAGTGATTGAAGAGGTGAAAAGTGAAAAGTCAAAGAAATTGTTCGGTGGTGTTTATCTTTAACTTGATATAAAGTGAAAATCTAATTTCAACGTACGTAAACCGTTATTTCTTCCTCTTACATTTAGTTTTTTTTCTTCTTGATGCCAGCAGTAACAGCGCAGTGTAGTGCATGGAATTGGAATAAACATATATTATCACTCACACTGACCAAACAAAAAGTCAAAATTAAAATTCAAGACGACAACCGACATAATACCAAAAAGAAAGCAAATTGTAAATTTAAATAGTGAGTTGTAGACTAGACTATTCAATTGTTCAACCCAGACCAGTGCAATCATTTGTTTCCTTGAGCACTGGGTGCTAACGACAATTCACTTGATAGGCGCTGCACTCAGCTTAAATGACGTCAACGTATTAGTCCTAGTTTCAAAGTCTAAAGTTAGGCATTGGTAAAGGAGCGAGGTCCCTGTCGCCATCTTACTTTGTTCACACAGAGACTGAGTTGCCACCTTGGCTGTAGTAAATAGCAGTTCTGGAGAGGGGAGGGGGATGGCACGGCAGAGAAACTTACCGAAAAGAGAAAATGAAGGGGAGGGTTTTTTTTTTTTTGGGGGGGGGGGGGGGGGGGGGGGGGGCTCTGAAGACTTACTGCTTTAGTTGAAACTTGAGTTTCTTGTTACAATTATGTTTATTACTCATTTTCATTTATCACCATTTTCAGGCTTCACATCTATTATATTCTCATAAAATTCCCTTTTTCTATTTAGGCACAATCCATTCTTGCCCACGGATCATTATGCTGAAAAATGCTTTATGGTCTGCTTTGCAGGCCCGAAATCTGCTAAATCGACAATGTTGGCGGACAATGCAACCATTATCATGTTCCAAGCTCAGCTGTTCATTTCACTCTTCTACAATTTTTAAAAAGGCAACTGACAGAAATGTTAATGTTGGTAAATATAATATATTTCTCTCATATGATTTTAGATGCATCAATGTATTATATTCAATATAATTTTTGATTTATATGCTTTTTTGACAGTTATTTCTAATCATATTTTTAAAAATGCTCCAAAGACCTGGAACCTGTTGAACTTTTCCCTACTTATTGCTTAAATACTTTTGACAAGTTTTGAATATAGATTGAAGCTCTATACAGGTTCAATGTTATAATTTGTGTGACCACTGTGTTATTATTCTTAAAACAAATTCTTGAAAAATAGTTTAGCACAAAATATTTGATTACCATGTAGTGTCCTATTGTTTACGTCGCTTATCATTTGTATACTGTTAAGGATTTTAGGAAGCTTTGCTTTTTCGTTAGAAAAAAATAGAATGTGCCGCGTATATATTTCAACACTATGCTGCAGACTATGCCCATGTACACCTTTGCTAAGATCTATAACTATTTAAAATTTTTAAAGAATTTTTCCATGCCCTGTAAAATATATCTTAAGCATTCATAGTTTTGAGGTTCCATCATATCCTCACTCCATTTGTATATTTTAGATTATTATAATCATAATCGTCATTATTATCATCATCGTCGTCATCATCATCCTTATCATCGTGACCATCATCATCATACTCATCATCATCGTCATGATTCATCATTATCATTATCATCATCATCATCATCATCATTATTATTGATTGGGTCTCTCTACTCACTGACCTCCCATAGCGGGCAGGGGGTCCATACTATGTCTTCTATCCCCTTATGTCTGTTTTCCGACATGCTTTTTGTCTTTGTCTTGGAATGAGATTACTTGGTTTTGTCCTGGCCCTGGCCGGAGTCCTGGCTGGGAGGGAAACAGTCAAATGCATAGTTATTGTTTTGAGAGATGATATTTTTTTCCTTGTAAATCATCTCTCTGTTATGTATTATCATATTTATTTTTAATGTATAATGTAAGCATCTGAGTGTATTCCTCTTTGTTGGATTTTGTGCTTGTGTCCTGATGAGACTTATAGGTGATCTCAAACTAAGTACATTGGTGGTATGCTCTTGGAATCTACATCTGATCCCTATTTGTTCCCAGTTCCCCTTTGTCTTACTTTCTCTTGGGTGCTTTAATTGTAATTCTAGAACTTTTACTATCCCATTTTCTTCCTTTTTACTGGCGCTGATATAACCTAAATGTGTTGCAAGCGCCGTAAAACCCTTAAAAACAAAAAAACAAAATCTCTTTACTCATAGCACCAAATTATTATTATTATTATTATTATTATTATTATTATTATTATTATTATTATTATTATTATTATTATTATTATTATTATTATTATTATTATTATTATTATTATTATTATTATTATTATTATTGTTATTATTATTATTATTATTTTTATTATTATTATTATTATTATTATTATATATTATTATTATTATTATTATTATTATTATTATTATTATTATTATTATTATTATTATTATTATTATCATTATTTATCTTCTTCTTCTTCTTCTTCTTCTTCTTTCTTCTTCTTCTTCTTCTTCTTCTTCTTCTTCTTCTTCTTCTTCTTCTTCTTCTTCTTCTTCTTCTTCTTCTTCTTCTTATTATTATTATTATTTTATTTTTTTTTTAATATTAAAAAAAAATAATTTTATTATTATTATTTTTGAAAACACTCTTATGTGTTTTTAATTACAAATCATTGTTTCATTTTTCATGTTAAAAAAGTCCTCATTAGTAGTCTAATTGCTTAAATAATTACCTCCTCAGCTCAAGAAACAACTCACTTTGAAGGTATCCGCAAAAGGGGATTTTATTTAGATGACATTGTAAGTTTTTGTGTTCATGGCTTTAATATATTCATTTCTTTGTGTTAAAAATGTGTGTAGCTTTGTAGTCACTAAGCCTCCTATTTGGCTAAGCTTGTCTTTTAAATCTCCTTTGGTGGTCAAGGGGAATATGATAATTTTATTTTGGTGAGATGCTTGAAAAACGTCAGAAGATATAAAGGACAGCATCATTTTTTTTCTCGGAGCTTCAGGCTTGTTGTATTGTCTCCTTCCATATATAATATAATGTAATATAATTATTTCACTTAGATTAGATTTCTCAACTTGTGCATTTGCTGTCCACTCATGTCGGTTACTCAAGATCACAGAAAATGTGTTGCTTAATGGAAGTGACCTATTTTGAGAGGTAGTGATTATAGAAAAACGTATGTAAAGATGCTACTAAAATCTTACCTTCAGTACAAATCATTGCTATAAATGCTGATTTATTTGTACTTGATTATGCAAATATAATAATAAATCGATTTTGATATAATTGTACTAAGATTAAGTACTCAGTATTTGATAATCAAATAAAACAAACAAAAAAGACACATAACCCCCCCCCCCCTCACTTTCTAAAAAAACAGATTGAATTGATGTTTGACAATCTTATGTACTTAGAATTAGGTAAAATCCTAAGTTGGTGATATGTTTTGTAAATTTAACAGATATTGATATAAGGAATAAAATGTCAGTAACCAATAAATCATTGAAAAAAAATATATTTAAATTCGAAGTGAAGACTTGCTAAATATCCAAAATAAATCCACTTGTGAATTGTCGAGATTTTCAGCAAAGGTAATTAGATTTCGAAGTAAAATATCACTATTCGTTTAAAAGTTCCAACAGAATTAAGAGTAGTGATAATTAATTTTGCTTGATATATGTGTAATAGTTAAACACCAGAAATTTGCAACTTCTGGTAGGCAATGTGCGGAATGAAAAAACAATAGCAACAATAGTCAAATTGAATGGAAGCTTCAACTTAATTGACATTAATCTCTCATTTGCCTTTAATGTTTCATGCATCATGTTTTATTGACAAAGGGGAAACCCAAAACGTCCATATAACTCTCTTTGTTAATTAAATTGAAGCTTTCATTCCTATTAGACTATTGTTATTTATTTCTTCAAGCTTCATCTGCAAAATTTGCAATGTGCAAAATGATAGATTAAAAACAAGACTTGCTTTTATATAGTGCAATATTCATTAAAAATGCTCAAAGTGCTTTACAAGGCATCCCTGACCAACAGCAACACGTAACATGTAGAACGAGAAATGACGCCTGTTAGGCGATATTTCAATTCATTTTCTGTAAGAGTCAACGCTGTTAACGGCCAGTACTCATCTTACATCTGAGTACGGTGAGAGAATGTGAGTAAAGAGCCTTTTCCAAGGACTCAACTATGTGCAGAGCGTGGCTCGAACCCAGGGTCTTCTGATCTGAAAGCGAGTGTCGTACCACTAGACCATAATAGTCGCACATTAATAGATAAAGGAGGAGTAAGAGAGAAAAAGTGAAAACGACATTGACGTTGTCTTGAATATGGCATTGTTTGTCAAAGGATTGAAACTGTACCAATTATAGTTTTCCCTCTGAATGCTTTCTTATCAAAATTGTTTCCCAGTACCAGAATGTGAAAGGCTACCAAGTGGAAGAAATTGCCATTGTTGAAGAAGGAAAGCATGTGCAGATTAAGTGGCAAGATGGCCACGTTTCCAGGTAATCGGTGTGTGTGTATGTGTGTGTGTGTATATGTGTTTGTGTGTGTGTGTGTGTATATAGGCAATCATTAAATTTATTATACTTATTCTCCCTCCTCACTACAGCATGTAAATTTACCCAGGTTTCATATTTTTAACTATTAAGACCATTTTTATCATTTAACTTACCCAGACATAGTAGCACTTTGAGGCAATGGATCACATATGGCTCATGGTACTTAAAAGGCAATTTTTTTTTCCTAAATATTTACATCTGTCTTTAACATATTTTTAAGAAAGAGCACTAACGAGTTCTTATTCTATCATATGCTGATCTCAATTCTGCCCCCCAAATATCAGTTGGTCCTCTTCAGTTTCTGGGCAGATTCTTAAAATTTTGAATGAGGTAGTTTGATGATTGGTGGCATCACTTTAATCTCAAGAATCATCTTTGAACCTATTCAAATTGACATTTGCTCATGCTTGTGCTTTGTCAAATGTATAGAGGCCATCAATATGTAGCTTGATAAGGATTTGCCCTGTTTTAAGCCATAGTATATAGTTTTTATCTTCTCTATCAAGGTTGTGTTTGAATGTTATGTCTTGTTTTGTAAAGTTTAACGTTTCAAAATTTTGAATGACTTTAAAAAAATTGATTAGATTTAAGTATTTTAAAAATGTTACATTGACAAAATTTCACCCTAGGTTTCATAGCATGTGGCTACGTCACAATTGTCACTGTGCTACTTGTCTCCCTTATACATCAACTGTCCTTGTTGACTTTTCCAAGATTGATGATGATCTACGCCTTGAATCGGCTAGTGTTGACGGTAAGTGTAATAATGAAGTTGTAGTGAAGATGCTAATTAATGCTTCCCTACACTCCTTACCCCCCCCCCCCATTTTTACAAAATAAAAAAAGAATTTAAAAAACAAGTAAAGTTGGGTAAAGATAAAGAAAGACATATTTCCCACCCCACCCATACTTTTCAGTAGGCATCTGCTTATTCTTGGGGCACCTGTGAATTTGAAAGTGACTGTTAATTTTTATCAGTTTTTAAGCACAAGGTTCAATTTCATTTGACTTCAAGATTCCAGTGAATATTTATGTATAGTTTTTGAAAATTGAATTTCATATTGATTAATGTTTTCTTTATCATAATGACAACTACTCACTATTGTATGATATATATATATATATATATATATATATTGGACACTCATAAAATTTACTGGACCAATTTGACAAGGCATACACAGCTGATCATTAGGTCCAATATTTTACTGAATAATAAAAAAGAAAAAAGGTGTTTAGAGCCGTAAAGCATAGAGAGCCCTAATTTTTCCAGGCCCAGCATTAAAGGACTTTGACAATTACTTTCAACACTTTCTAAAGAATGTTTGTCTGTTGCAATGTGACCAGCTTACCCAATAACTGCCTGGTAAAAAGTGGGATCGAAAAGAAAATTTTCTCTTCCAGATTCAAAACCAATTCACTGGCTTGTGAGTCTAGTGCTCCACAAATCGAGCTCTCTTGATTGCAATATTTTATTTAATAATTGCTTATTTCTTTTATTTCAGATGAAAATGTATTAGTTTTCACATGGAAAGGAAACACAGGTGAAACGTTTCACGAGGGTCCAATTCTCACAAAATTTCTAAGGTATCATTGTTACTCTGATGCTGCCATTAAGAAGAGAAGTCAACAAAGAGCCATGCATTTCAGTGATGATGTGAGTGAATTCTTTTATAAGTGCCATAATGCAAAGGGCTGATTTTTGACCTGAGAAAAAATATCTGTTATCAGGCCCTCAATTCCCGAGGTAGCAACACAGAAGTTAGTTCCTGTTTCATAACTCGATAATTGTAATTCTCTCCTTTTTGGTCTTCGCAGCTGAAAAATTAAATGGCTGCAGACCATACAAAACTGCAGATAGAATGATTTTTTTAAAAATGTTAAAAAGCAAGAAAGAGAAAGTGCTTTTCTCTTATTGAAAGAGCTGCATTGACGAACAGGAGCGAATGGAATTAAGTCCGAAGCTGCTGTCCTTGTTATTTCACTGCCTCAAAGGATCAGCCTCAACCTAGTTGTCTGAATTACAGTTATTGATGCTATGCGTTTAGATAAAATACTCGCCTGAACAGCCCACCAGATGAATTATACCTACAACCAAAACTATGTGTAACCTTTCATATTTATAGTCTGTAAGAGGAACTTTATTGTCTTAAAACAATAACAAAGAGTTGAGTGTTGTCACCTTCATTCATTCTATCGACAGCCAAGATAGTTGAGATTCTTGTCTGATTCCTCTTAGCTACTTTTTTCACATTTAACATTTTTGTTTTTATTACAGGATTTTAAAAATTGTGTTTGTGTGGAGTGCCTAGAGCCTCTGTTTGGATTAAGTGCTATGTAAATGTATTATTATTATTATTATTATTATTATTATTATTATTATTATTATTATTATTTTTTTTTTTATTATTGTTATTATCATTATTATTATTATTACGGGAGAGGACTACAGAGAAACAGCAAAACGTCCCGAATTCAACCTGATAACTACAGTGATGAGAAGCAGGCTCCGCTTTGCGGGGCATATCTTACGCATGGACGCAGACCGCCTCCTGCGTGGAACTTTTATTGCCTACTTGAAGAGCTCGACAACTAGACTGGCAGGCACTCTACTACATGGGCTGGATTCTATGCCCATTGACGCAATTGTGACTCTAGCCAGGAACAGACGTGCTTGGTCCCAATATGTGAATTCCCTGTGACCGTGACACTTTTATGCTGATGTAGCATAGCACCTAATAGGTGCTAATGTACAATGCAACTCATACATACATACATACATTATTATTATTATTACTATTATTATTATTATTATTATTATTATTATTATTATTATTATTATTATTATTATTATTATTATTATTATTATTATTATCATTATCATCATCATCATCATCATCATCATCATCATCATCATCATCATCATCATCATCATCATCATCATCATTATTTTTATTATTTTTCATTAGTACTGTAAACCATTTGAATGTTTTTCTTATTGTGGGGATTCTTTTCTGGCATCTCTGTGAGACTTTGATTGACCTTAGGCTTTGCACAAAAATGAATTGCTGCTGAGATCTACTTTTGTAAATTCTGTTTTGTTTTACGTTTTTCTTAGGTGCCTATGATTGTTGCATGCATTTTACTCAATGTTTATCTGTCAATTAATTGTCAGAATCTTGTGATGTAACACTCAGGAAAATATAACCGCTGCACTGTTCACATTGCTAGCGAACTTTATAGGGACATTATAATTACATTCACAAGAAGTGTAATGTTGCATGTCATTTAGTTGGTGCAGAGCTTCTAGAAACATTTTAGTATTCCTGTATACCCTGAAATTTTTATTTTAAAATGGCTTCATATGTGACTTTAATTTCTTTTCCTGTAGAAAACTATCCCTGAAGTGGACTGTGGAGAGATCATGGAATCAGATGATGGCCTTTACAAGTATGTACATATTGCATTTATTTGAGCAGGTTTGGCCAGATCTTACATTTTGGACAGTCAGTCATTATTCACATTTTATCTGTAAATAATCAGAAAAAAAGAAAGAAATTGATCATGTCATTTATCATAAACATTTAAGTGATCTAAATCATATTATTCTATTCTATATTATTAATGAAAATATAAATTAATGCTCTCAAACGGGACTCTGAACTAAATGAAGATAAAACTAAGGTGATTGTATGTTCGTGTTTGGCAATAAGTTGATATCTGTTGACTTGTCTACAGAATTATTATAGATGGCACAAGTTTTATTTTTTTAAAACATAAAGATGTGGTGTGTTTTTAAATTGTACGCTGTCAAATGGAGAAACAAATCGATAACATGGTACGAATGCTGAATTTTTTATTAAGAAGAATTGCCGAAATGAAAGAATTCCTCTCTTTAAATTCTTTTAAAACTTATTTTTCTTATTCCTTATTTATTTTCTCGTTTAGACTATTGTAATTCATTTCTTCTGGTCTAACTTATGTCCAATTAAACAGACTGTAACTAGTGTAGAATAATGCTGCAAGAATAATCCTGGGATCTTTTTATTTTGATAACAACACAGCGATGCTAATATGCTTGAATTTGCTTCCAATGAAGGCTTGGAACCAGCATACAATAACATTTTTGTTTGTTTGTTTCAAAGCAGTTATCCACCGTTTAACTCCAATTTACATCCAGGATTTAATTACCCCCTACAATTTCAACGAGAGTACTCAGATTACTGATTGGCACCTTATTTAGGAAAGATTGTCGGAGAACTTTACTAATTTCAGAAACATCTTAATAAATACCTATTGTGAATAATTCTCAGTCAATATATTTATCTCTTGTTCATCTTAAGCTGTCATTTGTTTGTGTTCTTGTGTGTGAATGTGTGTGTGTGTGTGTGTGTGTGCGCGTGTGTATAGGTAATGTACGGGAGCAGATTTTTGTGAGTGTCTGCTGAATTTTATCTACACTAAATAAACTTTGTGTAATTAATCTTTGTAAAGCGCTTTGAGACCTTGCAATA
>NC_088360.1:36253788-36266288 GCF_034508935.2 Berghia stephanieae
CTTATCCGAAAATCAACTTAACCGGAGTGTAACCAAATGAGCAAAAACGCATGTGAACAAAGCAAACCAAGCTAGAATAAGTATGTCCCTTCATATCGCGCGGTCTCTGTAGTGGTCATCAGAGGCTCCTACCCCCAATAGCCCCATAGAGGAATCAGAATACATAAAAATCGGAATTTGAGATAAAAAAAGCCGAATCAACTTACTGTTATTGACTATGACATGCTTTGCAACAGAAAATGTAATAGACAATCCAAAAGTACTCAAATGATAAAATATAAAATGTGTAAAAATGTACAGATTGTGTAAAGACTAAGAAAGGGGTCAAATAATACTAGAGAACACACAGGTCCTAGCCGTCTGAGAGCAAAGCATTGAATGGATGGATTTAACCGTGTCAGGACCCTCCCCCCCCCCCCCACACACACACCTAATCAACAAACGCGAGTGCCGTGCCGATACACACATACGCACACACACGTACACAGGGCTAAAATTAAATAGGGAAAGAAGCTGACCGTACTCAATAATATTATTACCGATTGAAGCCAACATATAATATTACCAAGGTCATTGACCTCAAAAATTAGAGTCGCCATCGGTCAACCCCCCTCCCAAACATATAATATTATCCGACATCAGCAGCACACACTTTGAAGGGACTAATCAGACACACAAAATGTGTTGATTGACCATAGAAGATGCTGACGAAATAAGCTATAACTTACTTTTTTTTTTCACTAGAGATTTTAAAAAATTTTTTCCTCGATTGGAAAGGTGAAAAGCAGAATTTTTGCCTTGAATGTGGAATGTAGAAATTATTCCGCGAAAAGCGGAAGGGTAGGAGCCTCTAGGTCAAGGTCATGCTTCTTGTAAATTGTCTAGACAGAAATAGCTGGTATGCCAATTTCCTATGCGATGATTTTCTGTGGCATGCCAGACTTTCCAAATGCATCGAATCTTCCTTTTCCGCGATAGGTTTGCCATTGTAGTTGTAGACTTGACTTGAATTCTTGATAAAATTGATACTAATTAAGAGGGCCATTACATAGGATGGCCTGGGATTAGAACCAAAAAAAAAAAAAAAATTGAACTTGAAGTTGCGACAATGTAAAAATTGAGATGGAGAAATTAAAATTATATTCAATACTGCCTATGTACATTGAACATGGACGTCAGGAAAAGCACCTACATCACATCGATGTGCGCCAATCGTTCGCGGATATTCTTAACCACTGAAAATTCTTACTGGTAGCTTTTTTAACCAATGGAAATACTTGTTTATTTGTGATTTTATTGTGGTCATGAGTGATAAGAACATCGACTTAAGCGACATCGACTTATGTGGAGTTTTGTTATTTTTTACTAATTTTATATAGGAAGAAGGGGGAGGGACCAAGAAAAAAAATCGACTTGGGTAAAAATCGACTTAGGCAACGTCGACGTATCCAGAGTGCACTGTATTATGATTGAATAAAACAAGAAATGAACCCCATTCCTGCTATGTTGTATCAATTTCAAAGACCCTTTTTCAATTTTAGACACGGCCTTTAGATTTCCTCAAAACTTGCTTTAATTATTTAGGCTGATCCAGAAATTGAAAAGGCTCATCATTTTTCCAGTTTTCAGAAATTATTATTTTCTAATATCTTATTAACTATGATAAGGTATGTTTGCATATCTACCATTATGTTGGTGATCATTAAAACCTAGACTTTAAATAACAACAGACATATTATACACTAATCAAACCCATAATGAAGTATAAAAGGAGAGAAAGGAGTATAATTTGATTTTGTACTTGCTTATTTGTTCAGCCTCATTGCTTCTAAGTCCTATCATAATTATGGGTAGTGAGAGTTCTTGATACCTAAAGTGTCCAATCCAATCTTCAATAAAAATTTTATTGCACTTATCTGCATGCATTTCATCAGCTCATTCAGTTTTAACCCCTCTTTGATTTCTCTGCAACAATTATTGTGATTTCTTCGTTTCTTTCTTTTCATATGCATTCACCCTGTCCATTTTCTTATGTCACAGTGAAACTCCAGCACATATTCGTATTCAGAGGCCTTTGATTACAGTTAATCACCTGGATGAGGTAAGTCATGTTTTCATTAAAAACTATTTTTGTCTTTTTTCAAAGCTTCTTTTTGACCATGATAATTCAAATCTTCCATCCGACGTCAATCTCTGTAAAATGAGAAAACTGTTGATCCTAACAAAGTAATTTAACTATTGTAAGGACAATGCTATAATTTCATTTATAAAGAAAGGTAGTCACAAAGCAACCTCAATCATTACTCATTGAAGCTAGTAAAACAAAGAAAATAAGAGCATGTGGTGTTTATGAAAATACAGAAACACACACTCACACACTCACAAACACATGCACTGATACACATGATGTGCATCAACAACCGACCGCATCATACATCGCATACAAAGGCTGGGCTTTTAAATGGCCAACTGTTGCATGTGATCAGCTTTAACCAATCAGAAGCTTTTAATTGTATCGTAGTTGGGGAATATTCTAGGGTTGTTTACAATTTTTAATCCTTATTATTGGTTAAACCACGAATCTGTTGAATCTGTCATGCTTTCTCTAAGATGGATTGAGACATGCTCTTTGCTGGTGATATCTTACATGCTATTGGTGGAGGAAGCGACTTAATATTATTAAACCTTTGAAAGAGTGGCTATCAGAAGGAAATTCAACTCTTGTTGTAAATTGAGGGTCGCATTTTTAAACATGAAAATTATATAATTTATAACCAATATTTATGTTTAATTGTTATATTTTTTTATGTAGGAAAAGGATTTTGGTTCCTGAAAACACCAAAAATTGAAATTTGATAATTTTGCCATTTCCACTTTAAAATCCCTGTTTTCCGAATCCTGACATGATACAGCTTGGAGGGGTCACATATTAATTCTAGTTATCTTGTCAGAAATTCCTTATATGAAATACTTTTCATGACTATATAACATTGTGATTGTTTTATATCTTTCAGATTGTAAGCGTTTTATGGCAGCCCATGTTGATAGCTCCCCTTGTTGTTCCAGAGGTGAGTAAAACAGTCAACCTGATAAATGTTAGTTTTTGAGTAGTTAGAAATAGAAGCTTTTGTTTTAGATAATCAACAGTTGTATAAATCTTCCAACTATGATTGGAATTCTAACTCACCAGTATTAGTCAACAATCGATCCATCAACTTCCTCAGTCCCGTAAATAAAAAAAATAATTTTTAAAAAAATTATCTGAACGCTCAACTGCATCTGTACTGTTTTTACTGTTGCAACCCGTTGTCCATTTTATGGCAATGTGAAGCATCGCCGATGTGCAAACTTGACTCTTAGGCCTCCATTAAAAGAGTTGAGCCAGTGAGTTGAAGAGTGCTCAATGTACCATTTTTGGGCTTCTACAAAAGCAAAGTTGTCATTATTGGAATATGAAACCAAGGTTATACGTAGTCAAAGTACAGGAAAAGGACTTTTGTTTACAATTTTAGAGTTGACTTTAGATTATTGGATTCACCACTGAGATTTCCTTTGAAATCTTAATTTTGTTCTCAATTTCAATGTGCCAGAAGATTTTGTCATTCATTCTTTTTGACCTAAAAGCTATAGAGAGAGAGCAGGTGTTAAAAGCAAATTTGTGTTTGAAAAAGTTCAGACTATTGTTTTTTTAGCATTTACGGGGAATCAATATCTGATGTAATTTTAATCAATACCATGTTGTAACATCAAAACTGGTCCAATTTTATGGTCTTTTATATAGTAAGTCATTTATGTGAAGTGCTTTGAGACTCAAGTATACAGAGTAAAGTGCTATGAAAATGCTAGACTGTGTATATTATTGTTGTTTTATCATTAATCTTATTATTCTTCTTATTATTATTATTTAATAATAATAATAATAATAATAATAATAATAATAATAATAATTTATATAATAATAATAATAATAATAATAATAATAATAATAATAATAATAATAATAATTATAATAATAACAATAATAATAATATTTACAATATAGAAAGTTATGATACGGAAACTTTCTTCAAATTTGCTTGCTCTTTTTTTTTAGGATGACAATGGGTTTGACGTCAATTTTGTATAGTCAAACCACAAATCACATTCTATGAATCTGTTTTCAATTGTTTTTTTTTTCTCTTAGATTGTATTCAGAATTCTTTTAAACCATCGACAATTTACAATAACACCTTTTAAATGTTAACCCATCTTTGTCGTTTCAAACAGAAATACATTGAGCCATTCTACAAAGCCTATAAAGTATTTTACACCATGGTTCATTATCACGACTCTATGGTAAGTTGTCGAATGAGCACCACAGATTGCTTAAAAGAATGTTCGAAGTTTGTTAATGAACCAAGTCATTTTTCATCATATGATAGATTATAGATTAAAACAACCAAAATTATTTCAGAGGGATTTGGCCAGCAAATTGGCACCTTAAGAAAGGCTTTATTACAAATAGTTGCCCACTCAGCAGATTTTGGATGGCTCTGTCAGTAAGACCAGGCAGAAAATACTTCGTGATAAATTAGTATTCCATCCAAAACAATTCTTACTGCACGTTGAACGCCACAGAAACTTGGATAAACCCTCGCTATATGGGCCTTGTGTTCTGGAAGAACAAGAACTACTTACTACTAATATATATTCTGTGGTTTTTAGTTGATTTAAATATCATAATTGCTTACAATTTGACATTATGCAATGTTAGCAACACAATTTAATACTCTCAGCTATATTTTAGAGTTTCAAGTTATAAACCTTTTATAATTTACCGCAATGATGGAAATATGTTGCTCTTTTTGCTATCTATTATTTGTAGTATGAACACCTGCTCAGACCTGGAGACATGATAACCCTCAACAATCGGAGGGTCATTCATGGAAGGAGGGAATATGTAGGAAATGGAAGGAGACTATTGCAGGTAAACTATTAAGTGACATGAAGTTATTGTGAAACAAATCAATGATTCTTATAAAATTTATGTGAAGTTTTTACCTTTTAACTTTGTTTAAGACCATATATTACAGGTATGGGTTTAGGTTATAAGTGTTGAGAGCTGTAATTAATTATTAAAAAGCAAACCCCCCCCCCAATTGAAAGGAACAAAAAATTAACAAATTGTTAAATATTTTTTTATTTATTTAATTTTTCTTTTTTTTTTGTTTTAAACAAATTTATTGTATAACCATCCTATCAAGTCTCTTTTGTAACCATGTATGACAGCAAGCTGCATTTAATTCTTCTGTGTCAATTTCTTGCCACTTTTCTCTTGCATCAGTTTGATTCCTACTACAATACTTTAAAAAAATTTATATGAACTTAAAAGAGGAAGATTTCTTCTTTCAGAAATTACATGTTTTTTAATTACAATTACTTCATTGTGGAGAGTTTGAATGACCAATCTGTTTTTCCATTCAATCAATCAACGTTGAGAGCTAAAAAAGGGGAGATCACTTACGTTCAACAAGTGTGTCAAAATTTTTCATTTTACCAAAAGTTCAGATGCTATCGTCATTTAAAGTCAATAGAAAGTGGCAATCTGTAATATTAAAAAGTGTTGATCATGAGCACCAGATTATTTTGGGAAGTGTGCGATTATAAAAAGCGCTATTTGGCTGTTATCAGTGTACAATGTTTGAATTTGAGGGGTTTTTTTTTTCAGCTTTTTGTCATGAAATGGAAATTTGTGGTAATTTCGAACCCTTTAGACAGGCATGTGATGCTTCCTAAAGCAATTTATATATACATATGAATTGACTTAGATTCATTCACCACATAATTGATGAGTGGACAGAGTAACAAGAGAACAAAATGGATGTAAATTATGTATATATAACATAAGCCAACCTCCTTTTACAATAAGAAGATATTATAGTGTCAATAATAATAATAATAATAATAATAATAATAATAATAATAATAATAATAATAATAATAATAATAATAATAATAAGGATAATAATAAAAACAGAATGAAAAGACTAAGAAAAATATAGTTTAATCCACTCTTCATTAAGTTAAGTGATAGAAAGATCAGATTGTTACAGCACAGTAAGGATTGTTAGGAGGGAAGATTTTCCATTCTCTAATGTCAGGTAATGCTTATGATGTTACATTTTGTTATTAGACTTGATTTTCACCGTCTTTCCTTCTGGGTGTTTCAGGGCTGTTACATCAATATATCAGAGTTCCAAAGTAAAGTTCAGATGTTCCACAACAAGTACTCTAATGGTCGTTGGCCAACCAGAGCTGGAAGTATAGACTGGCAATGAGAAATCTTTTTTATATTTATTTTCCCCTTTTCCAAGTCGTGATTTCTTTTCAGGTTTTGCTACCTCACGAATCTGTTGGTTACTTTTTTATTCTTTTTGTTTCAAAGTCATGAATAAAATACAAAATTTATTCTTTAGCCTTTAAAATATTTAAATGTGGATAAATGAAACGAGGTTGAACAGAAGGAAATTTGGTCTCAAAAAAAGTAAATCAAATGATTATTCTTTCTTTTTTAAATTTTATTTTAACAATCCAATTTCTTTTTTTTAACATTCCAAACTTATTATGAAAATGTGTTACATGTTTAAAGTGATATTTAATTCCACTGAAAGCATCTGTCATTGAAATTGTTATTATGTTAAGACACTGTTTAATTTGCTGGACTATTTTTTAAAAGGTTAAACCGACATTGAAAATTATTTTTGGTAATGTACACAATACTATTGAAATTTTGACTGCTAAGATTTTATTATAGATTATTTTTCTGAAAGATTATTGTTTGATTGACTAATTCAAACAAGAGAAGGCAAAAGATTATCATCTCTCCAAATTTTGCCTAATTATCATTGCTTTCTATTGTAGTGCAATATAGAAGAAGTCCATTTTCACATAGTTGGTCGTTGTCAATAAGAGGAAATGATATGATATTTTCCTATTTTGGGCATTTAAATTACTTAAGTCGATATACTATGAAATGATTTCAAATATAATCTGTCATTTACGTATTCATGTAACCAGAATAAAATACAAATTAATAAGTCATGTTGTTTATCTTCCTATATATTCAGGATGTTTTTTTTTTGGTTGTAAATCTGATATTATGTTGTGCTTTTTTTGTTGTAATTATATCTGTACTTGAAAAAGGTAATCCGTGTACAGCATATAAATAAAAATAATAATAATAATAATAATAATAATAATAATAATAATAATAATAATAATAATAATAATAATAATAATAATAATAATAATAATAATAATAATAATAATAATGATGATGTTGATGATGATGATGATGATGATGATGATGATGATGATGATGATGATGATGATGATGATGATGATACTAATAATAATAAATAAATAATTTTTTTTGAGCGTCAATATCCACTGAGATTGTTCAGTGGCGCTTTACAAGAATAATAGTTGACTTGAGAATTTTTGATTCTGAGAAAATAAAATGTTACAACTGTAGAAAACTATCAGCTGCTACTGATATGATTGGAATATGAAGGATGTGGTATTGAATATTAAAAACACATAAATTTAAAACATTCCATCTTCAGTCTAGACTTGAAGCACTCAATAGTTTGAGCTTTACTGGTGTAGACAACTTCATACTGTTTCAAGTGGTCTAGTGGTATGACACTCACTTTCGGATCGGAAAGTCCTGGGTAGAGCCTCGCTCGGCGCTTAGTTGAATCCTTGGAAAAGGCTCTTGACTAACATTCTCTGTACTCGGGTGTAAAATGAGTACCTGGCTGTTAACAGCGTTGTCTCTGTCCGAAAAAAAAAATGTTATATCGTTTAACAGGCATCATGTCCCGTCCTACATAGTAAATGTTGCTGTTGACCAGGGACCCTTTGTAAAGCGCTTTGAGCATGTTTAGTGGATATTGCGCCATATACAAGCTCAGTTTTTAATTATTTTTTTTTACGATAAATTACAAAGCTATTTGTAAATGATCTTAATCCTTAAAGACTTGTTTTTAAAATCCAAAGTTAACAGTTAATTCTTTCAAGGAGAAGAAAAAAAAATGTTCTGGCCTTGCTTGATTTGTTGGCTGCCTTTGACACCATAGATCATGACAGTCTTCACATATGTTTAGACTTATCTTTTGGCTATTTGGATGGAAGTCGCAATATGAATATTATTATTATTATTATATTATTATTATTATTATTATTATTATTATTATTATTATTATTATTATTATTATTATTATTATTGTTATTGTTATTATTATTATTATTATTATTATTATTATTATTATTATTATTATTATTATTATTATTATTATTATTATTATTATTTTACAATTATTATTATTATTATTTATTATTATTATTATTATTATTTATTATTATTATTATTATTATTATTATTTATTATTATTATTATTATTATTATTATTATATTTATTATTATTATTATTATTATTATATTATTATTATTATTATCATTATTATTATTATTATTATTATTATTATTATTATATTATTATTATTTTATTATTATATATATTATATTATTATTATTATTATGAATTAATTGTAATGCATTATACACGTTTTGATTTTGATATTATTATAAAGAAAGTAAGCTCTGTGATACATTTATGTTTTATGATTTTATCGCTATTATTCATATTTTGAAAATCAGTGTTAATCAGTCATATTATCTACTCAAAGATGAGACGAAAGAAAAGCAGATAAAAAAAAATGTATGGCTTTTTTTACCCATCTTTCTAAAATGATGTGTAATTAATATTATTTGGAGACATTTTTGTAAAATAAAAAGATGTAAAGATTGGATCTTAAAATTCCATTGAATATTTTTAAAGATTAAGTCATTGAAGATGTAGAGTTATGGTCAGTGAGATATCCCTGAAATGCATATAATTTTAGAGATTTTTCACACAGCTGATGCTTTATGATTTCTTTTGATATATTAATTTTTATATCTAGATGATTCCTATTTCAGCTATGCTATGTTAGATTCTTTGGAATAATTTATTTATACAAATGTTGACAGGTGATAAAATTTCTTTTCTTTGGGGGCTGTTCAAATATAATCTTCTCCTGGTTGCGTTTGCTGGTTAAGTAGGGCTTGCGGTGACTGCGATGATATTATTTTCCTTGTAAATTATTTCTCTGTAATGTACTGTTATATTTTTTGTTTTGAACATTTGATTTGTAAACATTTGAGGGTATTCTTTTTAGTGGGTTCTTGTGATAAAGTCTGGATGAGACTTTTAGGTGATCTCAAACTAAGTACACCGATAGTCTGCTTTGGATTCTACAACTGTATCCTATTTAAACCTATCCCCTTTGTCTAACTTTTTCTCATGTACTTTTAATTGATAATCTAAAAATTTTTCTCTATCTAATTTTCTTCTAATTTTTTACTGGCGGTGAATGCCACAAGCACAGTAAAACCCTTAAAAACAGAGCGAAGTTGAGGCAGGAGTAGGGGTAGTGGTGAGTGAAGGCGGTGAGGATTTTGGAGCTTTGAATCATAAAAAGTCAATCTAGACTTCATTGCAGCTTATTTTTCTTTGCCAATTTTCCCCTCAACTTTTTAATTATATTCACTGTATTTATTGTACCAGCTTTGTACCTTGCCAATATAATCCCTTCACCTCTTTATCATCATTGTTGCCTTTTTTTTTCAGAATGCAGCTGTCAGAACAGTTGGCAAATTTCATTGTAGTAATTTTTTGAGGCCATGGTATAATGGTTGAAATGACAAACCACTATAAATCCAAAGTGTTTATTGACATGGAAATGAATAGTAAAGTAATAATAATAAAAACGCTGTTGTTCATTTCACAAAAAGTATAATATTACATGTGATCAAACTCCCTTCTCCCAATCTTATACTTTTCTTACTGGAGTCAAATCCCTTCCTCCCCCCCCCCCCCCCCCACCACCACCCACTTCTGATGTTAAGATTATATTTGAACAACCCCGTGATATATATTCATAACAAGTGTAGTCGGCTCTGTTTAGGATCATCAAACGTACTACAAATTTTGTCATACAATAGTCTTACTTCAAGCGTAGTTTAGCTTATCGGAGGTATTTGCCTGATGCATCTTCAATGAGTTAATAAAATACCTACTATTCTACCTTTGCATTCAATTTTTTTTTTTTTGACCATGTTATTTTATTGTGAAATCAGTTGTTTAAACCAATGTTTACTCCAAATTAGTTATTTTACATTTGTTGTTGTTAGACATTTGAGTCTGAAAACACTACACACGGTTATTTAATATTGGGAAATTCAAAAAGTGTTTAATCTGATACGAATGTTAATTCATTATCATATCAAAGGCAGGGGAGGGGGAGAAATTCAAGGATTGGGTATTATAATACATTCATCCAATATTAAGGCGTTGATAATTATTTTATTTTTTTGGAAATAATCAATCTCTACCCCAATGTAATGAGTAAGAATTTTGAACACAACAAAGATGAGTTTTTATGAAATAAAATTAATTCTCCTCTCTCCAAATAGAAAACTTTGAATGCTAAAAAACGCATTTTTCAGAAATTTTAAGATATCCAAGGATCAATAATTAAATAATGAAGAAAGGAAATAAATAAACAGCAAAATTATCCTGTGCCTCATTAAGTGGAAAGTCCTATTGACTTAAATGTTTATTTTTTTTTTTTAATTCCTTAAATTAAGGTTATGATTCTGAAATTTATTTCCCCGATGTTGTTCTATATATATCTTTACTATGATTAATATTGATTACCTGCAATACCTTTTTGTGAAAATCCATTAAAAATATTTTATACCAGACCAAACCTGTTTATATCAAATTTTTGGCGTCTCTCTCTCTCTCTCTCTCTCTCTCTCTCTCTCTCTCTCTCTCTCTCTCTCTCTTTCTCTCTCTTTCTCTCTCTCTTTCTCTCTCTTTCTCTCTCTCTTCTCTCTCTCTCTCTCTCTCTCTCTCTCTTCTATCTCTATCTATCTATCTATCTATCTATCTATCTATCTATCTATCTATCTATCTATCTATCTATCTATCTGTCTATCCATCTATCTATCTATCTATCTATCTATCTATCTATCTACCTATCTATCTGTCTGTCTATCTACCTATCTCTATCTACCCTCCTCTCTCTCTCTGTTTCTCTCTGTCTCTCTTTCTCTCTCGGTGTCTGTCTGTCTGTCTCTCTCTCTGTATGTCTGTCTCTCTCTCTGTATGTCTGTCTGTCTGTCTGTCTGTCTGTCTCTCTCTCTCTCTCTCTCTCTCTCTCTCTCTCTCTCTCTCTCTCTCTCTCTCTGGGTGGGGTTCCTGACCTTCCATAGTGGGCAGGGAGGTACATACTGTGTCTTCTATCCCCCGTTGTCTGTTTTCCAACATGCTTTCTGTCTGTCTTGGAATGAGATTTCTTGGTTTTGTCCTGGCCCTGGCTGGGTGGGAAACAGCCAAATGTATAGTTTGTTTTGGGAGATGATTTTTTTTCCTTGTAAATAATCTCTCTGTTATGTACTGTATTATGTTTTGTTTATGTATTATATATGATTTGTAAACATTTGTTTATTCCTCTTAGAGGGGACCTGTGCTTGTGTCTGGATGAGACTTTTAGATGATCTCAAACTAAGTACACTGGTAGTGTGCTCTTGGAATCTACGTCTGTTCCATATTTGAACCAATTCCCCGTTGTTTTCCTTATTCTTGGATGCTTTAATTGTAATTCTAGAACTTTTTACTATCCCATTTTCTTTCTTTTTACTGGCGCTGATATGACCTTAATGTGTTGCAAGAGCCGTAAAACACTTAAAAACAAACAATCTCTCTCTCTCTCTCTCTCTCTCTCTCTCTCTCTCTCTCTCTCTCTCTCTCTCTCTCTCTCTCTCTCTCTCTTCCTCCTGGGTTGGATAATCTCCCCTGGTAAACAAGGAGGGAGACGGCCAAAAATGGGAATCTTTTTTGATCGATGATATTTTTTCATTGTAAAGCATGTCTCTGTTTTGTACCACTATCGATTTTAATTTTGAATTTAACGGTTTTTTTTGTTTGGTAAATATTTGAGTGTGTTCTTCGTAGCAGGATTTGTTGCTTGTGCCTTATTGTGACTTTTAGGTTATTTTAAAACAGGCACATTGAGGATTGCTCGATGAATCTTCTGTCCCCTACTGGAAGCAGTTTTCTTTTTCTTGCTTTTTCTTTGGTGCTTTTAATCTACAACTTTTTTTCTGGCACTGAAATTACCTAAAAGTGTCTCAAACGCTGTAAAACCCTAAAAACAAACATATCTCTCTCCCCCCCCCCCCCATCCCATTTTCTCTCTCTCTCTCTCTCTCTCTCTCTCTCTCTCTCTCTCTCTCTCTCTCTCTCTCTCCCCTTCCTTTTTTGATTTGCTACACTGTTGCTTGTCGATACAAAGACTCTATCTGAATCCCTTACTGTAAAGGGTACTACATAGTGGGTGGAACGGTCTGT
>NC_088360.1:36271288-36303788 GCF_034508935.2 Berghia stephanieae
ATCAGCCAGCTGCAATCCCAACAAATCCAGTATATTCTCTTTGGAATCACTTGCGTCGGTTTCTATTCGTTCTTGAGAATGTGGCCCAAGTAAGTCGATTTAAAAATAATTATTCATTGTCTATTTAGTGAAATGAAAAATGATTCATATATAGGAAATATTGATATCTACACACAAAAAATCGTTTTTAACCGTTTTTTTTAATCAACAAAGATTTTCACATGTTTACGGTCAATAAAGAGGTCATAGAGGGAAAAAATGGTCTTTTGTGTCAAGCAGCCCAGTTTAAAAAGTGCAGTTAAAAATTTTGAAAATATTTGGGCATTTTGTGACCGTAAGTGGTTTTCAGATGTTTACCTTATGTAGATAATATTAATATCTCGTTTGTTTTTTTAAAAAGAAAACACATTTTTCTTCAAAAAGGTAAATTGTATTGGGGGGAAAGGCTTTTTATTCCTTTTGAAATATAAGGGATTGTCACGGGGGTTAATTTTGAAGTCAAAAAGAAAGAAGTCTCTAATCTGATGACAAGCAGGGACACTTTAAAAAATTGATTACTTTTCAGTCAATCAATACTTGTCACTTCAACTGGATATGGAAAGGCGTTTCAGATGAGGATAGATAACTCCGAGGTCAAGTCCGAATAAATTGAAGAAAAATTAACAAAACTTCTCAATATTGAATGAGTTTTTTTGTGTAACAAAACCAGGTCTTCTTTAAAAAATAAGTTAGTGAAATTGAAACGAATGAGACGAAGACTTGCGTTGAGAAGAATGATTTCATATCCCCCCCCCCCCCCCACAGGATTGGACATGGGAAACACCGCATTCTTCCTTCTAATTACCCCATGAAAGCTATACTTATTGTTAATCTATATTCAAATTTTGGATTACTAATGTTTTTCTTGATGCTATGCGCTTAAGTAAAATACCAAAAATATCGCCAGATGAAACGCACTAACAAAGACAATTATTTCTAATCTTAAAGGCTTATTGTCTAGTTGTTATGGTTTTGTGAGGACTAATCATCCAAATGGCGGTCCAAAAACAAAAAACAAAAACAAAAACAAAACAATAACAAAGTGGTTACTGACGTCATCTTCATTACTTCTATAGTATCATTTATAATATGGCATGCTCATTTGGATACAACTGTTCACTGTCAAAAAAAAAACAAAAAAAAACAAATGAAAAAAAAAAAAACAAATGAAAAAAAAAAAAAAAAGAATCCACTATTCAAAATAATTTGGAACTGAAAGTTCAGTAGAAACCTATTTTTTTATAACACTCTTGTTGTTCCCGACATCATTTTTAGACATTGACAAGATTGATTATTGTGACATCGGAACTTAATCTTGATCATTAGATGCGCCTTGCAAGATGACATTAACAACAACTTTGAAAAAATATGCAGAAGCGGTCTTGTCAATAATAATTCGAATTTTATATAGTTTTATTTCAATGTAGAATATCTCCTCTTGAAATAAAGTAAAGCGATATCTAGAGTGATGCCAATAATAGCAACATCCTCCTTCGGCGATGTGTCCTTGAGTGAGGCACTTTCATTCGTTACATTATTCAATTACCTAAAGGAGTTACGGACATTGTGAGACTGATAGTACAAACAGGACGCGTAATACGCGGCTTATACTGAATGAAATGATCACATGATTCACATGCTCTAGGAATGAATAAGCGTTGCCAAGCTCATCAAGACTGCTTTGAAGACTCCGGTTTGCAATTGTTTGACAAGTTGTGGGCCATCTTGATCGATCAATGTTTTTGATAAAAGTTTTCTAGCAAATAAAAATAAAGTTTTACTATTGTAAAGCCTTGTTGACGATATACTGTGGAGAGTATTCTCAGAGTCACAGGTAGAATGGTCTCACGATGCCACGCTAGCTGACTCGAATCACAAGGAAAGGGATTCCTATCGATTCCAGATTCTGTCGATTGTTCTTTCTCCCCCCCCCCCCCCCCCAGGCCTACCTAGCAGTGATTGGGTAGCTGGATATGTAAGGCCTGGTGAAAAGTCTTTTGCGCTGAACTGGTGTCCTTTCCAAAAGGTAGCAATTGCTGTTGTCAGTTTATTGAATGAACGGGGAGAATACTCGGAATACAGCCATAGTGAGAACAAATCACCTTCATTATTACAATTGTCCGAGTGGACTTAAGGGTTGGTCACACATTCTTTGTTTTGAAAAATTACACATTTGGTCAGCTGGCCATCCTCTATCTTCAATGAAAACTATTCACTTTCATAATTATATTTGTCTGAATTGACTTAAGTGTTGTTCACGATTTGTTTATTTTGAAAAATTGCGCATTTCTTGGTCTGCTGGCCTTCTTCTTTTCAGTGAATACTGATCACCCTCATTTTATAATTGTCCGAATAGACTTAAGGAGGTGTGAGAAATTCTTTGTTTGAATAATTACGCATTTGTTTGCTGGCCATCCCCTCTCTTCAGTAAAAACTAATCAGCCTCATAATATCATTTGTCCGAATGGACTTAAGGGTGGTCTTCCTACATTTCCTTGTCTCCAGTGAAAATTAATGACATAACAATCGATCTAGAAAAAAACATTATTGGTCCGATTGCCATAATCTTTCCTCTCATTATTATTGTCTGAGTCGTCTTATGGGTGGGTCACAAATTGATTGTGTTGAAAAATTACACATTTTTTAGGCAGGCATATCCCTCCCTTCAGTGAATACTAACCACCGTCATTATTATAATTGTCCGAGTGGACTTAAGTGTGGGTCACAAATTCTTTGCTCTGAATAATTACGAATTTTGTCTGCTGGCAATCACCTCTATCTTCAGTGAAAACTAGTCACCCTCATTAATATAATTGTCCTTGTGGACTTAAGGTTGGATCACAAAATCTTTGCTTTGAATAATGAAGCATTTTGTCTGCTGGCAATCCCCTATCCTAAGTGAAAACTTATCACCCTCGTTAATATTATTGTCCTGGTGGACATAAATTGGGTCACAAATTGTTCCTTTTGAAACAATTACGCATTGTGTCTCCTGGCCATCCTCTATCTTCAGTGAAAATAACTCACTCTAATTAGAATAAATGCCCAAATGAATTTAACGGTTGTTCACAATTTGTTTATTTTGAAAAATTACGCATTTCTTGGTCTTCTGGCTTTCTTCTCTTCAGTGAATACTGATCACCCTCATTATTATAATTGTCCGCGTGGTCTTAAGGGTGGGTACCAAATTCTTTGTTTTGAAGAATTACGCATTTTGTCTGCTGGTCTTCCATTGTCTTCAGTGAGAACAAATCACCTTCATTATTACAATTGTCCACGTTGACTTAAGGGTTGGTCACACATTCTTTGTTTTGAAAAATTACGCATTTGGTCAGTTGACCATCCTCTATCTTCAATGAAAACTATTCACTTTCATAATTATATTTGTCTGAATTGACTTAAGGGTTGTTCACGATATGTTTATTTTGAAAAATTGCGCATTTTTTGGTCTGCTGGCCTTATTCTTTTCAGTGAATACTGATCACCCTCATATTATAATTGTCCAAATAGACTTCAGGATGTGTCACAAATTCTTGGTTTGAATAATTACGCAGTTGTTTGCTGGCCATCCCCTCTCTTCTGTGAAAACTAAACAGCCTCATAATTTCATTTGTCCGAATGGACTTAAGGGTGGTCTACCTGCCTTCCCTTGTCTTCAGTGAAAATTAATCAGTAATAATCATATAACCGTCGATCAAGAAACACCATTATTGGTCGGATTGCCATAAACTTTCCTCTCATTATTATAATTTCGGGTAGTCTTATCGGTGGGCCACAATGTGATTGTGTTGAAAAATTACACATTTTTTAGGCAGGCATATCCCTCCCTTCAGTGAATAATGATCACCGTCATAATTATTATTGTCGTGTGGACTAAAGGGTGGGTCACAACTTCTTTGTTTTGATATTAACGCATTTGGTTGCTGCCAATCCCATATCTCCAGTGAAAACAAATCACCAACATTATTATAATCGTCCGAGTGGACTTATGGGTTGGTCACAATTTGTTTGTTTTGAAAAATGACGCATTTCGGCTGATGGCCATCCTCTATCTTCAATGAAAAGTAATCACCCTCATTATTATAATTGTCTGAATGGACTTAAGGGTTGTGCACAATCTGTTTATTTTGAAAACTAACGTATTTCTTGTTCTGCTGGCCTTCTTCTCTTCAGTGAATACTGATCACCCTGTAATAATTGTCCGCGTAGACTTAAGGGTGTGTCACAAATTCTTTGTTTTGACAAATACGCATATGGTTTCTGGCCATTCCCTCTCTAAAGTTAAAACTAATCACCTACATTATTATAATTGTCCGAGTGGACTTAAGGGTGGATAACAAATTGTTTGCTTTGAAAAAAATACGCATGTGGTCTGTTGGCCATCCCCTATCTTCAGTGAAAAGTAATCACACTCATTATTGTAATTGTCCGAATTGACTTAAGGGCTGTGCACGATTGGTTTATTTTGAAAAATAACGCATTTCTTAGTCTGCTGGCCTTCTTCTCTTCGGTGGAGAGTAATCACCCACATTTTTATAATTGTCCGAGTGGACTTAAGGGTTGGTCACAATTTGTTTGTTTTGAAAAATTACGCATTTGGGCTGATGGCCATCCTCTATCCTCAGTGAAAAATAATAACCCTCATTATTATAATTGTCCCAATGGACTTATGGGTTGTGCACAATGTGTTTATTTTGAAAAATATCGTGTTTCTTGGTCTGCTGACCTTCTTCCCTTCAGTAAATACTGATCACCCTGATTAGTATAATTCTCCGCGTGGACTTAAGGATGTGTCACAAATTCTTTGTTTTGAATAATTACGCATATGGTTGCTGGCCATCCCCTCTCTTCAGTGAAAACAAATCACCAACATTATTATAATTGTCCGAGTGGACTTAAGGGTGGATAACAAATTGTTTTCTTTGAAAAATTACGTATTTCTTAGTCTGCTGGCTTTCTTCTTTTCAGTGAAAACTGATCACGCTCATTATTATAATTACCCACCTGGACTAAAGGGTGGGTCACAAATTCTTTGTTTAGATAATTAGGCATTTGGTTGCTGCCAATCCCATATCTTCAGTAAAAACAAATCACCAACATTATTATAATTGTCCGAGTGGACTTAAAGTTGGTCACAATTTGTTTGCTTTGAAAAATTATGCATGTAGTCTGCTGGCCATCCTCTATCTTCAGTGAAAAGTAATCACCCTCAATATTATAATTGTCCGAATGGACTTAAGGGTTGAGCACAATTTGTTTATTTTGAAAAATAACGTATTTCTAAGACTGCTGGCCTTCTTCTTTTCAGTGAAAACTAATCACCCACATTTTTTAAATTGTCCATGTGGACTTAAGGGTAGGTCACAATTTGTTTGTTTTGAAAAATTATGCATTTGGGATGATGGCCATCCTCTATATACCGTGAAAAATAATCACCCTCATTATTATAATTTTCTGAATCGACTTAAGGTTCTGCACAAATTGTTTATTTTGAAAAATGACGCATTTCTTAGTCTGCTGGCTTTCTTCTTTTCAGTAATACTGATCACGCTCATTATTATAATTGTCCACCTGGACTAAAGGGTGGATCACACATTCTTTGTTTTGATAATTAGGCATTTGGTTGCTGCCAATCCCAAATCTTCAGTGAAAACAAATCACCAACACTATTATAATTGTCCGAGTGGACTTAAGGGTTGGTCACAATTTGTTTGTTTTGAAAAATTACGCATTTGGGCTGTTGGCCATCCTCTATCTTCAGTGAAAAGTAATCACCCTCAATATTATAATTGTCTGAATAGACTTAAGGGATGTGCACAATTTGTTTATTTTGAAAAATAACGTATTTGTTAGACTGCTGGCCTTCTTCTCTTCGGTGAAAACTAATCACCCACATTTTTATAATTGTCCGTGTGGACTTAAGGGTATGTCACAAATTCTTTGTTTTGATAATTTCACATATGGTTGCTGGCCATCCCATCTCTTCAGTGAAAACTAATCACCCACATTTTTTATAATTGTCCGTGTGGACTTAAGGGTAGATCACAATTTGTTTGTTTTGAAAAATTATGCATTTGGGCTGATGCCATCCTCTATATTCAGTGAAAAATACTCACCCTTATTAGTATAATTGTCCGAATGGACTTAAGGGTGTGTCTCTTCAGTGAATACTGATCACCCTGATTAGTATAATTGTCCAGGTGGACTTAAGGGTGTGTCACAAATTCTTTGTTTTGATAATTATGCATGTCGTCTGCTGGCAATCCTCTATCTTCAGTGAAAAGTAATCACCCTCAATATCATAATTGTCCGAATTGTCTTAAGGGTGGAATACAAATTGTTTGCTTGAAAAATTACGTATGTGGTCTGCAGCCCATCCCCTCTCTTCAGTGAAAACTAATCACCCACATTATTATAATTGTCCGTGTGGACTTAAGGGTAGGTCACAAATTGTTTGTTTTGAAAAATTATGCATTTTGTCTGATGCCATCCTCTATATTCAGTGAAAAATACTCACCCTGATTAGTATAATTGTCCAGGTGGACTTAAGGGTGTGTCAAAAATTCTTTGTTTTGATAATTACGCATGTCGTCTGCTGGCAATCCTCTATCTTCAGTGAATAGTAATCACCCTCAATATCATAATTGTCCGAATTGACTTAAGGGTGGAATACAATTTGTTTATTTTGAAAAATTACGTTTGTTGTCTGCTGCCCATCCCCTCTCTTCAGTGAAAACTAATCATCCACATTATTTTAATGTCCGAGTGGACTTAAGGGTTGGTCACAATTTGTTTGTTTTGAAAAATTATGCATGTGGACTGCTGGCCATTGAAAAGTAATCACCCTCAATATCATAATTGTCCGAATGGACTTAAGGGTGTGTCTCTTCAGTGAATACTGATCACCCTGATTAGTATAATTTTCCAGGTGGACTTAAGGGTGTGTCACAAATTCTTTGTTTTGATAATTACGCATGTCGTCTGCTGGCAATCCTCTATCTTCAGTGAAAAGTAATCACCCTCAATATCATAATTGTCCGAATTGACTTAAGGGTGGAATACAATTTGTTTATTTTGAAAAATTACGCATGTTGTCTGCTGCCCATCCCCTCTCTTCAGTGAAAACTAATCATCCACATTATTTTAATTGTCCGAGTGGACTTAAGGGTTGGTAACACTTTGTTTTGAAAAATTATGCATGTGGTCTGCTGGCCATCCTCTATATTCAGTGAAATGTAATCACCCTGATTATTATAATTGTCCGATCGGACTTAAGGGTGGTATACAATTTTTTTTTCTTTGAAAAATTATGCATGTGGACTGCTGGCCATCCTCCATCTTCTGTGAAAAGTAATCACCCTCAATATTATAATTGTCCGAATGGACTTAAGGGTTGAGCACAATTTGTTTATTTTGAAAAATAACGTATTTCTAAGACTGCTGGCCTTCTTCTTTTCAGTGAAAACTAATCACCCACATTTTTTAAATTGTCCATGTGGACTTAAGGGTAGGTCACAATTTGTTTGTTTTGAAAAATTATGCATTTGGGCCGATGGCGATCCTCGAAATAACGTGAAAAATAATCACCCTCATTATTATAATTTTCTTAATGGACTTAAGGTTGTGCACACATTGTTTATTTTGAAAAATGACGCATTTCTTAGTCTGCTGGCTTTCTTCTATTCAGTGAATACTGATCACGCTCATTATTATAATTGTCCACCTGGACTAAAGGGTGGGTCACACATTCTTTGTTTTGATAATTAGGCATTTGGTTGCTGCCAATCCCAAATCTTCAGTGAAAACAAATCACCAACATTATTATAATTGTCCGAGTGGACTTAAGGGTTGGTCACAATTTGTTTGTTTTGAAAAATTACGCATTTGGGCTGTTGGCCATCCTCTATCTTCAGTGAAAAGTAATCACCCTCAATATTATAATTGTCCAAATAGACTTAAGGGTTGAGCACAATTTGTTTATTTTGAAAAATAACGTATTTCTAAGAATGCTGGCCTTCTTCTTTTCAGTGAAAACTAATCACCCACATTTTTTAAATTGTCCATGTGGACTTAAGGGTAGGTCACAATTTGTTTGTTTTGAAAAATTATGCATTTGGGCTGATGGCCATCCTCTATATAACGTGAAAAATAATCACCCTCATTATTATAATTTTCTGAATGGACTTAAGGTTGTGCACAAATTGTTTATTTTGAAAAATGACGCATTTCTTAGTCTGCTGGCTTTCTTCTATTCAGTGAATACTGATCACGCTCATTATTATAATTGTCCACCTGGACTAAAGGTTGGGTCACACATTCTTTGTTTTGATAATAAGGCATTTGGTTGCTGCCAATCCCAAATCTTCAGTGAAAACAAATCACCAACACTATTATAATTGTCCGAGTGGACTTAAGGGTTGGTAACAATTTGTTTGTTTTGAAAAATTACGCATTTGGGCTGTTGGCCATCCTCTATCTTCAGTGAAAAGTAATCACCCTCAATATTATAATTGTCCGAATAGACTTAAGGGATGTGCACAATTTGTTTATTTTGAAAAGTAACGTAATTGTTAGACTGCTGGCCTTCTTCTCTTCGGTGAAAACTAATCACCCACATTTTTATAATTGTCCGTGTGGACTTAAGGGTAAGTCACAAATTCTTTGTTTTGATAATTACACATATGGTTGCTGGCCATCCCATCTCTTCAATGAAAACTAATCACCCACATTTTTTATAATTGTCCGTGTGGACTTAAGAGTAGGTCACAATTTGTTTGTTTTGAAAAATTATGCATTTGGGCTGATGCCATCCTCTATATTCAGTGAAAAATACTCACCCTTATTAATATAATTGTCCGAATCGACTTAAGGGTGTGTCTCTTCAGTGAATACTGATCACCCAGATTAGTATAATTGTCCAGGTGGACTTAAGGGTGTGTCACAAATTCTTTGTTTTGATAATTACGCATGTCGTCTGCTGGCAATCCTCTATCTTCAGTGAAAAGTAATCACCCTCAATATCATAATTGTCCGAATTGACTTAAGGGTGGAATACAATTTGTTTATTTTGAAAAATTACGCATGTTGTCTGCTGCCCATCCCCTCTCTTCAGTGAATACTAATCACCCACATTATTATAATTGTCCGAGTGGACTTAAGGGATGGTCACAATTTGTTTGTTTTGAAAAATTACGCATTTGGGCTGCTGGCCATCCTCTATCTTCAGTGAAAAGTAATCACCCTCATTATTATAATTGTCCGAATGGACTTAAGGGTGGAATACAATTTTGTTTCCTTTGAAAAATTACGCATGTGGACTGCTGCCCATCCCCTCTCTTTAGTGAAAAGTGATCACCCACATTATTATAATTGTCTGAGTGGACTTAAGAGTAGGTCACAATTTGTTTGTTTTGAAAAATTACGCATTTGTGCTGCAGGCCATCCTCTATCTTCAGTGAAAAGTAATGACCCTCATTATTATAAGTGTCCAAATGGACTTAAGGGTGGATAACAATTTGTTTGCTTTGAAAAATTATGCATGTCGTCTGCTGGCAATCCCCTATCCTCAGTGAAAATTAATCACCCTCATTATCATAATTGTCCGAACGGACTTAAGGGTGGAATACAATTTGTTTGCTTTGAAAAATTACGCATGTGGTCTGCTGCCCATCTCCTCTCTTTAGTGAAAACTAATCACCCATATTATTATAATTGTCCGAGTGGACTTAAGGGTTGGTCACAATTTGTTTGTTTTGAAAAATTACGCATTTGGGATGCTGGCCATCCTCTATCTTCAGTGAAAAGTAATCACCCTCAATATTATAATTGTCCGAATGGACTTAAGGGTTGTGCACAATTTGTTTATTTTGAAAAATAACGTATTTGGTAGACTGCTGGCCTTCTTCTTTTCAGTAAAAACTAATCACCCACATTTTAAAAATTGTATTCCACCCATTAAATTATAATATTGAGGGTGATTACTTTTCACTGAAGAAAGAGGATGGCCAACAGCCCAAATGCGTAATTTTTCAAAACAAACAAATTGTGACTAACCCTTAAGTCCACTCGGACAATTATAATAATATGGTGATTAGTTTTCACTAAAGAGAGGGGATGGGCAGCAGACCGCATGTGTAATTTTTCAAAGCAAACAAATTGTATTCCATCCTTAAGTCCATTCGGACAATTTTAATAATGGGGGTGATTTCTTTTCACTGAAGAGAAGAAAGCCAGCAGTCTAAGAAATGCGTTATTTTTCAAAATAAACAAATTGTGCACAACCCTTAAGTCCATTCGGATAATTATAATAATGAGGGTGATTGTTTTTCACTGAATATAGAGGATGGCCATCAGATAAATGCATAATTTTTCAAAACAAACAAATTGTGACATACCCTTAAGTCCACGCGGACAATTATAAAAATGTGGGTGATCAGTATTCACTGAAGAGGAGAGCGCCACCAGACTAAGAAATACGTTATTTTTCAAAATAAACAATTTGTGCACAACCCTTCAGTCCATTCGGACAATTATAATAATGAGGGTGATTATGTTTCACTGAATATAGAGGATGGCCATCAGCCCAAATGCATAATTTTCAAAACAAACAAATTGTGACCTACCCTTAAGTCCACACGGACAATTATAAAAATGTGGGTGATTAGTTTTCACTGAAGAGAAGAAGGCCAGCTGACTAAGATGTACGTTATTTTTCAAAATAAACAAATTGTGCACAACCCTTAAGTCCATTCGGACAATTATAATATTGAGGGTGATTAATTTTCACTGAAGATAGAGTATGGCCAGCAGCCCAAATGCGTAATTTTTCAAAACAAACAAATTGTGACCAACCCTTAAGTCCACTCGGACAATTATAATAATATGGGTGATTAGTTTTCACTAAAGAGAGGCGATGGGCAGCAGCAGACCACATGCGCAATTTTTCAAAGCAAAAAAATTGTATTCCACCCTTAAGTCCGTTCGGACAATCATAATAATGAGGGTGATTACTTTTCACTGAGGATAGGGGATTGCCAGCAGACCACATGCATAATTTTTCAAAGCAAACAATTTGTTATCCACCCTTAAGTCCATTTGGACACTTATAATAATGAGGGTGATTACTTTTCACTGAAGATAGAGGATGGCCAGCAGCCCAACTATAATATCTCAGTCTTAGGATTATATAAATGTTGAAAAGCGATACGAATAACGAGTTATCTTGTTCCAATGGTTTTGCAGAAACAAACACCTCAGGATATCAATAACTGATGATAAGTTCTTTTAAAACAGCACTTATTGGAAAACATTTGATCTTATACCAATTTCAAACTCCTATCCATAATATTAATACGATTGCGTTAGTTTCCATTATAAATGGAATTTATTGCGACTTCAAATCGAGATGGACTTGTTGGTAGTTTTCTTCAATTTTGCTATCTTTTGTTGTTCATTTTCATCTTCAAGTTATATTTAAATAGCGCAATATCCTTTATATATGCTCTAAGCTGTTTTAAAGGGACCCCAAGCCAACAGCGGCAATTAATATCTAGAACATGACATGAAGCATGTAAGGAAACATATTTTTTTTCGACAGAGACAACATTGTTTCTAGTCAAGTAGTCATTGTGCATCTGAGTATAGTGAGAAAACCGGGCCAAGGGATTTTTTTTCCAAAGACTCGATTTTGCACCGCCTTTAACCTATAGGTTATAAAACGAGTTCCATACCAGAAAACCACAAAGCATAACAAAGATATAAGCCCATTACTTCCTACATATAACCGAACATAAATCATGGGATTGTTTATCACTCTTGTAATGAGGAATGCTTACTTTTTGTTTGTAAGTATTGTCACATCCACAACGAAACCATAACCATTACGGTAATCAGATAATTATTCCTCGATTCCGACCTCCTTGTTAAATGCCATTAAAATAAACAAATCCTCCGATAAATCCATGACTAGGGAGATAACAACATAAATTAGAACAAAGAGAATTGGAGGAGAACTTTTTTCAATTACATCTCTCAAAGCCCCGGCGATTAAGAGTAATTGCTATCAACACACCAGTAAAACAATATGTGACCCTCCGTCTCACAGCGGTATTATGTCGGGATGAATCGGAATCCGAAAAATTAGTATAGAATCAAAATTATGACAAGAAAATTCATTTCTTGAGTTTTTGTAATGTAAGAAATTATACTTATTCCACTCCTCCAATTGGAAAACCCTATCATCGAATATATTCCCACATTTTATTGGTGTGAAATAATGTGTAAAAGACAGCTGAATGGCAATAGGATTCAAAAGTCTGATGTCACGTCTGCCCAGCAACGAGCTGCTTGGTTCTAAACAAAGAAAATCGGTACTTTTTATTCTTCATGCTGGTTAGAACTTTTTCACATGTCATGTGATCAGAACGTATAAAAGTCAAAACATGATCAGATTTATAATATTTGTCTCCTCTGCATACTTTTATGCTCGTCGGAGAAGTATATCATAAGGGCGTCCGCCATTGTTTCGATAGTTTTGAACCAGTTACTAAGTTACTATGCGTCATTACGAGGGATGTGAAGTCACGACTGTTGAAGCCTATTAAGAATAATCTTTTCGAGTGCATGAATACAAATCCAACGTTATTATTTTTTGGGGTCAAATTGTCATTCAAGCAGATGAAGAAAGATACAAAGTATGGCGAATAGAAGTACTACTACCATACAATTTGGTCACGAAATGTCTAATAATCTTACTTGGAGGGTGGAATACATGTATTCTTTCATTTCTTTGTATCTATAAAACTCGTTATATTTTTATTGTGCAACAACGCATACTCGCAAGCTCGTGGTGTTATTGAGCATGATAAAAATAACCCGTTTAATAAATACAAAGAAATGTAAGAATCATATATTTCATATATTTCTCTCAACATATTAATATAATATCTAAGAAAGTTCCCCAAAGATTATACATCCTAAGGAAATTGAGAACATTTCAAGTAAGGAAGAAAACTATGTTAAGAGTTTATGACTCATTGGTTAAAAGTGTAATTGCGTTTGGCTGCACCATATGGTTTGGCGGATCCGACTTAAAGATAAATCAAAAATTTCGAAATCTATCAAAGAGGCATCAAAAATAATAAACCATCCTCTTGATGGAGTAGAAAGAATTCATGGAAAAGCAATAGAAAGGAAAGCATTCTGAATTACCAACAATAAAAAACATATTTTATACCATGAATTTAGTCTTTTACCATCTGGTAGAAGGTTTTGTCAGATTAAATGTAGAACTAACAAGTATAAATCAACGTTCGTTCCATCAACAATAAAAAATTTGAATATTTCATATGGTACAGAAAAACCAAGGATTGATTCGTTGACTGATTAACTGATTAATTTATTTAATGTTAGATTAACTGACCAATTGATAATTATGATAATTTTTGGTGTCGAATTGCCACAATTGTAACAAATTGAAAACGAAATGAATATGTTTATGTTGTGTATATCGCACGTGTGAAAGAAAGAGAGGAAGAGAGAGAGAAGAGAGAGAGAGAGAGAGAGAGAGAGAGAGAGAGAGAGAGAGAGAGAGAGAGAAAATAAGTAGGAGTGAAATATCTGTTCAATGTTACAGTTATCATTTAACGTTATAACAAGTGTAACTAAATGACAAATTGCCATATTTATGGACAATAAAGATCTATTATTATTATATTATTATTATTATTATTATTATTATTATTATTATTATTATTATTATTATTATTATTATTATTATTATTATATAATTATACTCCAACATAATGAGTAAAACTAATCCCAAGTATCGTGTTGAGTCTATAAATTTAATGTCTATCACCTAGTTTATTCCGACATAATACCGCTTCGAGACGGTAAGTCACATATTTCCCATTAAACAGATATCAAAGCCACATTGAAAATGGAGTCCACACAAAAATTAGTAACCGAAAGAGTGGAAACGTAGTATTAATGTAATGAAAATGGTGAATTTCCAATTAAATGATAGCTTCCACAGTGAAATCAATTAAGGTATAGGGGCGATCAGATAGTGAATAATTTAAAACAAAATTTAATATATATCTACAAACCGATCATAGCAAAGTCACGTTAGAAATCATCCGGAATGTGTTATGCTCAAATGAATTAATGGCGTTTAAACGCGTCTAGGCATTACAATAATTAAAAATGTTCCACATTTTTAAAATCTCACGACACTTGAGCATTCCATTAAATACAAGAAGTCCACTTGATTATTTAAGCTTCACCTAATGAGTAATCAGAAGCTAGCAATCTTAATCAAGGAATAAAAACGAACATGCTAACAGTTGGACTAAAACTATACAAATGAAACCTACGGTTCAATGCCATTTTCACTTAAATTCTGCCGTACTCTAAAAATCATGCATTTAACATTTTGGCCAGAAAACTCTCCTTTCAACTATCGACCGATTAAAACGACTGTCAGCCCCGCATATGAAGATAATAGTGTGGCGCCCGGGATAGGGCAGCTATTCGGGCACCGGGTTGGATCAAATTTAGTCACACACCGGGGCGAGCAGCTCATGTGGCTCGTTGGCTCGATACCCGGGATGGTCTCGTGACGGTCGACCGGGATTTACACCTTTGCCCTCCCGTGTGGCTCAAGCCCCCTCACCACCTTTACTCAGGCGCGCAATCTTCCCGATTCCAGATACGGTGGTCCAACGCGAGGACACTTCGAGGCTCAAAGGAGGGGTTAGCGTTTACGCTAAAGAGCCATCGAAGGTAAGGGTCATTGAGAGCGTAACGGACAGCAATGGGGTGAACCGAATTTCCGTGGAAGTAGGTGGACTGTGTTTGCATAATATCAACAAACCACCTAGAGCGACTTGGACTACACCACCGGTACCGGTGGTCAGCCATCCTTCCATCTGTCTGGGAGAGACTTTAATAGCCACCATCACGAATGGGGCTACCGAGACTGCAACGAGGCAGGAAGACAACTCCGCTCATGGATGGACTGTAATGATCTACACCTACTGTACGATCCTACAGCCACGGGTACCTTCCGCGTTACCCGCCATAAGAAGGAGTATACTCCAGACCACACCCTCGTAACGAAAGGCGCGAACGGTGAACCGCTGCAGGTGAAGCGAACAGTCCTCGGGGACTTTCCGCATAGCCAGCACAGGCCGGTTCTTGTCACAGCTGGGGTGACAATACCGAGGGTGCAGTCTCTCCCACTTTGCAGATGGAACTTCAGGAAGGCTGACTGGGAGGAATTCAGTTCCTATATCGAGCAGGTCTGCCCTGCCATTCCCCCAAGTCCAAGAATATAACCAGATTCAGCAGGCTACTGGTTAAGAGCGCTCAACGCTCTATTCCACGGGGCAAACGGAAATTCTACACCCCTTGCTGGACAGCAGATTCGGAAGAGCTGTACCGAGAGTACCAGCAGACCCAGTCCCAGGACGCAGCCGATAGACTCCTTCAGTCTCTGGCAGAGGGAAGGAATCAACGGTGGCAGGAGACCGTGGAAAGTCTCGACTTTACACACTCCAGCCGCCACGCTTGGCGTTTGATAAAGAAATTGGACCCAGATCGGAATTACGCGAAGGCTGCACCAGAGTGTGAGGCAGACACAATTGCCAAGAACATTAAAAACCGTAGTAAACGGGTCCCTAATCAGGCTTTTGAACGCGGTGTCCGCAAGGCGTACCGTACGATTTTGGCCTCGCTACCTGCGGAGGAGTCGGACTGGACGGCCCCGTTCAGTCCCCGAGAAGTGGGTGCAGCCATTAGCGAAGTGAAGAACGGCAAAGCAGCAGGATGAGATGGTGTATATCCCGATATGGTGACGCATCTGGGCCCCAGGGCAGGGTCTGGCTAGCAGAGGCAATGTCGACGTCCTTGCAAAAGGAAAGCTTCCACAAGTGTGGAAGCATGCGAAGATAGTTGCCATCCTGAAGCCAGGGAAACCGGCGAAGGAGGCAGACAGTTGCAGACCCATATCGCTACTGAGCTATCTTTACAATTGTTGGAGCGTGTTCTATTAAACCGATGGGGGCCGGTCCTAGACGCTGCCCTGCCACCCGAGCAGGCAGGCTTCAGGGAAGGAAGGTGCACCACTGAGCAGGTCATTGCCCTTACAGAGCATATTGAGCACGGGTTCGAGAACAGCAAACAGGTGCTGTCTTTATAGACCTATCAGCGGCGTACGATACGGTCTGGTGCGAAGGGTTGATGCTCAAACTTGCAAAAATCATAAGGTGCAAAAAGATCTTGAAGTTGTTCTCTTCGATCTTAGGGGAAAGGCAATTCCACGTCGCGCTGTAAGGAAACTGAAGAATGGGGTCCCTCAGGGGTCGGTACTTTCGCCAATGTTGTTTAACGTTGACATTAGCGATATGCCGAACACTTCCTCCCTGAGGCTGGGATACGCGGGCGACTGGGCACTCGTTACTCAGAGTAAAGTGTGGACCCGTCTCGAGAGCGTACTCAGCGAGGACGTCACCAGACTAAAATCCTACTTTGACAAGTGGTACCTGAAGATGAACACTTCAAAAACCGTGGCCACTGCATTTCACTTATGCAGTGGTTGGCACACCCGCAAACTGAATGTTCTAGTCGGGGACCAGCCACTCCCATATGAGCCGCATCCAAAATATTTAGGGGTGACGCTGGATCGCAGCCTTACCTATCGGGTGCATCTCGAAGGGGTTGCCCGGAAGATAGAGAAGTGGAATAGTCTTCTGAGGAAGCTGGCGGGATCGACTTGGGGCGCTAGCCAAGCGCTCCTGAGAACGTCCGCCTTGGCACTATGCTATTCCACCGCGGAGTATTGCCTCCAGTGTGGGGTAGAAGCAGAAACGTTGAGAAGGTGGATGTAAAACTTTGCAAGTCGATGCACATAGTGTCAGGAACGCTAGCAAACAACCCCTAGAGAATGGGGCCCGAAAATGGCAGCGATCCAGCCCCCCCCCGATGTCTGGAGGGAGACGATTACGGGAAACTGGCTGAGTAAGATCAAAGAGATTGGGAATGGGGATACCCCTCTCATGCGCATAATTCGAGCCGAAATAAGTCCCGGCAACCCTTGTACGCAGAATCCCTGACTACGGACAGAGCTGCACATACGAGATAGAAGTCGGTTTGGACGAATTCAATCCCTCGTGGGGGCGGGGACCTACACTCCTCTAAGCTTGGTGAGAAGTTGCCAGGCTTTGATACCAGTAAGAGGAGACACTGGGTAGCTGCGAATCGGCTTCGGTCGAGGAGCTGCCTAACGGCAAGTGCGTTACATCGGTGGGGTCTAACTACCTGCCCAATATGTCCACGTTGTGGGCAAGAACCCCAGACGGCAGAGCATCTAGTCGAAAGGTGTGTTGTGACGATGCTACCCGGCGGGTTTGCGACGGTGCACGAATGCGGACCGGACTTTGCTGATTGGGTCGATCGTCATAACATAATAGTGTGAACCATAAGAGGCTGCTACCCCGCATAAAAAAAGCTCCCAAACCCAAGATTTCGAGAAGAAGGTAGTCTTAAAAGAGCAGTAGTCATACAAAGAGAGAGAGAAAGAGAGAGAGAGAGAGAGAGAGAGAGAGAGAGAGAGAGAGAGAGGGGGGGGGGTTGTACAGTAAACGGTAAAGTCAGTGATATTTGCTGGCTACCCTTTGGAAAGCTATCGCGAAGTTCTTTCCATCGGATCTAAAAGGACATTCTTCCTTCATTCCCGGGTGGACAGAGCAGAGGGATAAAAAGCATAATATTTATTTAGGAATCTAAATCTCTCCCCTGTACTAAAGAGAAGGGAAGACCAGCATACAAAATGCGTAATTCTTCAAAACAAAGAATGTGTGACCCGGTTTTCTCACTATACTCAGATGCACAATGACTACTTGACTAGAAACAATGTTGTCTCTGTCGAAAAAAAAAATATAATGTTTCCTTGCATGCTTCATGTCCTGTTCTAGATATTAATTGCCGCTGTTGGCTTGAGGTCCCTTTAAAACCGCTTAGAGCATATATAAAGGATATTGCGCTATTTAAATATAACTTGAAGATTAAAAGGAACAACAAAAGATAGCAAAAATTGAAGAAAACTACCATCAATTCCATCTCGATTTGAAGTCGCAATAAATTCCATTTATAATGGAAACAAACGCAATCTTATTAATATTATGGATAGGAGTTTGAAATTGGTATAAGATCAAATGTTTTCCAATAAGTGCTGTTTTAAAATTACTAATCATCAATTATTGATATCCTGAGGTGTTTGTCTCTGCGGAACCATTGGAACAAGATAACTCGTTATTCGTATCGCTTTTCAACATTTATATAATCCTAAGACTTATATATTACAGAAATATAATACAGAGACCGACATTTGCGGAATTTATGTTGTAATTCTAGTTCCCTCTTAACTGTGTCTGTAATAATCATTTAAAAATATAATTCATGGATATTATAGATATGTAATACAAAGAACAAAATCCATTTAATAGTAATAATTCTAGTTTCTTTTCATTTCTGTCCGTAATAATCGTTTGATCTATATCACCTTTGGATATTTTAATACGAAGAACGGAATCCACTTTTTTGGTTATAATTCTAGTCCCTTTTCATCTGTGACTGTAATAATCGTTTTAGACTGAATTTCCAGGTTGACTGAAAATAATGATAATCGATTTCCTCTTATTTCAATGTTTTGGTTCTGTTGTAGCTGAGTCATTGCGAGTCTGAGCATGTGCTTGTCTTTTTTTAAAACTCAATTATTTTTTGTATATCTGTTTGTGTTCCATGTTGTTTGCTTTTTCAATCATTTACATAACCTGTGCGGATATATAATCAGGCCACAGGGGAAAAAATACGAACAAAACAAACTAAAAAAGTAAATGAAAAATCCAATTGATGTTTGAATCGGAGCAATATAGGAAGGTATTTATGAATAGTGGCAAATTGCCTAAGATATACTATGAATATTTGAACCTTTAAATTTATGAATATTACATGGCTTGTGGGAATATAAAGTGTTGAAGAAAATTATACATATGTGAATAATTGCCTCAAAAAGGTATTATGAATCTGATAAAATGACTAGAAATAAAACCTTTTTGTTTTGACCTTTTAAAGAAATGATATTTATTTATTCTCATTACTGACACATAAATCGATGACTCATTGAGACGATGAGTCCCGTATCATATCCTTTATTAGGGGGACAACTTGGCTCAGCGGTACGGTATTTGCTTTCTACCCAAAATGTACCGAGTTCGACTACCCGTCTCGTTTGCGGCCTTGAGCAAGTCACCTCGCCCTAGCTCACTTTGCGGCGCTGCACTGTCACTGACGCCTGGGTTATTCCAGTCTTCCCTTGGAATAGACCCTAAAGACAAATTTCCCCTTGGGGATGAATTAAGGCAATTTATTTATTAATGCTATTACTCACAACAATCACCAGTCAAATTAACCTTACCAGCACACAAAACTGTGTATAACCTTGGACATTATAGCCTGATTATTAAGTAATAAACAAAAATGATTATAACAGCTTCAAAAACGAACAAAATATCAAACGCGGAACGTTTTGGAGAGGACGTACTCAATATTTCTCTGGCGTCAATCTGGCTTTTTAGTATTGTATGTTTTCGTTTGTTTTTTGTTGTTGTTGACTGAAGAAGGGTTTTGAGCCCGACACGTTCCGCGATTGATATTTTGTTCTGTCTTGAAGCTGTTATATTCATTTTTGTTTATATATATTTTACAGTCCACAGCTTCAAGCAGCTTAGTATCAATTTGACTTTGTCTGATTACTAGAATTTTGTGTAAACTAATAATTAAAATGGCTGTCTAAAAAAAAAATAACAGAGAACTGAGCGACGTCAATTTCGCTCCATTTACGGTCAATCAATACACGCATCTTTTATATTTCCTTTCACAGTTACACCAGACAATGCAAGGCCTACCGTAAAAAGTTGGCAGGACTTTCCTCATCCAAACACCTACATGGAGATCAGCAGAGTGGCGATGTAGCACCATTGAAGATCGTGGAATCATCCGTCTAAAAAATGGTTCACATACCAACGATGATTGAGTCAACTATAATCAAAATATTTCTTCTATTCGTTCCAAAACATTTCTACGTGTAAAAGGGAAAGAATTGGTTTACTATCGTAGTGACCTGTCAACCAAAAATATATATATATATATATATACATATAATGTACAAGTCTTATCTTTTCAATGAAAATGTCAAGAAATGTCCACTGTGACAACTAAATGCAACTAACTTAATAAAGAACCATTTTCAATTATTATCTTACTTTTCAACTTTTTGGGGGAATATTTCTTCTCTCTCTCTCTCTCTCTCTCTCTCTCTCTCTCTCTCTTTCTCTCTCTCTCTCTTTCTCACACACACAAACACACACACACACACACACACACTCTCTCTCTCTCTCTCTCTCTCTCTCTCTCTCTCCTCTCTTTCCTCTCCTTCTCTCTCTTTCTCTTTATCCTTCGTGTACATTTTTTTCTGATATAACCCCACTTCCCTTGTTTTTTCCACTCAACCTCCTCTGTCCCCCCATCCCCACCCCTCTTCTGTTTATCACTTTCATGATCGATCTTGATGACTGATATAACAATTTCCAGATGATGGAGAATTTTAAAATAGGAAGAATTTTCACTGTCAGCGTCCGTCAGGCCAATCATTTCAATTACATGACAAATTAATATTTTCTTAAAATTCTTGTTGATTTGTCAATTTGTCTCATCTATTATAACTTGATAGATGATAATCGATAAAACTTGACTTATTAGGGCCTATCTCCTAGTTATCACTCGGCTGAGAAGTCTCGACTGCCTCTTTAATTTTTGTGACAGTTGATGCTAAGTCATCAGATCCTCCTTGAAATTTTAAAGAATGATTTTGGGGGCGTTTTCATTTTAAGTTTCTATTTGTGTATGGTGATCTTCCTTTGTATTACATATGTCCAGGTGGAGATAGAAATGAATTCATAGCTTTATTAACCAGTCAAATGCCGTTCTCTGGAAAAACTCGCGAGGTCCCAGGTTTGAGTTTTTTAATTGTTGTTGTCAAGATGATTTTAATGGATCGAAATTTGAAGTACGAAATATTTGAATACGAGTTTTTACAGAGTACGGGAGTCAACTGGTTGAAAGCCCCAAAATTCCAAAAGTTTCGAAATTTCTTTATTTTTAGTCTCAGGCTTGACACATCGTGGACCACTTTGATTAACCGATATTATTTGAAGGAAACCTTTTCTGGCCAAATAGGGATAATAGTGCTTTGCCCACTGTATAAATATAAAGGAATTACACATCCCACCCCGTATAGCAATGAGTTGCTCATACTCATTGATGCTGACCCAGTCATTGATCGTGTCAACAGTCGTTTGATTACTTCACAGTATAGGTATTATTCAACGTGACAATTAACTATAATCAATGACACTGTAATGTAATGGCAACAGCGCCATCGGAACGGTTCGTTTTGCCTTATTTTGTTATATTGTGAAGCCGTTACAAATCTAGTCACCGCTCCCGTTTAAAATGCTGCACAGAAAGATTTAGAAAAGTTAAAATACCCCCTTCTTAGTAAGTGTGGAAGATTCACCCTGGTCCGTTGCAATGCGTTAATGATATGCGTTTAGTTAAAATGATCACAACATCCGCCAGCCGGATATAAAGTATCAACTCATAATAGTGATGTGTAACCTTAAACGCTTAAGGTCTGATTGATATATTATCTATGAATAAAAGGGTGTCTAAAAACAGTAACAATGAGCTGAGTGACGCCAATCTTGTTCCATCTATAATATTGATTACATGGGTATTTTTTTTTATCGACACTACACTTTTAATGGTGAAATCACGATAAGGTCCAATCTAAAGTGATAGCAAACTTTTCTCACAAAGACATAACACTTTTAAAAAAAATTATGGTCAGATTAAAATGACACCAAAATCTCAACAGAAAAAACCCCTGAAAGTGAAAAAACAAGGTTCTAAACGAGAGACTTCGAAGATGTATGACGTATGGATTTTGAAGTAGTCTAGTAATATATTTTCTGGCTAAGATGAAAAAAGGGCATTTTGTCAGAATACATTAGAATTTCCCTATAAAATGCTCTGATTATTTTTCGACTGTGTAATTTAGCAAAGTGATTTAGCTTGAATGATTAAATAAATCATTGCAATTAGTAACACACCGTTAAGCGCCAAATGATCAGATAACAATGCGCGAAAAAACATGGGTTAAATACATTCGATTTTAAATACATTTCAACTAACATATGACAAAAGTAGTACCGAAAAAGTTCCCTTATTTTGTCTAATATCTAGCCAAAAAAACGTAATTTGTTATCTATCTAGATAGACTTCAAAACAACAACTATTGTTTTCTGTCTAAAATATATATAATGATACCCTTTGTTGTTGGCTGAGGAAGGAATTTACCCCGGAACTTTCCATGTTAACTACTTTGTACTTTATTGAAGTTGTAATATATTTTATCAATATCTCTTTAACCGATCATCTTCGACCTATGTGAAAGAGACTTTATTACAGAGCTGCTCCTTAAAGTCCCTTCTAAAAAGCAAATAACCGATTTTATCCAAAAAAACCCCAACAAACTCTTAACATTAACATCCGCCAGCCGGATATAACGTCACAAAACACAAAACTAAGTGTAAACTTAAACGTTTATACTCTGATTAGATAATACAATTTAGTGAGTACTACTCACAAAATTGGATGTCTAAAAACAATCATAAAGACATGAGCGGCGTCAGCTTTGTTCTATCTATATTAAGGGGATGGGCGGGTCCTCGATTGTCAAAAATCGAGTAAAATATCGATTTTGAGATTTTTTTTATTTTTGAAAAGTTTGAAACCTTTGCTACATGAAAATGTGTTTGTTGACTCTCAGATGGGTCAGTTTAGGTCCAAACTGACCTCTTGAAGTCCAAGGGGGTCAGTAAATATAATATTGCAGGCACTTATGTTGGTAACAACAAGATATGAAGTGAGTAGAAAAGTGCCAGAAGACAATAGAGAATAAAAATTTTTTTCGCGGCGGTGGTGGGGTTTGAACCTGCGACCTTATTGGTACGACAACTCCGCCTGGCAGGTGAGAGCGTGGCTCTACCGTGTGAGCTATCCACGAACACAAAATATTCGTTTCAAACCCAAAGTCATTTCTGATCCCTCTCTCACCCACTTCTTGAGATCGCCGATTCGTTCACCACCATCGCGAAGTAATTTTGACCAGCAGTTAAGCTTAATAGCCAATATTCTCATCACAAACATATAACATAGAAACGATTGAGACATTGAGTATGCTCCGGTGTATGGGGTGAATTTTTAATTCAGAAAAGTGAGTGGAGCAGGCACTTATGTTGGTAACAACAAGATATGAAGTGAGTAGAAAAGTGCCAGAAGACAATAGAGAATAAAAATTTTTTTCGCGGCGGTGGTGGGGTTTGAACCTGCGACCTTATTGGTACGACAACTCCGCCTGGCAGGTGAGAGCGTGGCTCTACCGTGTGAGCTATCCACGAACACAAAATATTCGTTTCAAACCCAAAGTCATTTCTAGATCCCTCTCTCACCCACTTCTTGAGATCGCCGATTCGTTCACCACCATCGCGAAGTAATTTTGACCAGCAGTTAAGCTTAATAGCCAATATTCTCATCACAAACATATAACATAGAAACGATTGAGACATTGAGTATGCTCCGGTGTATGGGGTGAATTTTTAATTCAGAAAAGTGAGTGGAGCAGGCACTTATGTTGGTAACAACAAGATATGAAGTGAGTAGAAAAGTGCCAGAAGACAATTTTTATTCTCTATTGTCTTCTGGCACTTTTCTATTCACTTCATATCTTGTTGTTACCAACATAAGTGCCTGCTCCACTCACTTTTCTGAATTAAAATTTACCCCATACACCGGAGCATACTCAATGTCTCAATCGTTTCTATGTTATATGTTTGTGTTGAGAATATTGGCTATTAAGCTTAACTGCTGGTCAAAATTATTCGCGATGGTGGTGTACGAACGAATCGGCGGTCTCAAGAAGTAGGTGAGAGAGGGATCTAGTAATGACTTTGAGTTTGAAACGAATATTTTTTTGTGTTCGTGGATAGCTCACACGGTAGAGCCACGCTCTCACCTGCCAGGCGGAGTTGTCGTACCAATAAGGTCGCAGGTTCAAACCCCACCACCGCCGCGAAAAAAAATTTTTTATTCTCTATTGTCTTCTGGCACTTTTCTATTCACTTCATGTTGTTACCAGCATAAGTGCCTGCTCCACTCACTTTTCTGAATCAAAATTCACCCCATACACCGGAGCATACTCAATGTCTCAATCGTTTCTATGTTATATGTTTGTGTTGAGAATATTGGCTATTAAGCTTAACTGCTGGTCAAAATTATTCGCGATGGTGGTGTACGAACGAATCGGCGGTCTCAAGAAGTAGGTGAGAGAGGGATCTAGTAATGACTTTGAGTTTGAAACGAATATTTTTTTGTGTTCGTGGATAGCTCACACGGTAGAGCCACGCTCTCACCTGCCAGGCCGAGTTGTCGTACCAATAAGGTCGCAGGTTCAAACCCCACCACCGCCGCGGAAAAAATTTTTTTATTCTCTATTGTCTTCTGGCACTTTTCTATTCACTTCATATCTTGTTGTTACCAACATAAGTGCCTGCTCCACTCACTTTTCTGAATTAAAATTCACCCCATACACCGGGGCATACTCAATGTCTCAATCGTTTCTATGTTATATGTTTGTGTTGAGAATATTGGCTATTAAGCTTAACTGCTGGTCAAAATTATTCGCGATGGTGGTGTACGAACGAATCGGCGGTCTCAAGAAGTAGGTGAGAGAGGGATCTAGTAATGACTTTTAGTTTGAAACGAATATTTTTTTGTGTTCGTGGATAGCTCACACGGTAGAGCCACGCTCTCACCTGCCAGGCGGAGTTGTCGTACCAATAAGGTCGCAGGTTCAAACCCCACCACCGCCGCGAAAAAAATTTTTTATTCTCTATTGTCTTCTGGCACTTTTCTATTCACTTCATATCTTGTTGTTACCAACATAAGTGCCTGCTCCACTCACTTTTCTGAATTAAAATTCACCCCATACACCGGAGCATACTCAATGTCTCAATCGTTTCTATGTTATATGTTTGTGTTGAGAATATTGGCTATTAAGCTTAACTGCTGGTCAAAATTATTCGCGATGGTGGTGTACGAACGAATCGGCGGTCTCAAGAAGTAGGTGAGAGAGGGATCTAGTAATGACTTTGAGTTTGAAACGAATATTTTTTTGTGTTCGTGGATAGCTCACACGGTAGAGCCACGCTCTCACCTGCCAGGCGGAGTTGTCGTACCAATAAGGTCGCAGGTTCAAACCCCACCACCGCCGCGAAAAAAATTTTTTATTCTCTATTGTCTTCTGGCACTTTTCTATTCACTTCATATCTTGTGAGTAATTGTTGTGACCTTTGCCTTGCTAGAGCTGTTCTCATTGGCTGTTTAAAATAGTCGATGATAACATGACTTGATACTGCTTTCTGAGTGGTAAGCGGGCGAGTCAAAGTTCATGCTCTGACCTCATCTTCGCATGCGTCGCATGTAAACATTGTTATTCTGTGTGTGATTTTTCTTCTTCCCGGGGGCATGAAAGTTTGTTTTGTGAAAAGTACCGACACGTACGCAACAAGTATGCCTTGAAAGACTCGAATTGTACGACTTGCAAAATCAGCAGCTCGAACAAGATGGGAAGAGAAATATTATTGTGAATTTTTATAGATAGAATTTGTCACTCCTTCGTAACATGATGCAAAATGAAAAAGCGCTGAGGTCTCTAAATGAAATGAATGGAGTTACTGTCGAGCTAGACTGAGTATTGGTTGTAAACGAATGATGCGAGAGGTTTGTTATGCTCTTGAGAGAGAGAGAGAGAGAGAGAGAGAGAGAGAGAGAGAGAGAGAGAGAGAGAGAGAGAGAGAGAGAGAGCAAAATCCACTAACTGTGCTCAAAACGCTTTACAAAGGGTCCCTGACCGACAGCAACACGTAAAATGTAGAACAAGACATGACGCCTGTTAGGCGATATTACAATTTTTCCGACAGCGACAGCACTGTTGACGGCTAAGTACTCATTTTACACCCGAATACGGTGAGAGAACGGGAGTAAATAGTCTTTTCCAAGGACTCAACTATGCGCTGAACCAGGCTCGAAACCAGGACCTTCCGATCCGAAAGCGAGTGTTATACCACAAGACCATATAGCCGCTCATAGCTTAGATAGATAGATAGATAGATAGAGAGATAGATAGATAGATAGAGAGAGAGAGTGTGTGTGTGTGTGTACGTACGTGTGTGTGTGTGTGTGTACGTACGCGTGTGTGTGTGTGTGTGTGTTTGTGTGTGTGTGTGTGTGTGAGAAGCCGAGAAAAGGCAAGGCAGGAACAGGAGGCTGAAGAGGGAGGGCCTGCACATCAAGCATGGTCATTTTGATGCATGAATGCATGATCTTGTCTGAGTTTCCTGTGCTTGAAACTTTGAATGCGTTTTTCTCTGTTTGTGCTTTTTCTACCTTTATTTTGCTACTCTTCCTTTATTTGTAAACATTTTTGAATGATTTTTCGCATGTGCATACAGTATCACTAGCTTCATATAACTGAGTATTTGTATTTCAGATTTATTTTATAAATTTTGCGTAAATAAGGGTCAAAAGTCCAAAAATGGGTCAATTTTTGATGTTTCAAAATTGATGAACTTTGAAAATCGATAAAAATAATACTACTGTAGATATTAGAAAACCGATGCTTAGCCCAAATGAATGGCTCAAATACTACTTGTATACCTATTTTCATGTCAATAACTTGTCATTTGGCGAAGCCTTAGCATTTTGAAAACTACTTCATTATAGGGTATCAAATTTCAAAATGGCGGCGTTACCATGGTAACCAAAAACTGAAATTTAGGTTTTCAATTTTTTTCCTCTAATTAGGATGTACATAACCTAAAATTACCACTGAAGGTCAGCTACTTATTACATTTTAGAATTTCGCCTTCAGGACCCGCCCATCCCCTTAAACATTTTGGCCAGAAATCTCGTCCTTCAAATATCCATTGATTAAAATCACACGCATCTGGGCAACATCTCTCAAACATGGAACGTAAAGCAGGACAAGAATAGTTGGCTCTCAAGACGACATGTGATTGGGTGGAGGTTGGTGAAGAAAATGACTATTCTAGTCGGGATAGATAGTGCACAGGAGGAAACTGATGGGAAGGTAGGGTGGTTGAGAATGAAAAACAAGAAAACGTTCAAGGTGCATGGAATCGGATAAAAGGAAAAGGATAATAAATAGAGATAAGAAGAGAGAGAGAGAGAGAGAGAGAGAGAGAGAGAGAGAGAGAGAGAGAGAGAGAGAGAGAGAGAGGAGAGAGAAAGAATAAATGTTTATAATCATAACCTACTTTAGGCTCGGTGTCCCGATAGATCATTTGGTAGTGATTGGGTAGCTGGATCTGTTAGATCTGGCGAAAAGTTCTTTGTGATCGACTAGTGTCCTTTCCAAAGGATAGCAAGTCATTGCTACTGTCCGTTTCACATTAGAGAAACCGGGATAAACTTCGGCTCCATGGGCCGATTGGCTCTAAAGGATTACTTTAGGCTCAGCTTTTGTTTTTCTGTCGTCGGTTTTTCCTTTAAATTTAATTTTGGCGGTGGTTCACATTTACAGGTATGCATTGTTTTGAAATGACGTCGCACCCAAAATTAGATTAAGTGCACTTATGTTAAACAGTGAGTAGAAAGGGTTTTATTCAGTTTTTGAATAGATTCGGGGCTGAAATGCAAGACATATGACATAGCACGAACAGAAAAGGTATCTGGCATAAAAGGATACTTATTTTTAACAAATCTAAAAAAAAAAAAAAACGACGTTTCCTGGATGGTGTCAAATTAGGGGCACCCCTTAAATTTTACAAAATGGCGGATATTGAAGCGGATTTCGTGAACCGTAAGTTTACGCATGAAAAAACACAATTCTACACCCGGTTTTTAATCGAAAAGTATGTGAAACAGAAAGAGAATTTATCGGTTTATCGGCGGTTAAGATGACATCAATGTTTTTGTTCCGAAAACATAAATTCAGGTGAAAAACGGGTTTGAAAGCAGGCTCTCTAAGAGTGTCAACTTTATGTCCAGTGTCGAAATTCGCGCCCCCTGATTTTACAAATTAGAATAAATTGTGACATTCGACACATCAAAACAAAAAATAAATGTGGACCCACAATGGTGGACGAGTTTATTGTATTTGTCACGTGCCTATTCGTATGCGCGAATGTGTGACTTTTTAAAAGAGACAGTGTGTGATACACACACACACACACACACATATATATATATATATATATATATATATATATATATATATACAGGTATCTTAGAGAGAGTGGGAGGAGATATATAGACATATATATATATATATATATATATATATATATATTTATATATATTATATATAATATTATGTATTAATATATAATTTTTATTTCAATATTTACCACAATGTTGGAGTCAGTCTACATCGATGGTTCATGCCTTTTCAGCCATCGTCAGGACTATAAGTTACATGAGTTTGGTTTGTTGTGTGTTGTAGCTTGTTGAAGTGGTTTCGTAGGTTTGTAGTTGATTAATAAGTGCTTCCGGCGATGTGGACAACTATTGTACATCTCATTTTTCGTATTGAGTGTGGCTTCATGGGGGTGTTTAATTATAGTATATTTCTCTTCCAGGCATAAGCTACATTGTTAGGAATACACACACACACACACACACACACAAAATATTATATATATATATATATATATATATATGTAATAGAGTAATAAATAGATAGATATAGAAGAAAGAAAGAAAAGAGAAAGAGGGAAAGAGAGAGAGAGAGAGAGAGAGAGAGAGAGAGAGAGAGAGAGAGAGAGAGAGAGAGAGCTTTGTAGACTACTACTCACTTTGAAAGTCACTAACAACAATACTTTCGCGTGAAATCCTACAGTCAACAACACCCGCCCAGTGATTTCAATTATAACGTCAACTGTTATTTTAAAACTCGCATTTGTTTTACCAAAATTCGTTTGCATTCAAACTCGGGATAATTTTTCAGTTATCAATTTAATTCGATAGTGGTTTCATCTATAAGTAGAATTTCGGATTTCTCGCAGATTTTGGTTAAAACATACTACAATCTAGGCAAGAATAGAGAAAAATAATTAGGAGCCATATTTCTGTTTCTCAAAGAGTAGCTAATATATTCAATATTGGATTGATTTTTTTTTCAAATATTATAATTATAAGAATGACAATAACATTTTATCTCTTTCTTTATGACGTCACTATGCTGTATTTATATAATTAGAAATAAAATGCTATTTTAAATGATTCAAACTCGGATATGCATACTGAGTGATTGTAACAGATGTTTAAATGTAGTAACTTTTACTTTTAACCAGATAATATGGTTTCAAAAGTTAAAAATCTTTCAACGTTTATGAACTAATAATCAATTCAAAGGAATTAAACGAACGTTTCAACTGGAGAATTAACATCCAAATTATCGGGCCGAAAATAAACATTTCAAATTGTGTGAAGCAACATTTAAAAAACACCAAGACAGAGAGAAACAACATATCAAGAAAGACCTTATACTCTTCTGTTGTCTTTCTGGATTTAAAGTGATGCATTATCGTTTTTTATGTTATTGTTTTTGTTATTGGATGAAGAAGGAATTTAAGCCCGAAACGTTTAGTGTTGATATTTTGTTCTTATTGAAGCTGTTCCGCTCATTTTTGTAAATTACTTCTTGCAGATCAGTATTAATTTAATCAAACAAGACATGCTTGCCGATTCATCTTTCTCTGCAAGACTTTTGTATTGGTGATATTATCTTTCAAGCAATTCTATTCAATAATTAGTCAAAGTTAAAAACAACCAACCATTTAAACAGTTTTCGAAAGTAAGAAAGACTCATTGAAATTGTCGGATTAATTTTACATTTCATAAAAAATTGTTATCCGATTAAATTTTTCATTTAAATAAGAAGATTAATAAAAGAAAATTCCAAGAAATTTGGGAGAACCACATACGTTTCAATGGACCCCAGACCATTCCATCTAATTGATATTATGTACTTTTCTTTTACACGGATATACACATTTGAAGATACCAAATTTCGGATCATAAATATTGTCTAACTAACTGCTATGATAAAGGAAAGTCACAACATTGCACAGAGGAATATCAGATGATCATTTATGTAAACTATTGGATTCATTTATTCTCGTTTGATCTTTTTTTTATTTTTTTTTCAATTCTTCGTCGAATCTGAACGATTCAATCAATGAACATTTTAAAGTCAGATAAAACTTTGGAATATTGTATATGAAGTCAAGATCGTGACCATACATCAATAGTAAAAAAAAAAAAATAGCATTACATTGGTCTTTTATTGTTTCTTAGTCAAAAAGAATGATTGGATTATCTAAAATATCAAGTTCTATTGTTCCTATATAATTCTATTAGACAAGTATGGAGACAACCCCTTCGCCATTTATCAATGACATTCTCAACTATTCGCCAGATGTTTACAACACTAATTTAATCAACCTATCAGAATTATATGGTGATTTTAAAATGAACGATAGTCTATCAGAACATCCAAATATGACCTTCACCAGTCTGGGTGGTTTTACTAATTCGACCAATGGCATGAACAACTCAATTATTATAAGGAACCAAAGTGATCCAATAGATTTGGAGAGCAGCCCTTTTTCTGGACTTGAAGGCATAATCCTCTTAATCTTGAGCATTGGTCTTTCTTTCGTAATATGTGTGGTAAACATGCTGACCATTTATGTAATCAAGTACTCGCCGTCACTGAGAACCATCCAGGTAATTTTAATTTTTAGATGAAAAACAATAAGAACAAAAAAAAAATAAACAAACAAAAAACAAAACAAAAAGACAACAACTGAAAAAAACAACAACAATAATAAAAATAAAAAAAAAGAAAAGAAAAGAAAAACAAAAAGAAAAAGAACAACTTTACATACACGAAGGTGGGCTGAAAAGTTTTGCAATTTCCGTAATAACTCCTTCACTTTTAATAATAATTTATTAAACATTACATCAAAAGAAGGCTTAAAACCTCAGCCACAAATCGCTTACTTTATTTTTCGACATCGTCACCGTCACAACCAATACAGAGCTCCCATCACCACACCATTTGACTCATCCCGCAAACTCACGTCCTTTTTCTTTACAACAAAATCCGACAACATCCTTCACGTCTTTGTTGCTTTCATAGTGGTTTCCTTTAAGATACTCATTCAATTTAAGAAATAAGAATAAGTCTGAAGGTGCTAGGTCAGGACTCTAGGGCCGATGCGGCAAGATGGAGAAATCCAGTTTCTTCAGTGCGGTTTGATTCTGTTGACTCGTGCTGGGTCGAACGTTATCGTGTTGTAATATCTGGGATCGCACTCTTTTCAGTCGGGCTCTCAGTTCCTCCAGCGTGGCAACATGATTGGAATTCACTATTTTACCCTCTTCCAAAAAAATCGATATGAACAACACCTTAAAAATCCCAGAAAATCGTGAGCAACAATTTTCTATCCGAAGCCACAACTTTGAACTTTATTGGGACAAGGAGACTTCTTGTGTCGGTATTCCATTGACTGGCGTTTGCTCTCTGGGTCATAATGATGGCCCAATGACTCGTATCCAGTATTTGCTGAATAAAGGCATCACCTTCGTTCACTTACCTTTTCTATAGTTTAGAGCAAATTGTTTTTCGTTTCTCATTCATGTTACTTGTCAACATTCGTGGGACTCACCTGGTAGACACTTTCCCCTGTATCCCAGGATCACTGCTACGATGTGATGTACCCTTTCCTTTGAAATTCCAACTTCTTTCACAATATCAGTTTGACTAACACGTCGATTTGCAAGAGTCATGTTTTCGACTTCAGATTGATTACTGACGTTCGAGGCACTTCTGGGCCTCCGTCAACGAGATTGATCTTAAAGTTTTGTTTCTAATTGGTCTCCTCCTTCCACGAACCTTACCCATCGCCAAATGGTGCTAAAATCAACATAAGCGTCAACATAAACACGCTTCGTTCTAGTATGGATTCCAATGTATGATTTCTTCAGCATTCTGAAAATCCATAACTAGCACGATACTTTAATCGAAAAATTGGTGCAATCATTTTAATTTTTGTTTTGACCGAGGTTGTTGACCACGTAATAGGACAAACGTGATTACGTCACGTAGAGACGTTATAGACCTTAGAAATTTTGGCACATCAAAGCCAATTGTTTGAAAAGTATTTAAAATAAATGTTAAGGTTCTAAGACA
>NC_088360.1:36308788-36311288 GCF_034508935.2 Berghia stephanieae
CACTTGTGGAATAAATTTGAAATACCTCTGTTCATGATCGGAAATGAAGTTCATGATAACAAAATTGATGACAACGATATATATGACGGTATTGGAAGCTTTCACTCCTCAAACTCAACCCTTTCAGCCATATCGGGCACAGATGCTCAAACTTTAGAACATCAACCTCCTCAAAAGCATGAAGAAACTCAACTTGAAGTGACTGAGAATCAAGACCCTATAGATATATTGACTGACACCGACAACCAGACTATAAGTAACAGTAGAAGCAACGACAATAATGCTGACTGCGACAAAGGTTGCAATACAAACAGCAGGTTAACTTCGGTAATTCTCTCAAATAATTGTTCATCCCCAAGACCATCCTTCGAACACAAGATGGACCACGGACCACCTAAACATACCCGACCAGCTCGTAACATCAAAACAGAGACAGCATCAAAATTGCCCAGTCGGACCCACTCATTGCGATGGTTGAAACAGATGGTGATGGTATACGGTATGTTTGTCATTTGTTGGACGCCTAGTCAAATTGCAGCTCTTTTGTATCTCTTGGGCATGTGTGAACAAGAGTCAATATACATTCTATCGTGGTTTGGGATAGCCAACTCGGCGTGTAACTTCTACATCTACGCGTTCACTAACTCTCAATTCAGGAAAGCATTGAAGCAAAGACTTAAAAACAAGTACTGTATAATTGAAATTTGCTATTCGTGGATTTCGTGCAAGTGGGGTTATAAATAAAATGACAAAAGAATACACCAACAAGTCGGCAAATATTAATTATCCCCGCATGTCAAATATGATTGATTTGTATGACTTTTGATATGTTCCGAGCAAACCACATCTGCCCATCTAACTGTCTTGAGTAGCATTCAAACCCACGCTAAACTTGACGGAGAGTTGAAAAATCTCAGAAAAAAATACAATGGATAAACTAGTTGAAAACACTGAATTATCCCATCTATCAGGGCGTATAAGCACCCGTTTCGTCCTTATGGATTAATTGTTTTATTTACCCGATTTTTGTATGTATCTATATTGGAATCTTCTGTATACAAATATTTTGTTTGTATAGGCTGTGTGCATTAACAGAAAGGATGTATCATTAAATGTGATTTAGATCTCAAAATTTTACAAGAAAGTATAGTCCTCATTACAAATTCTTAAATTTGACCAATGACAAAAAACAAACAAAACAAAACAAAAAACAAACCATATCTTCATTTTCAGAACCCTGATGTTTACCTTTTTACTTATCACGTTGTGTGTAGGGGAGGGCATCCGGATCACCAAAAGGTCATCGATGCTTTAGGTTTTGAGAAGTCAGGTCATCGACGACTGAGAACTTCGCGACCTCCACTTAGTTCTCGATGCTTTTCTCGTCTCGAGAATCTTCGTCGTCGATGCTTCTCGTATTGAGTCCCGAGTCCCGAGTCTCGAGACTATACTGGGCGAGCGACGCACGCGTTACTAACAATGTGTACTATCTGCATTGTTCACCCCTCTCTCGTCGGCGACGATTCCAGCGAAGCTCGAGACTTTTTTGCGTCTCGATGCTTTTTTGAGTCTCGAGACTCAAAAAAGTCTCGAGCATCGCTCTAGTCATCGGTGCTTTCATTCAATACCTAGTCATTGGTATTGGGTATTGACGTTATATCATATTTTAAACAGCTAACAAAACACAAACGTCGTAAATAGATCAAAATGGTTATAGGTATCAATGTTTTATTATTATACAAAGTGAATTTATTTAATGTATTTTAAGTTTTAATACAAAAAAGCCATCCAAAGCTCAGTTGAAGTGCTACTTCTCGGGAATTCCCGACTTTTCCTTGGTCATCGAGTTCGGGAAGTTTTGAGTGTTGGTGGCCGATGACTTGAGGTATCATCGAGACTTCCGCTCGACACTAGTTGTGGGGAGAGATTCACTCACTCAAGGCTGTGACAATTATTTTTAAAATATTTGCTTTTGTTTAAAGACTTGAAAGTACCAGCCAACCCCCCCCCCCCCCCTGCCCATCAATCACAATTTACAAGTCCTTTATCAACAACTTTATTTGGTTGCACGAAAAAGAATGATTCAGTATCAATTATTTTGAGATAAAATGCAAAACAATAAATACTTATGATCATATCTTGAAAATATAAAAACTATAAACCATGCATAACTCTTTGTTTTTTTACATTGACTAATTTTAAAGAAAATGCGGCATCAGCCCACAGAACAGTGCAAGAGATCAAACTGAAGATTTTTAATGGGCGTATCGTATCGTTTAAGAGCTAATAGGTTTAACCCTTTAAATGCTCTGTGTAACTTTTATGCAAAGATACAATTTATCGACTATATAAATAGTATTCAATGTCAATTAATTGAAAATATTGAGAATTAAATATCTAATACATGAATCAGTGACATATTCAATATTCGTAGTATAATTTACTCTATTTACATTCATTTGGCATGTCCGACTTGTACATTCGAGAGTTTTTCCAATAA
>NC_088360.1:36318788-36333788 GCF_034508935.2 Berghia stephanieae
ATAATAGTAAAAACGCCTTACAAGTGTTATTTCTGATAAATGTTGTTTGGGCTGGGACCCCCTTTAAAGTTCTTTAAGTACTTTTAGCTTTATAAAGCTCAAGCTCAAGGAAATTATTAGAAATCAGATCTTGATCCTCGATTTCTCACAAAACACACACATACTATGTAGCAGAAAAAATAGCTCCGAGAAAATTTGAATAAAACCCAAAATAAATCAACACAGTAACATTAAACTTTGCAGAAGTAATAAGAAGTTTATTGGATTACTTGGGTCCAAATCTTTAAGCAGATCCGTTTGTTGCAACAGTGATTGCAGGACATGTTCCAGATGCCTCCCATTTCTATCCAGACATATCTTGACTCGTCGCATAAAATATATTATCAGTTCTATTTAAACACCAGAACGAAAACGAAAAGAATAAATCTTAAGCAATTCATAATATGGACCCCCAAAACACCAAGAACAAGAGAAACTATAGCAAAAGAAAAGGGCAATAAAACAATGTCTTCCTAATCTTATGAAATCATTCTATTTTCTATTAATTCTAGACTGTTTGCAACAATAACAATATAACATTAACTCAAATCCTAAAAAATCATTGCGTGACAAAGATTAAAGCTTTCTACAAGTTTAATGTAATGAATAAATAGTGGAATAGCGTGTATTCTGCAGGGTATGTAGATATCTATTTTGAAGCAACTTCCCAATTTGAATTAGATCAATGGTAATTTGGCTTTAAAAAATAAACACAAACGCGGACCTGACATACAAATTGACAAAATAGCATCATAGTAGACACTTGATAAGATAAACTCAAAATGAGTGGAATTTAGCCACAATCGAGTGATATGCAGAGACTCTTCAGCGATACTCTGAAAAAAAAAAGTTTTAAAATATTATATCTAGAGAACTCGTCCTTCAAATACCGATTAATTACGATGACCCTCATCCTCTCAGACACTCTGAAACCTTTGACTTCAAAAGGAAGTCTCAGGTTTGAGAGTTTTTTGACAACAAAAAAAGGTCATATTAATCGATCGATATTTGAAAGACGAGTTTTCTCTACAAGATTAAAAAAAAAAAACGTGTTTATTTTTTTTCAGAGTATGGAAGTCTTATTTATATTTTGTACTGTATTATCTACACCTCACAAAAGAACATGTTATACAAATCACTTCGTTGTAACTACTTACTTACTTACGCCTCTTGGCTCCTGGCGCAGCTAAGGGCATCAACAGCACTCTTCCATCTTCTTCTGTACTTGGCACAGACATTTGCCTCACTCCAGGTAAGATTGGAGACGCACAAATATTGATAAAGGCTCCTCCTCCAAGTCTGTTTTGGACGACCTTGTTTCCTCTTGCCCTGCGGATTCCATTCGAGAGCCTGTTTTTGGTTATAGGTAAGACTAATAACAATTAAATATAGATTGATGTTAAACATAAAACACAATAAAGGTAGTTATCATTTTGATTCTAAATAATTTCATTTAGGAAAAATTATGTTTGCATAATAAATTATAAATCGTAAACATTCCGAAGGCCACTGTAAACCCCCACCCCATCCCTTCTTCTCTGGGAGACTTTCTCCATTGGGTTTTCTTGAAAAAGTAATTCCTAATGCACAGAAACATACTTCTTATGCTTTTGTCAAGTGTCGCCCTGAAATCTCACAGAGTGACATAAATAACAATAGTAACATGGAATGTATTTAAAGATAATGCGGATGTTTTGGGTTTCTCTTTTGTTAACAAAACACGAGGAGTAAAATACTAAAGACGAATTGAAGATGAGAGCCTGGCGTTGTTAAACACCTAAAATAAGGATGATTCATAGAATAATAATTTCTGAAAATGATTATGATTGTTATAATAGACCATAGAACTTAAGGGGATGGGCGGGTCCTGAAGGCGAAATTCTAAAATGTAATAAGTAGCTGACTTTTAGTGGTAATTTTAGGTTATGCACATCCTAATTAGAGGAAAAAAAATTGAAAACCTAAATTTCAGTTTTTGGTTACCATGGTAACGCCGCCATTTTGAAATTTGATACCCTATAATGAAGTAGTTTTCAAAATGCTAAGGCTTCGCCAAATGACAAGTTATTAACATGAAAATAGGTATACAAGTAGTATTTGAGCCATTCATTTGGGCTAAGCATCGGTTTTCTAATATCTACAGTAGTATTATTTTTATTGATTTTCAAAGTTCATCAATTTTGAAACATCAAAAATTGACCCATTTTTGGACTTTTGACCCTCATTTACGCAAAATTTATAAAATAAATCTGAAATACAAATGCTCAGTTTTATGAAGCTAGTGATACTGTATGCACATGCGAAAAATCATTCAAAAATGTTTACAAATAAAGGAAGAGTAGCAAAATAAAGGTAGAAAAAGCACAAACAGAGAAAAACGCATTCAAAGTTTCAAGCACAGGAAACTCAGACAAGATCATGCATTCATGCGTCAAAATGACCCTGCTTGATGTGCAGGCCCTCCCTCTTCAGCCTCCTGATCCTGCCTTGCCTTTTCTCGGCTTCACACACACACACACACACACAAACACACACACACGCGTACGTACACACACACACGTACGTACACACACACACACACACACACTCTCTCTATCTATCTATCTATCTCTCTATCTATCTATCTATCTACCTCAGCTATGAGCGGCTATATGGTCTTGTGGTATAACACTCGCTTTCGGATCGGAAGGTCCTGGTTTCGACCCTGGTTCAGCGCATAGTTGAGTCCTTGGAAAAGACTATTTACTCCCGTTCTCTCACCGTATTCGGGTGTAAAATGAGTACTTAGCCGTCAACAGTGCTGTCGCTGTCGGAAAAATTGTAATATCGCATAAAAGGCGTCATGTCTTGTTCTACATTTTACGTGTTGCTGTCGGTCAGGGACCCTTTGTAAAGCGTTTTGAGCACAGTTAGTGGATTTTGCTCTCTCTCTCTCTCTTTCTCTCTCTCTCTCTCTCTCTCTCTCTCTCTCTCTCTCTCGTTCTCAAGAGCATAACAAACTTCTCGCATCATTCGTTTACAACCAATACTCAGTCTAGCTCGACAGTAACTCCATTCATTTCATTTAGAGACCTCAGCGCTTTTTCATTTTGCATCATGTTACGAAGGAGTGACAAATTCTATCTATAAAAATTCACAATAATATTACTGTTCCCATCTTGTTCGAGCTGCTGATTTTGCAAGTCGTACAATTCGAGTCTTTCAAGGCATACTTGCTGCGTACGTGTCGGTACTTTTCACAAAACAAAACTTTCATGTCCCCGGAAGAAGAAAAATCACACACAGAATAACAATGTTTACATGCGACGCATGCGAAGATGAGGTCAAAGCATGAACTTTGACTCGCCCGCTAACCACTCAGAAAGCAGTATCAAGTCATGTTATCATCGACTATTTTGAACAGCCAATGAGAACAGCGCTAGCAAGGCAAAGGTCACAACAATTACTCACGATTTTACTACAATCAGTCAACCCCTCACAATTGGGTTAGAGAAGGGGTTTTTAGAAAGGCTCTTGACTAAATATAGATAGACCGAAGACCTTGACAGTGGGCATTTCATAGAGACCAAAAATAGACGAAACTATCGATACCAAACTTGCCTATTATTATCGATGTTTTATGCTCATATTGGCCTAATGTTTATATGGCTTTTTCGCTGTCAAGCCAGGCTGTAACATTATATTTACTGACCCCCTTGGACTTCAAGAGGTCAGTTTGGACCTAAACTGACCCATCTGAGAGTCAACAAACACATTTTCATGTAGCAAAGGTTTCAAACTTTTCAAAAATAAAAAAATCTCAAAATCGATATTTTACTCGATTTTTGACAATCGAGGACCCGCCCATCCCCTTAAAATAACACTTCGATTCTATAATCGAGCAAATGAGCTTGTATAAATAATATGTATGCATAATTGATGTTTGAAGTGCTTGGAGAACTAACAGATATATAAGAGAAATATGAGCAGTTTAAAGACAGTGTTGCTGCATCATTAGAAGAAAATGTTCCAACCACACTTAAGTTGCAGAAGAAGAAATTGATTACTCCAGAGATATTAGAACTAATGAATGAGAGAAGAAAGGCCAAAAATCAGGAAGAAAAATACAAGACTCTGAACAGGCAGATAAAAAGAAAATGCAACGAAGCTAAAGAAGACTGGATAAATGAACAATGTCACTATATAATGTCCTGCAAAAAGAAAAATGGCAAATTCTTCCATCAGAAAATCAAAGAAGTGACAAACAAAACTACATCAGGTGCTAAAAGTGGATGTATCAAGGACAAGCGTGGAAACACCATCATGGACAAAGACTGCATTCTAAACAGATGGTCAGAATATATTGAAGAACTTTTTTTTGATAATCGAGGAGAAATGCCTATGATAAAAGAACTGGAAGGGCCTTATATAATGAAAGATGAAGTTAGGAACGTCATGAAAAGCATGAAAAATGGAAAAGCTGCAGGACCTGATGCCATAACAATTGAAGCCTTGACTGGCCTGGGTGAATGGGGGATTGAATTCATCACAAACCTTCTAAATCAAGTGAATGACATAGGGAAAATGCTAACTAATATGAAACGATCCATTTTTATAGCATTACCAAAAAAGCCAGGGGCAGTTGATTGTGAACAACACAGAACTATTAGCCTAATGAGCCACCTCACAAAAATTATTTTGAAGATAATTTTACTAAGAATAAGAAATAAAATACGACCTGAAATTGGGGAGATGCAATTTGGTTTTGTTGATGACAAGGGTACCAGAAATGGAATATTCACATTATCAATGCTGATGGAAAGATGTATTGAAGTAAATAACGATCTGTATATGTGTTTCATCGACTATTCAAAAGCCTTTGATAAAGTACAACACGAAAAACTATTCAAAATTCTATCATCCTTGGACATTGATGGTAAAGATTTAAGAATATTACGGAATTTGTACTGGGAACAAGAAGCAGCAATGCGTGTTGACAACGAGCTAAGCAGTTTTACACCTATTAGAAGAGGAGTTAGGCAGGGTTGTGTTTTGTCTCCAGATTTATTCAACCTCTATAGTGAAATGATATTAAGAGATATCGAACATAAGAAGGGGGTGTGTATTGGAGGAAAGAATGTAACAAATCTGAGGTATGCAGATGATACGGTTCTACTGGCAGAATCTGAACATGAACTACAAGAATTACTGGATGTTGTAGTCAGGAGTAGTGAAAATATGGGACTGGAACTGAATATATCTAAAACAGAATGTATGACGGTATCTAAAAATAATAACCCACCAGCCTGTGTAATAACAAGCAGAGGACAAACAATACAACAAGTTGAATGTTTCAAATATTTAGGCGTCAATGTAACATCCAATGGAAAATCAGATTGTGAAATAAAGAAAAGAATAGGTATGGCGAAGAATGCATTCAACCAGCTGCATACAATTATGAAAAACAGGAATATTAACATGAAAACAAAAATCAAGGTCCTGGATTGCTATGTACTGTCTGTGCTGCTATATGGTTGTGAGAGCTGGACCATAAACAAGACCATGGTTAAAAGACTGGAGGCAGTGGAAATGTGGTTTTACAGAAGAATGATGAGGGTGTCATGGGTGGAAAGGAAAAGAAATGAAGAAATTTTAGAAATGGCAAACAGAAAAAGATCACTGATAACAAAAATCATCAAACGCCAAATGGAATTTTTAGGACACATTATCCGCCACCCTGGTTTGGAAATACTCGCCTTGACTGGAAAGATGAATGGAAAAAGAATAAGAGGAAGACAAAGAATAACTTATTTGAAAGGGATAAGAACTTGGACAGTGAAGCTGAGAAAGGTGGCGCTGCTTTAATAGAATTGGCAAGAGATAGACCGGCTTGGCGGAAGATGACCTCCGACGTCTGCTTCAGATATGGAACTACATGATGATGATGATGCATAATTGCTCCAAAAGAAAACATTCGACATAACCAAAGACTCATTTTCCCGTTCTCTGATCTCGTGCTCACGGCAAAAATAATTCCGTTTTAATATGAGAACCATAGTCCTAATGGACATAGCTGTCGGCTCCGGTACTCTGCTACCCCCTCTAAATTAAATGGTCATGTCAGAACTTTTCTGACAAGATTATTTGTTGTTTTTAGCCAAAAACAAACAAACAAAAAACGATTGCAATGAAGAAATTGTCTTATACTTATTTCGTAGCATGCAAAGCGACAATGATGATGATGATGATGATGATGATGATGATGATGATGATGATAAAATAAGGAGGAGGAGAAAGAGGACGAGGAGGTAGAGGAGAGTGAAAAGGGAAGTAAGAATATGAAAAAAAAGTGAGGGGGGGGGGGGGGGTCGAGAAGAAGAAGAAGATCGGTTGTTAGAATAAGAAGCGGAAGGGTATAACGATTAAAGAAAATGGAAAGGGGGGGGGGGGGAAGAAGAGAATAATTTTAAATAAAAGATAAATAGGAGATTGTGGGGATGAGTATGGAGGGGGGAGGGGTGTGGAGGGGAGGGGGGGGGGGACAGGAGAAGCCTAAGAGGGAAGAGGGAATGGAGGAGATGGTGGAGGAGGGGATGATTTAAAAAGTAAAGATGAGATTGAGGAGAGTAATGATGAGATGACGATGTAGATGAAGAGGAAACGAAGCTATTGCACCGTAACAGTTCTAGAGCAAATGCGTGCGTGTCAAAGAAGGCTGAATACCGGGTATCGTCTGTCTTAAATCCCTGCACTTGGTCCACCTTCCATGATCTAAGCCAGTCTTCGTCCCCGAGTGTCTAGAATAGATGGTAATTATGATCTTGATGTGAAGCAAGAGCGGTAGTTAGCCGTTTGACAGGCATTCACCCAGCACCGGGTTCAGAGGTCAGAGGAGCCGAGCCTTTGGCAACAGGCTTGCTTTAATGATCGCTTTTCACGCCAAAGTAAATTGATTTCTATTGAGAGAAGTGTTGAACTGGTGATAAAATCTCCCAGATACGTCAGAGATAGAGAAAGAGAGGGAGTTAGAGAAAGAAAGGAAAGAGAAACAGAAGGAGAGAAAGAGATGGAGAAAGAGAAGTAAAAGACGCACGGCGATGGAGGAAGATTATGAGGGTGACGTGACGATTCTTTAAAGCTGAATGACAAGAAGGAAACAATATCATCGCCGAGATTTGAAACGAGAGTGATGGCGTTTAATTGGATAGATCTTTAGCAGAGATTGCATTCGATGGTAGCTTGGAGCTCGGAGCTATGGACTGACTGGAAGACTGAAACAGGGGCGTTTATCTGCATATGAGCGTGGACATTGTTGGTGGAGGTAGAGAATGGGCTTTGGTTCGGATTGAAAGAATAGAGGAATAGACGTAGAAAAGATTTGATTGACAGCTAGGTATATTCAGCGTGCCCGTGGCGTGAAGACCTTGCTAAGATTGACAGATGTTTCGTTGTATTGTTTGGACTCAAAGGATGAATACCGATCACTTCTTATAGATTCGATTTGTACTTGATGATGTTGATCAATGCTGCTGATTTTGTTATTTTTAAAAAGAGAAGTATAGAGATAGTTGCTATGATGAGTGAGAAAATGAATTGATCAAGGATTGCTTCTGCTTTTTTTAATGCATTAATTTGGGCAATGAAAAATTAACAAAATTATAGTTATTATAGTTTTATCCACCATTGGGGGGTCCCGATGGCTTTTCTGACACCCCCCCCTTTGTCTATCCAAGTGATTGAGTGATTGGGTAGCTGGGTCTGTCAAATCTTGCGGAAAGTACATTGCGACAGACTGGAATCATATCCAAAGGGTAGCAAGCAATTGTTATTGTCTGTTTTACGCTATAGAAATGAGTTCTATGGGCCTAATGGCTCTGAAGGATTACTTAATCCACCATCGCCATCACCTGTCGTCGTCATCATCACAATTTCTATAACCAACATGATCAATCACCAATACCAAGCATCCTCCTCCTACTCATCCTCTTCATCCTCCTCCTCTCCATCCTTCTCTTTCACCTCATCATTATCATACCGTCCTCTTTCTCTTCCTCCTCCTCCTCCTCCTCATCATCATCATCATCACACCCATCATCATCATCATCATCATCATCATCAACAACATCATCATCATCATCATCATCATCATCATCATCATCATCGTCATCATCATCATCATGATCAACATCATCATCATCATCATCATCATCATCATCATCATCATCATCATCATCATCATCATCATCATCATCATCATCATCATCATCATCATCATCACCATAATTGAAATACTTCTTTGTATATATATATATATATATATATATATATATATATATATAATATATATATATATATATATATATATATATATATATATATAATATATATATATAGATATATATTAAAAAATATATATATATATATTATTGTAGATATTACCCGAAGACAAAGACCGCATTTATCGGCATGTGATATATCGCTTGTATCTATACGCTTTTCGTCTAATTCAAATAACTGGCAACTAAGAGTTGAACATCAAAATATAAATTAAATATAGATACAAAAGAAATTTTGTTGGCAAGAGTTATTATCGCATTCTGAAAAATCCAAGACTTCTGAGCATGTTGTATGTGATGAGTTTTCAGTTTAAGTAATTCAAATTTCCACATCAGATTCAAACAAGAAAAGACACGCGTCGTTGGCACCAACGCCAAGCCAGAATGCTGCTCGTTCTTGTTGCTGATGAACGGCGTGATTGATCACGTCACGCCTGGCTGAAATGCCGACAAGGAGTTGATCGAAAAGAAATCGCCGACTATTTGATATGGCAGAGTGAGCATTTCTAACGTGTCAGCTTCTTCCGTTTTTATTCATATCCGTACGCTTACATAAATGCTCACCTACAAAGACAGGAACAAGGTGACTGAGTGGATATAGATAGCACTGCACTCACACCAGAGAGCTGGCGTTCGAGGCATGCTGTCGTTATCTCCCTTCTTCTTCTTCTTCTTCTTCTTCTTCTTCTTCTTCTTCTTCTTCTTCTTCTTCTTCTTCTTCTTCTTCTTCTTCTTCTTCTTCTTCTTCTTCTTCTTCTTCTTCTTCTTCTTCTTCTTCTTCTTCTTCTTCTTCTTCTTCTTCTTCTTCTTCTTCTTCTTCTTCTTCTTCTTTATTCTTTTTGTTTGAGCAAGAAACTACATCATTATAGCTTACAGCGCTACGCTTGGTTACATGTCTTTTGTCGTGATAGATCCCAAGGAAAAAAAGTACTCTTAGTATGACGAAAGTGAACGTTATCAATTTTCAAAAATTATGTTATTAACACATATTCACACTCCACTTATCCTCATGATCATAACAAGTGTACAACTTCGGGACTAGAATTTTCCACGATTACTGTAACACAGCCGTCCACGCATCACTAACAACGTTTAACATCGTCTGACTTTTGCGAAAAGACGATATTTAATTTTAAGTCTCAGGTCTGAGAGTGTTTGACAAGATTAAGGTCATTTTAATCGATCGATATTTCAAGGTCGAGCTTTCTGGCCAAATTGTATAAAATGTGCTTCTTTTCAGAATGCTACAGTTTTGATAGTAAAATATAACACTTTACAGAATTCTTGTAACTAAATTTCTCCAGTCCTTGTTTGAGGCATAACAGTGTTCGTACCTAATCATGTGACAAAGTATGCACCTTCTTATAACGGCATCGAATTTAAGATTCCTGATACATATTTCATCTTTTACTAACTTTAGGTGAACTTGATAACAGCCGAACGAACAACGCAAATTGTTCAGTTACCAATAAAAGAGAGTTCAAAAAATGATGTTAAGCTTTCGACTGTCTTCTCGTTGCTCATTCATCATCATCATCATCATCATCATCATCATCATCATCATCATCATCATCATCATCATCATCATCATCATCATCTGGGTTCTTTCTCTTTCCAGATGGTGGATGCCATGGTCTTTCGTCACTCTGTATCGAGGATCATTATGCAACATTCCTTTAACCTCATTGATGACCTCTTCGATATTCTGCTTCCTGTTTTTCCCCTTTCTTCCTCTATCTACCTCTTTGCTAGAGGTGTCTGATAAATATCTAAAAATTGTGTATAAAAACAGTGCCAAACAAAGTAAGAAAGACAATTACTAGAAAAAGAAAGACACTCCAAAAAAATCAGTCTCCCTCGGCCGGGGAAGTGGAAGAAGACTGGTTTTCGGGATGTTTTTTTTTTCTTGTATTTTTCTTCCTTGCTTTGTCTGGCACTGTTTTCATACACACTTTTTAGATCTTTATCTTACATCAGTGCCTGTTCTCTAATTAATTTGTAATTTAGAGGTGCCTAAATGAGCCAATAAAGATGGAGGGGGAAATGAAGTGGGTAAATGTGACTCATATGGGGACAACACAAGACAAACAACTTTTCGGCCCTTGACCTTCGTCAGACACACAATCAAGAGACGAAAATTACGATGCCATGCATGTAGGTAATATACCCATAACATCCGCCAGCCAAATTGAACAAACCAACAGACAAAATTGTGTGTAAGCTTAAACGTTTATAGTCACTCAGGTCTTTGTAATTGCTTTTGCCAACCATGTTTATGACTAATTCTCACTAAACTGTATTAACCAGACTATAAACATTCAACGTTACAAATAGTTTGTGTGTTGGTCCGGAAAATTTCCGGACGGCAACGAATAGGCTTCAACAGTCATGACGTCACTTCCCTCGTAATGAAGCATAGTAACTTAGTAACTGGCTCTAAACTATCGGAACAATGGCGGGCGCCCTTATGAAATATTTTTCCGACGAGCATAAAAGTGTATCCAGAGGAGCAAAACATTATAAATATGATCATGTTTTGACTTTTATACATTCTGATCACATGACATATGAAAATTTCTAGCCAGCATGAAGAATAAAAAGTACCGATTTTCTTTGTTTATAATCACGCTGCTCGCCGTTGCTGGGCGGCGTGACATCAGACTATTGAATCGAATTTAGTGAGAAGTTATCATAAAAATAATAACAAGGAGCTGAGTGACGTCATCTTCGTTGCTTCTATAACAAAACAAAAAAAGTTATCACATTTTGTCAATAAGTGGAAACAGACAGTTGTATGGGAGTAGGTGTTGGATGAGGATACAAGAAGAATATAAATTGAGCCTTTTATATAGCGCAATATCCACTAAACGTGCTCAAAGTGCTTTACAAGGGGTTCCTGGCCAACAGCAACATGTAGGACGGGACATGACGCCTGTTAGGCGATATTACATATTTATTTTGGACAGAGACAACGGTGTTAACGACCAGGTACTCATTTTACACCTGAATACGGCGAGAGAATGTGAGTAAAGAGACTTTTCCAAGGATTCAACTATACGCCAAGCGAGGCTCAAACCCATGACCTTCCGATCCGAAAGCGAGTGTCATACCACAAGACTACATAGCCGCAGATGAAATGGTGAAAATAATAGTTTTTCTTGACTCAACCGGCCTATTTTTGTATAGAATATACAAGGATAATATGTTGGATGGAGACCAGAGGACCAAAACCTGAATAAAATTAATATGGAAAATGGCCACAGCGGCAGGGAGAGAATTAAATGGATTTCTGAGACAGTGAGATGGTCTTTAACTTGTTACTTTGAAAGTGATTGCGATGACTAACAACGGGGATATTCCAATTATTTGAGTCTGCTTCTTGTCATAGGTGTCTCAAGTCTGGTCTCAAATAATTACATTGCTTTCTTTTCTCAGTAGTCTATAAATTTCTTTCGGGCTTCCCTCATCTCTATCTCTCACTCACTCACTCACTCACTCACTCACTCACTATCTATCTATCTATCTATCTATCTATCTATCTATCTATCTATCTATCTATCTATCTATCTATCTATCTATCTATCTATCTTTTTCTCACACACACGCACACACACACACACACATACACCCACAAACTCACTCACTCTCTCTTTCTTGATCTCTTTTTTTTCTCACCCTCTTTCTCTGTCTTTCCTCTCCGACTATCTCATAATTTTTCTTTCCTTTTATAACCCTCAATTCTTTTCTTTGCTCATAGTTTATATTATGCAAATATCTATCTGCTATGCTCTCTCTCTCTCTCTCTCTCTCTCTCTCTCTCTTCATCTCTTTCTCCCTCTCTCCCCTCTGTTTCTCTATCCTTCTCTCTCTCTCTCTCTCTCTCTCTCTCTCTCTCTCTCTCTATACATCCCTCGTATACACACACACACACACACACACACACACACACAAACACATTCTTCACAAACAAAACATAGTGTTTTGCATAATATATTCGTCGCGATCTCTGTCCTCTGTCCCATTACTGCTCTATCCTATTCCTTCATCCCCCCCCCCCCCCCCCACTTCCTCACCCCTCCTGTCCTGCCCATCCCCATGCCAATCAATTTAACCACTACTACTCACGATTTCTTCCCGTGTCGGACAAAAAATGCTCGTTTTGACATCAACAAGCCAATTCTCTACAGGAAATTCACCCTTTTAGCTTTTATCTTAAGTCGTTAGAACATTTTAGCCTATTTAACGAATGCCTGCTTGACGATGATGCACGGACTTTACTGATAAATTATGTTTTAATGACAAGACTTGAACCCCCACAAAACAACTAGCTTAAATATCTCATCGTTTTCTGGCTTTGGAACTTGTATTTTCTACAGATAAAAACTTTCACAAATTTTCCTTGTGCCTGGCACGACGTGTACATATATGCAGGTCTGACATCCAAACCTACATATGGGCCTAGTTTAACATTGTTGTAAAGGACAATATGTTGCGTCATTTTTTTTTTTTAGATTTCCATTAAAACAATGAGCCCATAAGGAATTGGGTTATCAGACCTACAAATAAGTGCACGTCGGCCTGGAAGCGTTTTACTTCACACTTTAGACGACTCAGATGTCCCCCAGTTTCTTGAAAAATCCTAACCTAAAGTTAATATATGTTTGTTTTTGAGTGTGTATGTATGTATATTTATGTGTGTGTATGCATGTATGTGTGTGTGTGTGTGTGTGTGTGTGCGTGGCTAATATGGTTTTATGATATGACACTCAATTTCCGACTGATAGGTCCCGGGTTCTAATCCCGCTCTGAGTGACGCATAGTTGAGTCCTTGCTAAAGGGTCTTTACTCACTGTTTATCACCGTACTCATGTGTTAAATGAGTAGCTAGCCGTTAACAGTGTTGTTTCTGTCGAAATAAAAGTTGGAAGGAATATCATCTTACAGTGCCATGGCATGTTTCATCCTACAAGCTATGTATGTGTTGCTGTTGGCTAGGGACCTTTTGTCTGAACTCTAGTGGTATGACACTCGCTTTCGGATCGGAAGCTCAACGCTTGGTTGAGTCCTTGGAGAAGGCTCTTTACTCACATTCTCTCACCGTACTCAGGTGCAAAATGAGTACCTGGCCGTTAACAGCGTTGTCTCTGTCAGAAAAAAATTGTAATATCGCCTAAAATGCGTCATGTCCCGTTCTACAAGTTAAATGTTGCTGTTGGCCAGGGACCCCTTGTAAAGCGCTTTGAGCACGTTTAGTGGATATTGCTCTATATAATAGCTCAATTTTTTTCATTTAGGGACCTCTTGTAAAGCACTATGAAAATTCTCAAGTTTTTTTTTAAAAGGCATTTTGCCATTGTATGGTTTATTTCAGCTCTTCCATTTTTATTGTATATTGTGTTGTCAACTAATGGATTATGCTTCGCGAATACAAAACACGCATATATTTGCTTTTCTTTCGAGAATTGTCACCGGTCGCCTCAATATAGCATTATCGGAAAAGATATAGGTTGCCTGGTATTATGTTGGAGTGAGATGGATGCTAAAAATAGAATTTATAAGTTATAATATCAAACTTGGGATTAGATTATTATTATCTTGTTGTTGTGTGCGCCCCTGTGGTCTTACGGTATGACCTTCGGATCGGGCAGTCCTGGGTTTGAGTCCCGCTCTGAGCGGCGCACAGTTGAGTCCTCGCAAAAGGCTCTTCACTTACATTCGGTCACTGTACTCAGGTGTTGAATGAGAACCTAGCCATTAACACGGTTGTTTCTATCGTGGGAAAAAAGTTGTAATATCAGAGCCATGTCCAGTCCTACATGCTATGTTGGATACGGACCACCTGTAAAGCGCTTTGAGCACGTTCAGTGGATATTAGGCTCCCGTAAAATAAAAAAAAAAAAAAAAAAACACACACAAAAACAAAAAACAAAACAAAAACAAAACAAAACAAAACAGAACAAAAACAAACAGGTGTTTTGCCATTGTATGGTTGATTTGACCTATTACATCTTATTATGATTGTGTTGTCAAGTAATGGATTTTGAATTCTGATACAAAGCACGCTTATATTTGCTTTTCTTACGAGAATTGTGACCCCGTTGTCTCAATATACAGTATAATGTTACAGTGATATGAATGCTGGAAATAGAATTTATAAGTTAAAATATAAAACTTGGGATGAGATTGTTTATTTATATATTTATTTCATTTTTACTTTTGTTTATTTTTAGGAGAATGAATATATTTTCAAATTCACCAGTTAACTGTCGTACTCTGGACAGAAAACTTGACCTTCACATATCGACCGATCTAAATGACCCTCATCTTGACAAAAACTCTCAAACCTGGGCCTTCGCAACGTTTTCTGGCTAATTTTTTTTTTTTAATACGTGACTTTCCAAAGTAAGGCAGTTAACTGGTTAATCCAAAATGTCATATTTATGGTTATATATATATATATATATATATATATATATATATATATATATATATATATATATATATATATATATATATATATATATATATATTATTCATTTTTTTTCCGACCTGCACTTATTTGCATTTCCAATAACCCAAAACGTTATGTGCTGACGATTACAACAGTAAGCACACAACTATTTGGTTATCAGACCTACAAAAAAGC
>NC_088360.1:36343788-36346288 GCF_034508935.2 Berghia stephanieae
GGCAGATAACTAATCAAGGACCGTCAGAATCCATACAGGACAGTCTTATGAAGTCTTTTAAACTAAGCTTATATTTCGCACAATATTTGCTTTCTGTGGTCAAAGTGTTTTACAATTTTTATCAAACAACATCAACCCATTGCCTCTAAGACGCTATTCTATTTTTTCTACGGAAAAGAAAATGCCATAACGACGATGTTCTGTTTTATAATCGCAAATAAATCCTTTTGTTACGTTTACAACTAAGTAGGGTGAGGGAATTGATACTTTGAGTAAAGAGCCTGCCCCAGGGACAGGGCTGTGCACTGTCCACAGCGAGACTTGAACCAGGGATTACAGAGTCAGAAAACGAGTGTATTACTACAGAACCAAAAAAAAAAAAAAAAGCCGCACTGAAAGAAAGGAATGGCAAAAGGAAAATTATCTCGTTTGTTTAAAGAATGATCTTACAGAAAATAAATAAGACAGAAATAAAATTTAAATCAGAGAAATCCAGCCACCAGATTAAAGGTATCAATTTAAGAAATATATTAACGATATTTTTCATTCATTGATCAAGGAGTATCACATTTATAATGTGGTGTTAGATTATAATCAGAATCAAAATAATATTTTATTGCAATCGGATCAGTAGTTCAATATCTTTTTTATCATGATTTATATTTTTCTGTCCCAAAAAAATTTATACAAAATTACAGAAAACCACCACAAAAAAAAAACAAAAAAAAAAAACAAAACAAAAAACAAAACAAAAATCAAAAAAAAAAAAAAACCCAACAAAAAACAAACACCCCCACACACAAACACACGCAAGGGAATCTTCAAATTCTCATTAACTTTCTCATGCAGTAAAGGAAGTTTAGGAAGATGGATGTATTATCTATGTCAGACCGTTGAAAAAAAAATCAATATTGTTTTGAGTTAGACAAGACTTGTAAAATCAATATTGAATATATTCGTTTTAAAACGAAATTTGTGTTTTCTACAAAATTATCTGGTATATAAAAACTGAGACCCATGGCGTAATAACAACGACTATCAATGTTTTGTTGTTAAAGTTGTTATCTTTTTTTATTCTACAAAAATTGACCAATGAAAAAAAAAACAGAAGGGAAAAGCTTGTACCATACAAAAGGTATGTGAACGAGCGAGGCTCAACTAAGAAATAAAGAGAAAATACTCGAATATAACAAGACAAGAGTTTTTAAAAATGTAAAAAGACGACGATTATGTTTGTGCTGTAAACAGTTTCCTAAAATACCTCAAGCATTGTACGTTCTCTCCAAGACATGTAATCCAATCCCTTAACAACTTGATATCCTCAGGAGAGGATTGCATGTTTGCATCATCTGGGGACAAGACCCATTTTGCTTAGCTGGGGAAATTGCCTTTTTCGTCGAGGATTCTCAATAATTTTAACAGCGAGGCTAATTATATGATTTTGCAGTTATTAGCTTCTTCTCTGCGAGAAGAGATGATAATATTGTTCTAGCTTTACGGGATACAATGTGATTATTGTTGTTATGACAACGATTAACCTTGCTGCTCTGTTGTGCAACTTTACATGTGGCAAATTTGAGGTTAGATTATAATGACATAATATCTGTGGTTTCTATTCTTAAGTCTTTGTTTGACGTTCAGTCCCCCGGTATCGATTATAACAGTGCTTGGCAGAATCCTTTTCAAACATTCGATGATTCGTAATGTACAATACATATATTGATGGTTAACATTATATTTTTAATATGTTCAGTCAAAAGTCCATAAATTCTACCCAGCGAAATATTTTTTTAAAATATTGCAACCAATTAAATATTTAATAAAAACATATGAGATATCACTAACTTAACATGAAATGCGACGAGAACGTACTGTCTCCTTGGCTCAAATTAAAAAAAAAACAAAAACAAAAAAACCCCCAAAAAACAAAACAATAAAGAAACAAACAAACCCCCCCCCCAAAAAAAAAAAAAAAAACCAAACAAACAACCCCCCCCCCCCCCAAAAAAAAAATAGAAAACAACATAGAACAATCTAATCAAACATTAACAATCTACCTACACATAAAGAATAAAGGGCTTTTGTGGAGAACTTTTTATGTTCGTTGTGTGCGATTTTAAAAAACCGAATCATCTCATCAGAGTGAACTTTGAAAAGATAAAACTAAATAAATGTTTGTACGACAAACTAGATAGTCATTTAAAGAAGCAGACATTTAATTTTTGACTGACATTCACGAAAACATTGAATGACTAATAATCAAATCGAATCACTTTGTTATTCTTGGGATGCAAATACCCTGACTAATGTGAAAAAACAAAACTCAATTCACTACCAAAATGCAATACTTAAATTACCCTCAATTCGCCATGTTTCCTCTTACAACCCGAAACATGTAACTAGATAATTTGATTATATTTCACAATTCCCGTTGATGTTTCAGTGTTTAAATTTCCTTCCTCAGTTTCTCTTTTCCGAAAATTGTATTGAATACCTGTTT
>NC_088360.1:36351288-36393788 GCF_034508935.2 Berghia stephanieae
ACCCTTTTAGATTCGATTAGATATAGATTAGCCTGTCGATGATTGATGATAGAATAACGGTGTTTATCATTACTGCTGACCGAAAAAGAAAAAATCATAACTAATTTATTATTAACTCAGTTGATCAAAAAAAGAACATCTCCACACACAATTCTACCAATACACGCTAATATTCACACACATTGCTTTACCTTTTGCATGTTCAGGTTTGTTTTTTTTTTAAGAATGTATTGACTTGTTTGTTATATTTCTACTTGCCAGCCTCACAGTCCTTTGTTTCCTTAAAAGCATCATGCCTGGGGACCTCGTCAAATGGGAATGCTAGTTTGATTTGTTGAATGGTCAAGATTGCAAGGACTAAAGTTCCATTCTAACAGGTATTTGGAAGTATGTGTTCGTTGTGTGTGTGTGTGTGTGTTGATGTTGTTTTTGTTGTTTTATTGTTGTTTTGCAGAGAATCTTACCACTGAGCTATCCAAGCCCCGTCAGCTAATATGTGTTTAACCTTTCTCACACACACAAATACACACTTACACGCATACACACACACACACACACTCGCACGCACACAAACTTGTTCATTCTGTCATCTCTCAAGCTACCCTATATCGCCTTAAGATGGTAACATTTTCTGTAACTTGAGAAACTACGTAATTCACACTTTGTAGGAAATAACTTTAAATATTGTCTCTTGAGTATGTCATGGGGTTTTGATTTATTTTTCTTTCCTTCCTAGAATGCGCTAATATGGCAGGAGGAAAGAAGCGGCAGACATCCATTGTAGACTGTAAAAATCTAAACAAAGTTCCAAGACTCGATCAAGCTTCCCCTGAAATTGACTGGTCGAAGTGCCTGTTTTGTCAAGAAACCATTGAAAATTCTCCTCTCACAAACCCTAAAAAAGCAACCAAGTTAAATTGTATTGAAGACACTTATGTTGCCATTTCTGAGGATATCAAACTTTTTCATGACTCAGGTAGATTGCCAATAGCATTGAAATTCAATATTAACCAACCTGTGAAATGTCTTGCTAGTTTTTTGAGAGACAATGATGGACTTTACCATGAGAATTGCAGACACAGGTTTCATAAATCAAAACTCAAAAGGCTTGCAAAGAAGATAAATCAATGTAATAGTGAAGCAGTTGCAAGTCCTGATACAAGAGGCACATTAAACACATCACATATAAGCAAACACTGCTTGTTTTGTAAGGGTTGTGAAGGGGAATTGACTGAGGTCCGGACGCTTGCTCTTTCACAAAAAGTCTACTAGGAAGCTGTCCTTCTTTCAGATACAAGTATTCTTAGAGTATTTGCGGAGGGTGATCTTATTGCGGTGGAAGCAAAGTATCATAAGCCTTGCCTTATACTGTTCCACAGAAGAGCAGACGATTTTAGATGTAAAAATACTTCAGACAACAAATACAAAACACACATTGCAGAATGCAAACAGGATATTGTCAATTTTATTGATCAACAACAAGCTCGCACATACACAAATGTTGTGTTTAAGCTGAATGATCTCTACAATTTACTTTTGTCAAAATTAAATGCCATAAATGTGTCGGATGTATGTGTACTGTTGTGTCTGTCTGTTAGTGCGTTCGCTTCTCTTTCCTGTAACCTTACTCTTCGTGGGCTTTCCCACCTAGTACCAGCGTCTTTGAATGCTTGAGTAAGAACGTGATAAATCTCTACTCTGTATCAATTACTGTCACTGTCAACCTAGGATGGGTGAAAGGAGTTTGAATGAAAGTGCATTTCCTATGTAGTTCAGTTTGTGTTTGTACGTTGACTAGTGAGGAACGTTAGCCACTAGCTCAACCTATACTTAGTTTTATACAACCTTTATTACGTGCCTATTTTCTACTGTATTCTATATAATATATTATGTGTGTGTCGTCATAAATAAATAGTCAATATAACTACAATCGGTTTTAATTCATTCAGACTTTCAATGTTGTGTTAACCAAGAACCCACTATAACCACGACACCACAATTGGCGACGAGGATTATTGTTTTTAATAACATTAATATTTAATAGCTGTGTTTCTACATACAAATGGCGGACATTCCAATTCCAAAGGAGTACCTTCCTCATCCTGGTGAGCCTGTTTTACCTTACAAAAATTGGATTAAAGTGTTCGAAAACTTCATATTCATGAAAAACACTATCCGTAAACTAGGCGATGAGGAACAAAATCGGTATCTATTTACGCTACTTGGGTTCGAAGGAGTTAGGATATTTTCTGCTCATCCTATAGCAGACAGAATATCCACTGTGCCTCACACAGAGTTCAAAGCTGCCGTCGCAGGCTTATTCCAACAGCCTGTAAACCCATTCCGTGCATACTATGACTTGGAACAACGGAAACAAGGTGCCACCGAATCTACACAAGACTTCCTTACAGCTTTGAGGTCACTGATGGGTGATTGTGACTTTGGTGGCAGAGAGGAACATCACCTCGCTATTCGTCTTGTGTGTGGATGCTACAACAATGATACACAGAAAAAACTGTTGGCGCTTCCCACCATCAACCTGGACGAAGTCATCCGCATCATGCAAGCAGATGAAACAGCAATGCAGAGTTCCGCTGCCATTGGCAACGCCACAGCATCAAATGTTTACAACATACGTAAACATAGCCATCACCATCAGAAACACCCGCCACGTCAACAGCGACAACAACACAGCACGACGAAACACAACAGTTATCTTCAAAACGGCCCAGTTTGTCACAACTGTGGTCGCCCTGGACATCGCTCCAAAGATACTACGTGCCCTGCATTACAGCAAACATGTCGCCAATGTGGAAAATTGGGACATTTTGCTCACGTATGTCGTTCAACGAAGTTAACTCAAAAAGTGCGCACCGTTTCCCAGCGCATCAACAATGTGAGTACTCCTGAACCATTCTACATTTCTATCCAATTGGAAACCGGTACTTCTCATGTCAACATATCGGCTCAAGTTGACACCGGCTCAGAAATTTCAGGAATATCTCAACGTGAGTACCATAAACATTTTAGGCACTTCCCTCTACTCCCTCCAGTCCCATTGAGAAATTTCGACAATAGCATAATTCCAGGCAACGCTATTGGTCGTATTACAACTAACGTTGGTTACAAGGGCCGCAGAGCCACTGCAGAATTTCATGTATTACCACCAACATGCAAAGCTGTTATAGGACAAGACCTTATTCAAGGCTTGGACCTACAGATCAATGGAAGCACCCTTCAGGTATGTGCTGTTACAGACTCCAAGAACGATTTTCTACTAAAATACCCTACATTACTATCGGAGGAAATGGGCACCTTCCCCGACTACGAACACGTCATTGACGTAACAAGCGACGCTTTCGCAACTGCTCAGAAATTACGACCTCTTCCTCTTTCACGGAGAGACAAAGTTGCCAGCGAAATCAAGGTGATGGAAGACCTTGACATATGGGAGCCGGTCGACAAATCAACATGGGTCCATCATTTAGTCTCAGTAATGAAACCAGATGGCAACGTTCGCGTCACCACAGATCTCTCACCTCTAAATACCTACGTCGTTCCTGACAGATTTCCGCTACCTAATCCAAAAGATCTATTCTTGGAACTTAAAGGAGCAAAGATATTTTCTAAGCTTGACCTCAGAAAAGCTTTTTACCACATCAAACTCTCTAAGGAATGTCGTCATCTCACCACAACGATTACTCATCAAGGTCTACGCCAATAAATGACTTCCAATGGGCCTGAAAGACGCCGCCTCTGTATGTCAACGTCTAGTATCACAGACACTTTCAGACTGCCCTGGAACTATCGCTTACGTGGATGACATTCTGGTGTTTGGATCTACACAAAAGGAGCACGATCACAACTTAGATGAATGCTTAAAGCGCCTTTCAGCCAAAGATTTTCGTCTTCAATTGCCAAAATGTGAGTTCGGCGTAACATCAGTTAAATTTTTGGGACATGTCATTTCATCCAATGGTATCACCCCAGACCCAAAAAATGTCAAACCGATCATCGACGCACCAACTCCTCGCACAGTCAAACAGGTGCAAAGTTTCCTCGGCATGGTAAACTATTACCAAGATTTCATCAGCAACCTTGCCACACTTGCAGAGCCTCTACGCAACTTAACACGGAAAGGCACTCGCTTTGTTTGGTCCCAACGTTGTGAGAAATCGTTCGACAGTTTGAAAAACGCAATTGCAGGAAACGTTAAAAATTTTATTTTTGACCCCAACGCACCAACTTTCGTTACAACGGATGCATCAGACGTCGGGCTTGGTGCCGTCCTCTCGCAACTACAAGATGGTCGTGAAGTTCCCATTGCACATGCTTCACATACATTACAACCTCGAGAACGCAACTACGCTGTGAACGAGAAAGAAGCTCTTGCTTGTGTTTGGTCATGCGAAACATGGGAAAAATTTCTTCTAGGACGCCCATTCACACTCAGAACAGACCACGCCGCTCTCACAACTCTTCTTCGTTCATCCACAGACTCACGCAAGTCCAGCAAATTTCAACGATGGCTGCAACGTCTATCTGCCTTTGATTATACTCTACAATATCGCAAAGGCTCACAAAACTTCGTAGCCGACGCCTTAAGCCGTCTATCACTGCCATCATCAACATCTGCTTTAGACGAATCTGAATATAACATGATGATCAGGTCAATAAATGCAGACCATCTAACAATTCAGAACATTATTCAGTATACAAATCGGGACCCTATTCTTCAGATAATCTGCACTTATGTTAAGAATGGCTGGCCTCAGAAAAAGCAACTCGACGCAAATGCCATGTCTTACTATATGGTTCGCAACGAAATCCTTACAGATAACGGTTATTTGATGAGAAATGACCGCATCATCGTGCCCTCCACCCTTCGCAAAACACTTCTAAAAAATGCACATGTAGGTCACCCCGGCATCGTGCGCATGAAAAGAAAACTACGTGAGACCTACTGGTGGCCAGGCCAGGACTCTGACATAGAACGCTATGTAAAGCACTGCGCAGGATGTCAACGCAGTGACAAATCAATGGCTCCAGCTTCAGTACCGCAAACAACAATTCCGCTGCCAGACAAACCATGGAAAAAATTAGCAATCGACATTTCTGGCCCATTCATCATCGCACCCCAGTCCTCCAAATTCATTGTTGTTCTAATGGATTATTACTCAAAATTCCCCGAGGTTCTTCTTACTTCAACCATCACTTCATCTAAGATCATCACATGGTTGACAGAAATCTTCTCTAGATACGGAGCACCTGATCAAATTGTATCTGACAACGGCACGCAGTTCACAAGTGCTGAATTTGCCGCTTTCATGGAAAAATTTAATATTCGTCATCTTCGCACAGCGGTATACAACCCGCAATCTAACGGTTGCGTAGAACGTTTTAATCGCCACTTGAAATACGGCATTCAAGCCTTTCAGGATGACAATCTTCCTTGGGAGACTGGCATTCACAATCTCCTAAGGAACTATCGTGCAACAGCTCTCAATGCCAATACCAAAAGTCCAGCAGAGCTACTATTCGGAAGGAAAATGCGCCTGCCTTTCGAAGTACAGAAGGATTCATCGAAAATACCGCCAATACGTGGCGAAAACGTCATATCACCATCTGAATCTGCTCCGACAATAACGTCACGAGGTCCCTATCGTGTCGGCGACAACGTGCTTGCCCGGAAGCCTAACGTATTAAAAGGACTATCACCATGGTCTCGCCCTCTCTCTGTCATTAAAGTCCTTAGTAATTGGACATACCTTCTTTCGGATGGCCAGGTATGGAATGCAAGAAAACTAAGAAGATTCTTGGATAGTGATATTCAATGGATTTACACTGCCCAGAAATTACCAAGAAGATCGGGTCGCCAAAATCGAGGAGTTCCGCCTGCTCGATACCCTGAACAATATTAATTCTTGCATTGATTTCAGTCTGTTAATTTCTAATTTCTTAATTTAGAAGGGGAGAGGATGTTGTGTCTGTCTGTTAGTGCGTTTGCTTCTCTTTCCTGTAACCTTACTCTTTGTGGGCTTTCCCACCTAGTACCAGCGTCTTTGAATGCTTGAGTAAGAACGTGATAAATCTCTACTCTGTATCAATTACTGTCACTGTCAACCTAGGATGGGTGAAAGGAGTTTGAATGAAAGTGCATTTCCTATGTAGTTCAGTTTGTGTTTGTACGTTGACTAGTGAGGAACGTTAGCCACTAGCTCAACCTATACTTAGTTTTATACAACCTTTATTACGTGCCTATTTTCTACTGTATTCTATATAATATATTATGTGTGTGTCGTCATAAATAAATAGTCAATATAACTACAATCGGTTTTAATTCATTCAGACTTTCAATGTTGTGTTAACCAAGAACCCACTATAACCACGACACCACATGTACATAAAACTAGATTCAAAGAAAATTTACTATCGAGAGTTCCTTCTTTAATGGAATACAGGGATGGGCGGGAAGTCTTGCTTACTTTCAAAGAGGGGAATATTGTTTCACAAGCAGCTATTTCCGATTTAGATTCAAATGATGATCTTGCAATACAAAAAGCCGTTGATATTATAAGAGCAGAAATAAGAAATCATACATTCATATCACCCCTCAATATAGATCATGATAGCATTGTCAATAGTGTACCACACAAATTAGTGAAAATTGTGAATGGCATTTGAAGTGGTCAGTGTTCGCTAAGTTTAGGTCATCAGAATCGACATACCATGACAATTTCACAGTATATCATGTTGAACCACAACAACAAAAGCCCGCAAAATTCAGGTAGCACTAGAAAACAGTTGTCCAAGGAAACCCCAATCCCCGTTTATTTAGGAGTCATGGTTTTTGCCAAAACCAGAAAGAATGGTCTTATTGATAAACTGTCTGCTCTGGGTTTATCAATTTCCTATGCTAGGGTAAAAGATATTACAGCTGAAACTAGTAAAAGAATTTGCCAGTTCTATAAAGAGACAAGTATTTCAACATCATCCAGAGATTTGTCTGTTTGTAGTTTGACAGAGCAACCAACTTATCTGCTGTCAATGAATGCCGGCGTGAACTTTTTACAAAAAAGTCACGCCTTCGAGACAATATGCCACCAACTCGTGAAGCTCTCAAACAGCATTTAAATCGAGCAGTTTACCAAGCTGGTTATGTATGGAAACGCTCTCTTGCTAAAGACCCTAGTCTTCCTTCCAAATCAGATTTTGGTTGGAAAGAAGATGGGATGCCAAAGTGGTCCACTTTGACTGACCTTACACATGCCTCACAAAATCTGATTAAATGTAACTGTTCATCAAAGGGATGCTCCAAAAGATGCAATTGTGTTAAGGCATCTCTTCCATGTACTCTGTTATGTGCCTGCAATTGTCAATGTTCTAGAGACAATAATTGACTTTAAACACGTTTTTCAATTGTATGTTTTCAACAATGTAACGTTTAAAAAGGGATGTAAATCTATAATAATGCTGCTGTTAAATATGTACACAGAAAAAAAATGTTTTAAATAGTTCAATTCTTCATTGAATAAATATGTATTGTACAATATATATATAAATTTAAACGTGTTATTTGCTATATGATAGAGATACATTGTACTCTTATGTTTGAGAGTGATTGTACGTGTGTGTCGGGAGGAGAAGGGGTACTTGCTTTGGCAGTTGAATTGTCTATTATTGTTTTTTTTTAATCAAATTAATATTGCTTGATTTTAGAGGATGTGAAGATTTAAAAATGTTTTTGAAATGCATGGCATTTCAAATATATGTCAGATTTTAAACCATTTAAACAGTTTCCAGGAAGGAGATATATATTTTTTTTAATTTCCTGAAAAATCCCAATTGAATTTTGTATTTTCTTATATATTTCAATAAAATTCAAATGGAAAAATATTTTCTGAGTCCAAAGTACGCAAGGGAATAGAAAAATAACCACATCATTATAAAATATTTATAAAACCGTAATTTTTTGAGAAAAAAAAATAAAATGTTGAAAAAATGTATTTTGTCACCTTTAAAGGGCAATAACTCGTGGTTCCAGCTATATTTCAACTTGGAGCCACCTATTTTCGAAATCCTCATAAAATTCTGCACTTTGTGTGAAAATTTCATGCTGGTTACACGATTTGCACAATTTTTCCATTAAGGGAACGGACTAAAAGGGAGTTCCAGAAATGAAGGTCCGATAACCCACACGTAATTATGCGATGCACGTGTTCGACATTCACACTTAATTCACGTGCAAGCTCAACAGAATGAAGAAGAGATACTCCTCGTTTTAAACAGGTCATAAGCGACAGTCAAACATTTGACAACCATTGTAATTGTTTGCATTTAAACGCCAATCAGAAATTCTATCCAATCATGATATATCCTCCACTATCTATTTGAAATAACCAGAGATGATTATATAACAGGAGACCTATTGGTTCTAATCAAAAGAGAGGTAACATCATAATGGTTTTTGTGAAAACGGTGAGATGTAAGCGAATCCGGTTTGTTTAGTCTTAGCACTAAGAAGACAAAAATGAAATTGTTTAAAATGATATGAGGCCTTTTGTCTAATTTCTCATGTCCAAGGTCTACTACACAATGTATACTACTTAACAGGGCATGCTTCAGCTATCTCTTCTGAATCAGTCGCTATATATATATATATATATATATATATATATATATATATATATATATATATATGTGTGTGTGTGTGTGTGTGTGTATGTGTGTGTGATTGAGGGGAATTAGCTGGAACCACGTAGACAAACAAAAGAGGTGAGAACAAATAAGTTAATATCAATTATATATATATATATATATATATATATATATATATATATATATATATATAATATATATATTGTATTGTGTATTGGACTGAAAGAACTACTTTATGACGTTATTGCTCTTAATATTGACAGGACTGTCTGTATATCAGGCTTGTATGGTGATGACCCCCCCCCCCCCCAAAAAAAAAAAAAAAAAAAAAAGAAAAAAAAGACAAGCCAGGAAGTTGACAAACTTTTCACAATAATGTTTCACGCTCCAGAGCTTACGGGGAAACCCAACAATTTACACGATAGTCCAGGATGCACGTGAGTCACATTGGCGATGCACGCGACAGAGCTTTGGGACAGGAAACTCTTCTCGTTTACACCTGACGAATAATAACTGGTGGCAATTATGTTCCGGACACAGGCACTGTTCCAGAGAAGACGTTTTTCTCAAGACAAATATTTCTTTAATCGATCGTAATCTAAAAGAAAAAAAATAATGGTGCAGCTATGTGGTTTGTGGAATGACTCTCGCTTTCGGATCGGAAGGTCTTGAGTTCGAACCTCGCTCGGTGCATAGTTGAGTCATTGGAAAAAGGCTCTTTACTCACATTCTCTCAACGTACTCAGGTGTAAAATAAAGCACCAGGCCGTTAACAGACTTGTCTCGGTCGGAAAAAAATTGTGATATCGTCTAACAGATGTCATGCCTCGTTCTTTATGTGTTGCTGTTGGTCAGGGAATCTTTGTAAAGCGCTTTGAGTACGTTTAGTGGATATTGCGCTATACAAAAAAGCTCAAGCTCAGGTTTACGTTTACGATGATTGTATATTACGTTTTTGATGTGCTTCACTCTCAGAAAGCTCAGTTCACCTTCTTTTATCCTAGATCAGTTAACGTGACTACAAAATGAAAATGGTTTTGGTTGTGGTTCATATGAGTAGCTAATAAGGGTGACAAAGATCAGCGGCAGAAAATTCTGGGTAATAATATTTTGTGCCTGTTTTGATACCGTCTAAAAGTCTGTACAGGCTTTGAGATTTTGTCTGCCTACGTGAAATTCGAGCAAATCTTTGATTCTTTGTCGAATGATCTTGATCTCAAGAGCTATATGTTTTTCCTTAGATATAATTGTATTATTTGAGAGACAACTTTAAGCTAATCATCACTTATTCCATAATATGTAACACAATTTGTAGCGCTTAACTGTAAAGAAAATTCCATAAAACGGTAGATCCTGGTTCGAGCCTCGCGCTCGGCGCATAGTTGAGTCCTTGGAAAAGGCTCTTTACTCACTTTCTCTCACCGTACTCAGGTGTAAAATGAGTACCTGGCCGTTAACAGCGTTGTCCGAAAAATTGTAATATCGCCTAACAGGCGGCATGTCCCGTCCTACATGTTAAATGTTGCTGTTGACCAGGGACCCCTTGTAAAGCGCTCTGAGCATATTTAGTGGATATTTGCGCTATATAAAGCTCAATTTTAAACCAATGGACCGATCATATTTTGACTTAAGTCATTCAGATATCAGGTATTTCTCACAAATACAAAGAAGAAAAAAAAAGCAATTAATCCCTCCCCCCCCCCCTCTCGGTCTCTCTCGCCTTTACACTCACATATTGAGTGATGCATATTACATGCTATCAAAGCACGTGCCACACCCGTAGACAGAGAGGGCTCGTGCTCGTAATATAACGACTCATCAATCTAATTTCAGGTTTGGTAATTAACTTTTCTTGATAAGATGCCTTTAGCAAATCATATTAGCGATGCACTTAAACACGGTAAACACACATCATTTTAGCACCTAAGCTACTCCGTACTCAGGTGGAAAATGAGTACCCGGCCGTTAATAGCATTGTCTCTGTCGGAAAAAAAATTGTATTACCTAGAGCCTAACAGGCATCATGTCTCGTTCCTTATGTTACGTGTTGCTGTTGGTCAGGGACCCTTTGTAACGCGCTTTGAGCATGTTTAGTGGATATTGCACTATATAAGAGCTCAACTTTTTTAAAACGCTTATTTTAAAAAGTGTGTTTAAACCCCGGATTCTGCTTGAAATAGAGGTGTTAGAGTCCGTCTATTTTCCCATCTGAAGCCAAAACATAATATCATTATTTAGAATTTGACGAATATTTTCTATTTTTGCGATTTTCTTAAAATGTTTCAAATTCTTCGGATTTCAAGAATCTAAACGATTATCTTTGTTCGCACAAAACATAGCATGCACTAGAATGACACTCATAACGCACGTGCCATACCATTGCACAGGAAATCCTTGGGACATGACACGACTTGACGGGTCGGAACGGATGACAATCGCCTGTACACGTAACAATGTCATGGATTGGACATATAATTCATTTTGTATGCTTTTGATCTGAAGTTCTGTCGATCTACTGTGAGCAAATGTTTTGCTCATTTGTATAGTATATTGTACTTTGACAAAAACATCTGAGTACTGTGAGAGAATGTTAGGGAAGAGCCTTTTCCAAGGACTCAACTATGCGCTGCTCAGAGCGGGGTTCAACCCAGGACCTTCCTATCCGAAGGCGAGTGTCATACCACCATTTTGAGACGGTTGGTCACATTTGTGGTTGTACAGATTGATGAAATAGTAGCCAAAGAACAAGAATTCTCTGAGGAAAAAAACAAAACAAAAAAATAAAAAAATAAAAATAAAATACAATACAAAAATGATTTCTCGTACTGCCAATTTTGGTCTTTCATTTATTAGAGAAGTTCACATTTATTTTCCACGGATAATGATTCCATCAAAAATTATACATAAAATTCAACAAATTATGTAAAATCGATATGAACGACCTAGGGGCAAATACTATTGTATTATATAGCTCAGCACAAAACCTTCAAGGATGTAAAATAAGCCGTAAAGTCATCCAAGTTTGAGTCCGGTACATCTAATTAATCATTGTAAAACGAACAGAACTCCTTCCGGTTACACTTGGTCTTAACAATCACATCTCAGGGCCGCGATATTTGTCAAAGGCCCATTTTCTTTGTTATCACTCCTATTCACAACCCTTAACATGGGTTGCAAAACCAATATCATTTTATCAATATTCCTCTGACCAAGACTACATTTAAAAAAAACAGGTTTCACAGTTGAGTGAGCAAGCACGGGAAATTGTTGTTAGAACAAAAGAAATTATGGTAATTTACTTTTATGAGTCAAAACGGTTTATTGAATTCAAACAATGATTGTGTATTGAAATTATTAAGATTTTCAAAACAAAATTCAAATACTAAATATTAATAGAAATAAACAACAATTTTTGATAGGGAGAGGAAAATAGATTTTTAAAGGTTGGAGGAGAAAGGGAGGGGGTGTTGAGATGACGGAAGACAGAATTCTTCAAAACATTTGGCTTGTTTTGTTTATTACGTCACCAAGGTTAGCTTCAAACCTCATTGTTGTGCGCCTTTGTTGGCATCTCGAGATTCGCATGAAATTGATAATTTTTTTATTTCGTCACGGATTCAAGAATTTCAAATTTCACGACGCAAGCCTTGCCGCTTCACTGAGCTGTTTCCGATCTGTGGCTTTTGTCACCTTTTGATGACAATATCAATCAATTTTAAACTGGCCCTAAATTTGCAAAATCAAAAGTATGAAAGAAAAAAAAAAGATCATTGTTGTTAAACATTCTAAATAAAAGTTCCATTTTTATTGTTTGAAAACAGCCTTTTGAAATGTCAATTTCATTGTTAGAATAACCAGGATATATCGGTAAATATTATGTGTGGTAAATCTCATAAAATTGAAATAGTAACAATTATACAAAACCCATGAGACAAAGATAGGACAGATAACACTGTTGAACTAAATACACCCAAGTCTTCTTGACTTTACAAATTACAGCAAATTAAACAGTTTTGTTATAGTACTCCATACTACCCAATTGCACTCTGTGTCATTCATTAGAAAACGGTAAGGGCTGCCTGAAGCCGGTGATCGTAAAATACTAACGAAAGAGTGAAAATGGAGAGGCTTCACGAAGCCTCTCCATTTTCACTCTTTCGTTAGTCTGTGTCATTCATTAGTAACTTATTTATATTCCTTCTTGGAATGCCTAGGCGACGGTATCAATGCCGTGGCGGAAGGGCATACTTTTTTATAATAGTATTCTAGTGGAGGACCCGCAATATTTGCGGAGAAATAAATGCTATTAGGAACAGGTGGTCATCTATTATACTTATTATACTACGGTATTGTATTTTTAGAATTGCCGGTAATTCTGTGCTGATGATAAAGATTTTCCTATTTTAAAAAAGAATAGATTATTAATAATTATCATTACTTGATAGTATCAAGAGAGATTTAGAATTATCTCATCATCTTTCAATTTGGTGCAGATGAGATCATCATTTCTTAATAGTATCAAGAGAGATTCAAAATTAAGGTATCAATTTTTGTGTGTGGATATGCTAGAATTGCGTTGAATAAATTATTCTCGAAATGAAAGTAAAACGTCATTAAGGACTGAGTATTGCGACCTAGCAGATTTTATTCGTAATAATTTGAGTCAACGGATGATAGAGTTAGCCTGAAATATAAAGAAGGTTTGCAAGTTACTCGTATATCAGTTGTAAAAATTAGTTTTATACTTTTTAGATTTGCCAGTAAAAATGTGCTTGATGATATAAATTTTACATACTCTGCTCGGAATCATGTTGTTCCCCAACCCTGTTTTAAAAAAAATATAATAGAAGGGTAATCGTGAAAGAAAAAAATATACTATCAATTTATGCACAATCTTGCTTTGTGTTAGACTAGAGTCCTATCCAAAGGGTAGTATACAATTGCTATTGACTGTTCCAACTCCATGGATATACAGAAATCTAACTGTATTTTTTTAAAAATAATGAAATGGTAGAAAAATTAGATAGATAAATTGGCATTATTAACGATCTGTGCAATACACAAGGCCACCTGTGGATCTACCTCAGTTATATGGTTTTTATTTAACAATGAATCAATTTCTATTACGATAATTAACGTTATTTTGTACAGTTTGCCCTTATAATCATTTGATTTTTTCTTCTCCCATGTGTAGACAGTAATAAGTTCCTATCTAAATTTACTAAGACAGTTATTACCGAGTTCATTCTCTAAAACAATTAAATCTTCCATTAAAAACGAACTATTCCAGGAGATCCCAATCTAAACTTGACAAAATATCTAAAATGATAATACACTTGGCTGTTTCATTGTCTTCTGACATCTCCGGAACGAGAAAGAGAAGGCAAGGAGAAAAAAAAATCCAACTTTTTCCATATCTATAGTGAAACGAAGAAAGAAATAATTAAGGCACTATTCCAGAACTGACACGGCGAGATAAAATCGGGAAAACTTAACATTTATACGGAAGAAGTTTGAAAAAAAAAAGCGCTGTGTGACATCTTTATGACTATTGCTAGGTAATAATTCATTGGTGAAAATAATCACCTCCTACTGGCATACTGGAGAGGTGAGGCGAAACAGATACTGATTACTTCCCTTGCTTTTCGTCTCCCACACTTCAATTTCTGGTAATAGTTTTTTTTTCTTCTGTCCGTTTTATAACGTATCTTGATGTTTTCGTCTTGAGAGTAGGTAGATACGAAAGATAACATATAAATCTTAGGTAATTTCTGAATCTTACTATTAGTAAATGTAATATATAGTTTTCTGGGACAAGCACAATGTCAATTTCTTTTCCTTGGACAAAGCACAGACAACGCTCCTCTATCATAATCGAGAAATGATATTTGGGATAGAGCAGTGTTAAACAAAGAGAGGAAAACAAGGAGAGATTCACATTCAAACCACGAGTGTCCGCATCAAATGATAAGAGAATAGCATGGTGATATCTGAGATTAACTACCTTTTTAAACTAATTTATATTCTTATCCATGTTAAGTCAAATGACGTAAATAGCGCCACTATGAATTCATGCCTTTAAAACTTTGAACGATATAGATAGAATGAAGTTGACGTCACTCGGGTCTTTGTTATTGTTTTTTGCCATCCGCGTTTATGAGTAATTCTCACGTAACTTTATTATCCAGACTATAAACGTTCAAGGTTACACATACTTTTGTGTGTTAGTCCGTTATACATCCGGATGGCAATGTTGGGAGCTTCTTAGCCAAGCGCATACTATCTATAGGGACCCCAACGTCTGTGTAAGGAAGGCTTTTTTCCTTCCTAATCCTTTGAAAGTTCGTAAATGTGATTCACCGACTCAATGTGGAATTATGTCGGGGCGAACCATACTCGGAAAATTGGATTTAGAGTCAAATGGAAGTCCCAGGTTCGATCACCATTGGATGCAGGTCGATTGTAAAGGATGTGTTTTTATCTTGTATTTTTCTATCTGGTTTGTCTGGTATTGTTTCATACACACCTTTTCAGATGTTTACCTCACACCAGTGCCTGCTCCCTAATTGTCACTTTGATATATTAACAATAAAAATGGAGCATACTCGAATATTTGCGTCCTCGTCCTCTCATTTTCAATGATTATCTATCACGATGAAGGCGATAATTCACAGCAGAAACGCGTACTCTTGTGAATAATAAATATAGGCATCATATCGTCCCAACTATCGGCGAGTAACCTCAGTGGTGTAATAGTAGCACGTCTGATCGGTAATCAGGAGTCCAAGGTTCGATCTCCAGTAGAGGCATGATGATTTTTGGGATGGATTCTTTTTTGTCTTGCAATATTCTCTCTGCTTTGTCTGGCACTGTTTCATTCACATCCTCTCCTGAGAAGGATCATCACGTTGCCGTCGTACAAGAGCTTGTGCGCTGCCATGACCCTGAGGGTGATACCAGCCTAGATCCAATCCTGCTGGAACAGCTGAAGATGAGTAGTCAGACCAAGAATGGTCCAAACCGGCGTCCAGACAAGGTTCTTCCTTCTCCTGGACCCACACCTCCAACTCAATGAAAATGAAATACTGGACTTCCTCAAATCGACTCTTAACTGGACATGGCAGAACTGCATCAAATATGTGCAGATGGAAACTTCGAAACAGTGATACCTGCCAGAAGTGTCAGGCAGCCCAAGAGACCAGCGATCACATCGTCCTCCACTGCCCAGTCACTAAACTTGAAGGTGGCTACGAGCCCGTCCTTAGGGCGGAGGAAGACTTTAGAAGTTGGGTTGACGAAATAAATTTGGAGGTGTAGCCATACGCTACTACTACTATTCACATCCTTTCAGATTTTTATCTTATACCCATGCCTTCTCCCTAATTTCCCACTTCAATTTTCGTAAAGAGGCTTTCCATTTCAAATTGAATTTCAAAATGTATACCATAACAAACTGAGTCCCAGTCTTTAATCGGATCTTAATCTAAACCCCCCCCCCCCCAAAAACAAAAAAAAAACCAAAAAACAAACAAAAAAAAAAAACCTGTCTTACAGAGAATTGCCTTGATAAGGAATATTATGATGAAAATAATATCATTATAGTTCTTTGTGACTGGTGACAAAAATCGCCTCCAACCGAGAAAGATGGCGTTCCACCGTGTCAGCCTTATGGGCTGTGGATAAGTAAGTAATATCAGTATCGCTCGATTCCAAGTTGTGTGAATCTTCTCTATGATAAACCGATCGTAATTGTGTCGTAAAGCAAAAGAGCCTAAAACAGGTCTGTGTTTGTAGATAACATGTTTCTCAAACAAACGCTAAAATCGAATAGTATGGGTCCTAAACACACTCCTCCATGTACATAACGTCTCTTGAAAAATATAGCTGCAATCTATTCAGTGGTTTGAGAACTTCTCCAAACAATGCGATTCCAGTGTCGTAATGCGTCCAAATTTATTAGTAGTGGTCATTGCCCCGTATCTGTTTTATTCCTGTACAATACCGGGCTGAGATGTGATACAATTTTGAAAACAGAAGAAATTAGACAGGATGATTTAAGTGAGATCATGTAATAATTCAATATCTAATATGAATGATTTAAAATTTTATAAAAATTATTTTTACGCGTGATAGTCGTATATATACTCATTGCAAAGTAGTGCAGAATTATTTTTTTTTTAGATTTTTTTTTTTTGGCATAAATGGAATTGCTAAAATTTATGTTGCAAAATGCAGGAAACAGCAGAGATGTGCTGTAAAGATAATAAATATTATGGGATTTATTTTCATGACAGACAGGCAAAATCTTGGATATATTTTGAGTCCTGCATTTGAAATTGTGACAAAAAGTCGTTTTTCGTCTGACACCAAAGAGATCAGTAGCCGATTTACTTATCTATAGGAGAATTCAATTCGTCTGAGTCGAGTACTGAAAAACAATCCAAAAATTATTAACTTTGTCGACATTCATTCGACACTTTGAGAATATATTCCAGCTATTATTTATGGTTTGCTGTCAGAGCCTCGTTTTTTTTTCGATTATTTTTTAAATGTCCAAACCCGAGAAATTGATCAAAAGATTATCACGGCTTTCATAGTAACTAGCTTAACTGGTGTATCTTTTTGTCCAAGTTTTACAAAAGAGATCTAAGTCACACATCATCATTTACAACGTCCATAATTTGTTTTAAACCCGCAATTTAATGTCATAGTTTTATACAACTTTTGTTTCAGTCATATGACGCTGTCTCGATATATCCTTTTAAAAATAAAGCTAACATTCCCACACACACAAAAAAAAAAAGAATTACTAGGCAAGACTGATTTTTTTTTCTTTTTGTTGCTGTTGTTCTTTTTATTTTTCGATTTGTCTTTTATTTGCTTTTTTTTTTTTGGGGGGGGGGGGAGGTTAAAACTGATCCGTAACGTCCTTTTTATTATTGACTTTAACTAGACTGTGTGTCCCAAAGGATTAAAGCATAAAAGCACAAGCATTGACTGTCTTCGAAGCAAGTTATCTATTTTTTATTTGGTCTATGACGTCTACGGATTCGATAACGAGGCTTTTTCTCCCACCCCACGGCTTCCATAACGTCAAGAGAGATAACCTAGAACGGACAGAGAGATAAATATTGGAATAATCAGCGAGGAGGCAATGAGTATAACTCCTTAAAATCTAATGGAGGTAAATAATACTATCTAGAATGTACAGTGTAGACAATGTTATCCTATCCTGAAATCTCTTCACCCTTCTCGCACAAGATTCGGATTTTAAACTTCCGGGATTAGGTCTAAACATTAATAGTCCAAATCCAAGAATAGTTATTATATTACCGAATTGAGATATCAAGCAGTCCAAATTATGTAGGTTATGGGCCAATTTGAAGGAAAAATTGAGGAAATAAGACCCAAGGAGGGATGAGCAATATTTTACGAAAAGAAGATAAAATTAGGTGACGACAATGATGATGATAATGATGATATAGTATTGAAGATAATGTTTGTGGGGATGGTTATGATTACGACGACGACGACTACTACGATGATGATAATGATATTAATGATTATAATGATGTGATTGTCTTGTCATAATAACTAGTCTTGAAAGAAGTAAAAAGAATGCTTATCGTTTGTATATTATACCGTCATTGGTTAAAAAAAAAATTAATTGCTAGAATGAAATCAATTAAGAAAAAGCAGAGATTCTGAAGAAAAAATCTGATGACGAGACAAGGTCCATAGAAATGTATCTATCAAGAACTTAAAGCTTTCATTTTTTTCTTCAGACGGGCTTTTAGCTAAATTATGAGAAAACCTTAAAACCTCTCACAATTCAGATAATGTACGCGAGGTTTCTCTGGGACTCTTGAATGGTGCTTTTGTCTACGGTGATGGCTTTATGTTTCAGGAAGAAAGTGGTTTGAGGAGATTAGAACGTTACAGTAATTTATTGTAGGGAACTTCACAGATTGATTAGAATGATAATGAATGTTATTTTTTATAAGTAAGAACCTTTCAAATAGTAACTTTGTTGGTTTATTTTGATTATCTCGAACTGTGGTTTTTCTTAAGAGAAAGAATTTCATTAAATAACATAGCTAACCCTTTTATAATTAGTAGGTATGTGTTTCAGAAAACTCTCTTATTCTTATGTTATTAAAGATGAATAGATTGTAAATAATAATGGTTCTGTTTTGTGAAATGCTGTAACACAATGAGTGATTGGAATCTAAGTTCTTCTTCTTCTTCTTCTTCTTCTTCTTCTTCTTCTTCTTCTTCTTCTTCTTCTTCTTCTTCTTCTTCTTCTTCTTCTTCTTCTTCTTCTTCTTCTTCTCCTCTTCCTCCTCCTCCTCCTCCTCCTCCTTCTCCTCGCCTCCACCTCCTCCTCTTCTCCTCCTTTCTTCTTCTTCTTCTTCTTCTTCTTCTTCTTCTTCTTCTTCTTCTTCTTCTTCTTCTTCTTCTTCTTCTTCTTCTTTCTTCTTCTTCTTCTTCTTCTTCTTCTTCTTCTTCTTCTTCTTCTATTTCTACAACTCAATTCCTCCTCGTTCTTTTGGTTGGCCAGGTATGTTTTAAAAAAAAGTTTATAGCACTTCATAATGACTATTTCACTGCCGTCATAAGTGTTATGTTTCCACTCCTTTTCTACGGTGTCTGATTTTGATCAGAACTGTGAATGACCGGAAAGGCATGATTTTGATACTTTTATGGTGAGATAGAGTTTACTTCTAATAACACTTTCTCCTGTTATATTTTAATTTAGAGATTTGTGTTATAGACCTAAAAAAAAGGTTCATCACGGGAAAATATCACGTGACACCTTGTAAAGAAATCTGACTGGAGGAAGACACTCAGAATGAAGATTGGTCACTCCTGGAAACAGTTGAAGAACCTAGCTCAAGACTGAAATGAATGGAAACGGCTTATATAGCCCATACCCCTGGAGGGTGAGTGCCTTTTTATTTAGGTAGCCTTGGCCTATGTGCATATTAGAGAGGAGAGACAAGAGGATCAAGTCATTTGGGTTTATAGAATATAACTAGACTGGGAGAAAAACATATTCTACCGCAAATACAAAGTCTTTAATTATCCATTTAAATGATGTATTTCGATAACATCAATAAGGAACAGAAATATACATGATATCCAATAGACATGCATATCATTAAGTATATGAGAGGAGAAGATAGACTAACAAATTACTACATGTCTGACTACATATCAGAAATTTCTGGATTCAGATGAGGCCGAATTAATTCCTGAAGAACTAAGAAATATGGCAGTGCCCTCCGTACTAAAGTCACAAGATCTTGACAGCCTCAAAACTCTGGCCCAGACCGTGACCAATGGAAACAACAACAAGGATGGAGAGAGCAGCTATACTCATCGACTATACTATGACTGAATCACACAATTCTCAGCAAGCGTCATTCGGACTGCGAGGCTTACTATTAATACTACTACTACTACTACTACTACTACTACTACTACTACTACTACTACTACTACTACTACTACTACTACTACTACTGCTACTACTACTGCTACTACTATACATACTATCTATTACTAATATTTCATACACTAAACAATACTACTACTATCCACTAACTACTACTACTTAATATACTACTACTACTAACAACTACTACAGCTACTACTACAACTACTACAATACGAACTACTATCTAGACTACAAACTACTACTACTACTATCACATACTACACTAAACTACACTACACATACTACTACAACAACATACTACTATACTCACTACTACTACTACTATACTAACTACTACACTATTACTACACTATTACTACACTTACTATTACTACTACTACTACTACTACTACTACTACTACTACTACTACTACTACTACTACTACTACTACTACTACTACTACTACTACTACTACTATCTACTACTACTACTACTACTACTACTACTACTACTACTACTACTACTACTACTACTACTACTTACTACTACTACTAACTACTACTACTACACTACTACTACTACACAACTACTACTACTACTACTACTACTACTACCACTACTACTACTACTACTACTACTACTACTACTACTACTACTACTACTACTACTACTACTACTACTACTACTACTACTACTACATATTGATTCTTCATAGAATCAAAAAATCATGCGTTACTCTTTGGGCATTTGTCCGAAAAAAAGCAATTTTTTTTCTGAGTCTCTTTTTTTCGCCAAATGGAGCTTTAGTCAGGGATTCTATATGTAACCCTTTCTGGTCCAACATATACAAAGAGACTCCATTTCAAGCCCAGGTTTAGTGTAATTTGAAGTACAAATGAAGTGTCTGTGATTCCCTGTGTTTGTTTACTCTCCAAATCTAGACCACCCCGATGCGTATAAGTGCAAAACAGATAACGCACAAAACATAATTGAACGGGAATCAGACAGGCCGATAGTGATAAGAGAATCTGGAGCAAAAGCCACCGGGTGTTATCACCGACTCCGATATCGATATCCCCGGCTATTTCGTTCAAACACATTAAGGACGTACACAGTAAACACGGTTGTGATTTATGTTATTTGCTGGAGGTGCAGGAATTGTAACACGATATCATTAACTAAACATTGGAATGATAAGAATTAAGTTTTTCATACATGGAATTGTGAATTTATCGCTGGTTGTTTCCAATGGATTTAAAAAAAAAAAGGTTTTCGTTTGAATTTGAAAATTTACTATTAATAGAAAGTATTTCATATTTTGGCATGTCAAATGGCAAGTATGTCAAAGGCAGTTCGTCTCAGTCAAAGTCAGCCTCGTCGATTTTAAGGGAGAAAAAGAACACACTATTTTCACGGGTATTGAGTGCAGGATTTTAAAAAAAGACGATGTAAGCTAAGTCAAAATTATGAATCAAATGAGTCTATTCAAAATCTTAAAGTTTTGCAAGATAAATTTTAAAAATAGAACTATTGTAGAAATAATACCCGAAAAAGAAGAAAAAATAATCCAACAAACAAAACATAGCTCTTCCCCTTCCAAAATTAGCCAAAACAACATTTATTGAATGAATATTCAACAAAAAGAAAATTGATCAGTGATTGACTGGTGGCATTTTCCTGTCTGAGTCTTGAACGTAACTGCAAAATACTATTCCAATCTATTTTGTTTTGTAGTTTACGGCTCACAGGGACTATGTTATATATATATATATATATATATATATATATATATATATATATATATATATATATATATATATATATATATATATTATTATATAATATATATATAATATATAATAATATATATATATATATATATATATATATATATATATATATATATATAATATATATATATATATATATATAAATATATATATATATATATATATATATAATATATATATATCTAGATTGCTTGATTTTGTTTTGTTTCGCCTCTTATAAATGATAAATTAGCTCAAAGTAATAAAAACTTTATATTTTGAGGTTTTTCAAAAAGTGTTAATGCCCCGACAGGTAACAGTGGAAAGGCTTTCATGAAGACCAACCCCCAACCGAATTATAAACTACTAAAGGATCATGTTAAGGAAATGATATGCCTGACCTTTTCCTATTTTTTTTTTTACAACAATGACGATTCGATGCTCTTTTCATTCACACCGGCACTCAAATTTCACATTGTTCCCATTGAAGATTACAACGACTAATCGCAACGATGTGATTGTTTGACTGTGTGAGATAATAGAAAGCACCAAAACGTTTAAGTAAGCTTGATTAATGAGCGAAAACCGATCCTTCTTGGCAGATGCTACTTGGTTCTAATGAAAACGGTGTCTCTATTCGACTGAGAGGAGGGCCAAACAAATCAATTTCTGGCCCGTACAAATATTGGATAAAAGCTGTGCAAGACCCCCTATCGGTGACCGAGTGTTTGTTCATCCATAGAAGTCATTCTCTGAGAAGTCTTTTAACAAACTGTCTCAGTAGCAGCTTAGGCCTGGTGGCTAGGCGAAGATGAGATCCCAGGATTCTGTTTGCATTGCTGTTATCCACAAACATAGTTGGAATAGAGACATAGAATGAGAGAGAGAAAGAGAGAGAGAGAGAGAGAGAGAGAGAGAGAGAGAGAGAGAGAGAGAGAGAGAGAGAGAGAGGGGAGCAGTAGAGAGAATGAGAGATAGAGAGAGTGAGATGGGAGGGGGGAGGGGTGGAGGTGGTGGTTTAAAAAAAAGACAAAAACTTGAGCTTTTATATGGCCCAATATCCAATAAACGTGCTCAAAGCACTTGACAAGAGGGCCCTATCCAACAGCATCGTGTAACATGTAGGACGAGACATGACGCCTAATAAGTAATATGTATATTCTTTTCCGACAGATACCACACTGTTAATGGTCAGGTACTCATTTTACACATGAGTACGTGAGAAGAGACCCTTATCCAAGGACTCACTATGCGCCACTTAGTGCGGGTCTCGAAACCTGGACCTTTCGATCCGAAGGCCAGTGTCGTAGCACTAGACCACATAGCAAAAGAAAACCATAGTTCATACCTCCTCTTTATGTAAAAAAGAAAGCCAACAAAACAACAAAAAAAAAAAAAAGAAAAAAAAAAAGAAGAAGAAACCAAACAAACCATCAACAAAAAAAATAATTTAAAAATCTAAAAACAAAACAAAACAAACGAACAAAAACAAAAAATAAGAAGAAACAAAAAAAGGAAAAACAAAATAGTATCAAAATATAGATATGGTGGAAAATAGAGGAGTGGAGTGAGGGGTGAAAACTGAAAAAAAAAAAAAGTGAGGAAACAATAAATGTTTTATTGATTTGTTTCGATCGATTTCATTTTATCCATCTCTTTCCCCAACAATTATTTTGCACAAATTTCATAGAACATCCATTGTTATAATGCCTGTCAAAACAAAACAAAGCTTGTTGTTCAGTGAGTGACAAGACATTTTAAGCTTTTATTTTTACTTCATAATTTCATAATTTATCAATAATAACAACCACAACTAATTAAAAAAAAATAATCCAGGGACTTCGCCAAAATGTTAAGTGAGTGCATGGAAGGGTTTGATTTGCGTCTACTAAATTAATGTAGTGAGAGAGGAGCATCCAAAGCTCTGTGCCACATTCCCTATTGGTATTTTTCTTATTGATTTTCACAAACAGATCAATAATATTGAAAAAGTATAAACTGCATATCAAAAAGAAAATAAGATAATAACGATGTAATATTATGGACGTAATGGTGCTGCTGTTGATGTTATTGTTATTGCTTGTAAATAAATTCATCATCAGCATCATCATCATCATCATCATCATCATCATCATCATCATCATCATCATCACCTGTCATCATCATCATCATCATCATCATCAGCGTCTTGTCACTTCGTTTCCGTTTCTTTTTTACCGGTCCTCCGAACTCCCCGTAATCTTCTCGTTCTGTTCCAGATCTTCTCAACCACCCCCTCATTGCCGTCATCCAACTTCGTCCCCATCTCCCTCCACCCCCAATCATTGCCCTCCCCCCCCCCCCCTCTATCCCCTTCCTCTTTATGCAAAGAAAAAAATGAGAGATAAAAACTTTACTGACTCAAGAAAGCATTACATGCAAACTGCGTATTCAAAATTCTGAATTCTGGACTCTGCCAGCTATACTAGTCTGATTCTGATCTCAGAGATAGGTCTCAGGACAAGGGAAACAATCCCAAAGCGACTTCCGTCGACGTCCAAAAACCGACATTGCATTTATGATAATCACTGGGCCTGTCAATCAGGCTTGTTCCATCGTCTGCCCAGCGGAGGCAACAAGATAAATTCACCCTCGAAATAGAATTCCCCCAGCGAAGTTCTTCCCCCCAAATTTCACGAGGAGAAACCTCCAGAGGGGGTGTCGATGGTGTGTCGGTGTGTCTGTTGGTGTGTCTTCCGTCTGTCCGTTAGTTTCTCTGTCTCATATACAGATATATCTAAAAATGAAATAAGAATGAAGTAAAACATGTACATTCTTTAGTCAATGTTTTGAGTTGGATGACAGTAACTAATATGTTTTGCTTTCTTCAAGAAGATAGTCTATTATACACATAAAATGGAGGTTGAGAAAAGTTCAGAAAAAAATATAAGAAAAAAACCATCCCAAATAATCAGTTTACCTCGACTGGGGATCGAACCTCAGACCTTCTGATTACCAGTAATCAGAAGGTCTGAGGTTCGATCCCCAGTCGAGGTCACAGATTTTTTGGGATGGTTTTTTTCTTATATTTTTTTTCTTGCTTTGTCTGGCACCTTTCATACACACTTGTTCAGGTTTTTAAAAAACAGTTTACTACCTACAGGTAGAAACGAGATAAACACACCTAGTCATGAATGAAAGCGGTAGATCATATTTTTTTAAAAATTATTTTATGAAGACGTTGAGGAAAAGAGAATAAAGTTAAAAATATGGCAGGATAAAAATCTCCAAACAAATGGAGCAAAGAGTTGAGCAGCAGATCATAGGCAAATCTCACGTTAAGAGATATTACTATATTAAGAGTTATTTGTAATATTTGGTAATTGATTCCAGTACAGCTTACCCCCCCCCCCCCACCCCGCAGCCCTACCGCACTCCTTAAGATATAGTTTGATTTTAGTGAAAAAAAGTCCTATGCCGTTTCAAATAAAATAAATGATGACGTAAACAGAAATAAAAGTAAATATAGAAAGGGACATTTGAAAGGTGAGGGGAGGGGTTGTTGGGATGTTAAAAAAATGAAGGTAAAAATGTACACAGGAAATTCAGGCTGGGTGGGGCGGATGCTGGTAGACCGGATGGAGACACAATGTCTACGAGATGTAATAGTATGCAAATCCAGTAGATTTTTATCCCCGCCCTTGGTCCCTTGTTTCATTTTATTCTATCCTGTGATTGACAACGCTGCTTAGGGTAAACTTGTGTTATTGTTCGACGTTTAAAGAGAATAAAAGTGGAAATTGTTATTACTCTGAATGTAAAGAGAGAACTTCAAGTAATTCGGGTAGATGTATGGGTAGTGGAGTTGAGTGACGGCCTAACATGGCGAGGGAATAGACGGGCACAGCGCCTAGGTCACGGGGGGAATAGTCACTGGTCGACAAATAGAGACAAATGGAAGTACGGTAGTCGGTATTCCGGCCCTTGATGGATTTTAGAAAGCTTTGGGGGCAGGAGGAATTAGTATTCTACTAATGGTACTCCTTTGAGACAAATTTGGGAACAACAGGGCAATTTAATTTTCTTTTTTTTTCTCCTCTTGACTTTATTTATTTTTGTTTCACTTTAGTCGTTTGAATTAGCATTTATTGCTTTTAGTAAACTTTGGCAGTTCCAAAAATGCTTTTAAAATCGAAACGCTTTGTTGTACGAGGGACATCCGGAAAAGAAACATGAAAATGGGTAGCATAACTAAAATAAATCTGCCACGTTTACTGTTTGGAATAGAAATATTATAGTTATAATATGTGGCCTGATGAGGGATGTGAGATCATAACCCATTGACCGTTGTGAATCCGTGGGAATGAGCTATAAAAACGTACAGATTTATTCAATATTATGCAAGCATGGAACTGTGCCAATGTAAAAAGTCTTGTTAAGAAAATACGCATGACATGAAAATTTTCATTGCGAGGATAGTCACAATTAGGTTATTTATATGTCTTGGTTATAAAAAATAATGACACACTTGAAAATACTTTTGACGTTATAAGTTTAACTGTCTTTGTTGTTGGTTGAAAAAAGGTTTATATCCCAAAACGTGTTTAGTCTTATTTTGAAGCTGTTATATTTATTAGTTTACATTACTTTTTATAGCACATTTCAAAGTGATGTTTATCTTTGTTCAATTTAAACTAACCACTATTTCTGACCAAAAATAAATAATAAAGTTATTTTGCTGTTGTTGATTGTTTTTTTATCAACATCAAATAATATGACAAGAGGGATTAATTGCTTAAAGGATAATGATTTGTTACTTGGATGACTGAACGTGTGCAATTAAATATTCATATTCATTTGGCTGAAAAGGTATAATATTAAATGTCATTATTTAAATATTGTAATCAGGTAATGCTATGAATAAAAAATCACGTAATTGACTGCGACATTATTTCTCGACGATTTGCCTTTTTAAAAAATCAACATTTATTATTGACGAGAATTTAACCAATGAAAAGTCCTTCTGCATAAAGATTGTTGGCAGAAAAAGGCAGTACATATTTAGCTTTTATCTTATATGCAATGCTGCATTCGCCTTCAGAATGTCATTAAATTGTAATAATATCCAAGGGTCCGAAGTGCAGAGGAAGTGGAAATGCGGCAATTATGAATATGCACATCAAAATAACCCCGCGGAACTCAAGAGAAAATCCTCATGAATTGAGGTCATCTGACAGAGGTCATAGGTTGACTAGGCCCATCTCCTGACGCGGGTATCTTCCTGGCATCATAATACCACGTGACAGCGTGAAATTGGTTATTTATAGAGCATGGATTCCAGGCCAATTCTCCCAAAACGTTGCAAGATCTGGGTCCTTACTCCTGTCGTGCCTTGAGCTGTTGAGTGGATATGATTGAATGGAGAAATAAGAGATGGACAACCCAGATTGTAGAAAGCTATGAAAGTCTGAACGAGCCGACTACAATTGGGAAACATAACTCCCTGCCACTTGCCGTGTGGACGCTTGTCTCTAGCTACAGATTGAGGAAGGTTTTGGAGTGGACATTTTTTTCATAGTGGAGAGAAGGCAAGAAAAATAAGTCACACAATGTATCTATTGCAGTTGTTTATTGTTTGTCAAATTTGATCTCTGGTGATATAAGGAGAACGTAATAAATCAAGAGATATACAAAGGAAGGGAAACATGCTTTGGGAAATGGAATCAGACGAAAACTGCAAATCTAAACTCTATTAAAGAGAAATAAGAGTGAGTAGTTATGACGTTATTATTTCTACTGACATTAAGAGACTCGACCCTCGTGAAGATGATCATGACGATATCTACATTTTTTTAAAATCAACAAACAAAATAAATGCATAAAAGAAAGTAAAGATGAGCGGATGTGAATCACTGTTGATTTTTCTCCTAATTTAATAGAGGTGACAACCTACTATCATTATAATGTAGACGACCTTGAAAAATAAAAATTCTTTCTTGGTGCCCAATCTGTCTTATCTCGAGGTACACCAGACGTAAAAAACCAAACTTAACTTATTTGAATGTGATATCTATTGGCAGGTCATAAAGCTTCATTTATTTTCCTTAAAGAAATCATGGATATCATCATATAACCCTGATGGGTGGGAGAAGGGGAGGGGGGGGGGGGGTCAGAAATACGCCTATCGATTTGTCTACAAAGAATTCACACTATTTCATTATTTCCGAAGGAATTCCATGTCCCCATTTGTTTCCTTCTTTTTTTTTCTTATTGAAAAAAGGGGCAAGGGGGGGGGGGGGGGTTAATGGTAATATAGTTGACCTTCAGCTGAGCTCGGGGTCGGCGCATTAAGATGTTAACCCTGGTTTATACTGTGCTATGAATACATTAATAGCTACTAACACTATAGGTACAACCTCTGGAAGATTCTACCTGTGTGGTCTCCTGTACCATCAGCATCACCATCTTCGGCATTCACTGTCACGAAAGATGTCATTCTGTTGAACCCACACGGCTTATAACGACAACAACATCACCTTAACCGTGACGTTTTTCGTGCATTTCTGGGTATTTACTAGTCTATTATTCACATCTTGGGATCACTTCTTGTTACGCCGGGTTGTCTCTCTTCTTCCTTTGTATATTAGTGATTTAAAGACCTCGTAGTCGTAAATCCCATTTCACAGTTTTATTTATGTAACTTAGTGAAATAATTTTCTTCATCCATATTCTATGGTACTAATGGAGAAAATATTAAACGACTATAACAAGCATACTCCGGCGCAATAATATTGTACTGGATCTGGAATTTTTCATTCATATCTTTTGTACTTTGTCATTTGAATAGAAAAACCAAGTACTTCCAATCTATGAAGTTAGACCACATGACTTCCCAATAGTTCGTTTAAGAATTACTGGTAAAATACATGTACAAGGGTTGGATAAACGAAAGCCTTATTAAAACCTCAATCATTTAAATGTTTTCTTCAGAAAGCTGGATGGAAAGGGATAAGGGATGGGTTATTGCTATTGGAATTAAAACAAACATAGAAAACTTTATTGGTAAAAATACTCCGGGTGGTATGAGGAATTGATGCTTGAACTTTTAAAATGTTATTTATACAGTTCCTTGTTTTATATTTATCATCGTAGTATCAAAGTGGTTCTCTTTACAACCGAAAAAAGGAACACCTGGTTTGCCATACTATACAGTGTACATAGAGATCATGACTGGTTATCTTAAGGTCAAAGATACTTCCTCGTCTTATCCATGGAACAATGGACAACGTGTGACCACAACTGTTTACAGAGTATACGGGTGAATTACAAAACAATGTTTAATGGTTCAAAAGATTGCCAAAAACATTGATATAGACGTTATCTAAAAAACAAATAAACAAAATTTAAAAAAAAACAAACAAAAACAAAACAAAACAAAACGAAAGTGATAAGTTCTAAAATAACATGTTTATAAAGTGGAAAATGAAGGCCCATATCTTTTTAGAATGAAATACTTGGGCTTTTTCAGGACCAAACTTCATCGACCAATCATGCAAAAGAAACATCTGCTACAGAAAACACTAGATAAATATAAATACGTTATCAATAATGTTGGGGGAATGCGAAAGTGTAGTTGCCGAGATTTCCGGTGTTTTTTTGTTTGTTTTTTTTCGAACATGACAATAGCATTGGGTGGATTCTTCTATCACCCGCAATTTCTCTATTCTTCTACCATCAGCAGCATAGCATAACATTATCGCTGAATCTTGATGTAGAAAATTGTCAGTTTGAGTTTTGCTTAACGTTAGGGTGATACTGTGATTAGCGGTCGTAGTTGTCGAGTTGATGGATGGACGACTCCTCCCCCTTAACACCCAATGTATGTGATTTGGAGCATGGTCGTGGTGGTCGTGATGGTGGCTTGATCCTTGGTCGAGTATATTTTAGCGAGCGTAATGACTGCTTTTGGGATAACGCAAGTTCGGACTCCCTCATCACAAGGAGACGTGTCTAATTACATAAGCATAATTTAATGCCTTTTTTGTTTTTGTTTTTCTGTTTGCTAAACTAGGATTTGAATGCAAATGGTTATTTGTGGTTTTTGTTTTTTCTCATTGCTTTCATAATTTTTTCCCGCATTTCATATTTAACATATAAATACACACATATGACAAATGACATTTACACGGAAATAGATTCGTTTCTTCTTCAATAATTAGCTGATAATTTATCTATACACTAATTTATATTAGCCTCGTATATTATGACAAATGTGAGTGCTCATAATAGACGTAGGATATATGTTTTCCCTGTTTTTAATATTCTATAATCTTCGCATTGATTATTGTCCTACATATTTCACTCCTATTCTTTAGCCTATATTAGTTTATATATAAATACAGCATTCAATATAAACAAAGAATATAATATCACTACGAATACTACACCCCATGCTGTGTCTCCACAAAGACCAAAATAACATAACGCTACTTAATCAATGTCTCAAGAAAACCTAAGGAATACCACCACAGCCTCCGTCTCACAGCGGTATCCGTCTCAGAGTGACAGGTTGTGAAACAGAATGAAGGACTTTGAAAAAGTAAACTTCGGCTGCCTTGTGAAAATTGTTATGGTGTAGACTGTTGCCTGTGTGGAGAAAATGTACAGTGTAACATACACATGCAATCTCGGGTGTGATGATAGATTATACAGTTTATAAGTTTTTAAAAAAAATGGCTTTTGAAACTTTATGCATAAATCAAATTAATCGCTTGTGAGAAGGTGAGCTGTCTAAAAAGAACATTATCGAACACCCATGCCCTAAGAACACAATATCTTTATTTTAGAATTCGCTACTGAATATCGAAGTTTTTTTGTTTGTTTTTTTTTTATGTTACAGCCAATGACATTCAACGTCTGTTCCTTCCATGCACAATTCATGTATCTACTTTTCTCTTCCAAGCCTTAACGTATCTTTTTTTCCTGTACTCCGCTGCCAGAAGGATTCCTTAGCATAGGAGGCACAGCTTCTAGAATTCCTTATTTAAGATGTGATTTTCAAAAAGAAAATTGTAATTCTGAAATGCCATACATGAGAGTACTGCCTATCGTTATTGACCTCTATACGGCTATGTGGTCTTGTGGTATGACACTCGCTTTCGGATCGGAAGGTCCTGGGTTCGAACCTCGCTCGGTGCATAGTTGAGTCCTTGGAAAAGACTCTTTACTCACATTCTCTCACCGTATTCAGGTGTAAAATGAGGACTTGGTCGTTAACAGCGTTGTCTTTGTCCGAAAAAAAATTAATATCGCCTAACAGGCTTCATGTCCCTACATGTTAAGTGTTGCTGTTGGCCTAGGACCCCTTGTAAAGCACTTTGAGTACGTTAGTGGATATTGCGCTATATAAAAGCTCAATTTAAAAAAATACAAGTTTTGTTCTACACACACAGCTTGGGACTATAGTGTATGCTGAATAAACCCGAGTAAAGCCATCTCTGCCGCCTGAAAACTATCATATGCCGCCAACAGGTCTCTCCTTCATGCTCCAGAGGATCGCGCCCCACGGGATATCATCTTATTTGTTGAGTTTGTGGTGTCTTACTCCACTGTTTACATTTTGAGGCACAAGCTCGCCATTAAGCTTTGTCTAGCCATGAATAGTATTTTATTTTTGCCTAATATCCCAGTGAGACCCGGCACAAAAGCACCCAACGGTTAGAAATTGTCACCGTGAAATGGGCCTACCTCGAAGTAAGCTCAACCATAATAATTTCATTGTGTTTGGAACCAGCAAAGGCGTCTGGCATTGCCTTGGGTATGCACCACCCGTGATCGCAATGTCCAATTTGACGTGTCACAATGACGCCAGACTGACCCGGAAGTCTCGAGAGTCTCAGTCAGTCTTGCTGAGTCTCGTGCAAGGGGGTGTGGTTTTCATGGTGTTGGCTTATGGTTGGACAGTTCTGCTTGCTTATGATGTCATTTCAGATTTGTACGGTTGGGTGATCTGTAATGGTCACCGCAGTGGACTTTACAGATGTAGCCGTGGTTAGTAAGATAAGATTGTGTTACATTAGTCATAGAAATATAATCTGGACAACACTGACTGATGACAGCCAGTGCTATATTACTTAAGAAGTTCATACGATGTTTCATAAAAACAAAGCAAGAACAGTTTCATAGAAAGAACGAAATTGGCGTCACTCAGCTCTTTGTTATTGTTTTCTTTACAGCCTGTTGGCTGATTAAATCTCACTAAGTCTTGTCAATCAGACTACAAACGTTCAAGGTAACACATAATTTTATGTCTTGGTACGTTTAGTGTGGCTGGTGGATGTTGTGAGTATTTTACCCAAACGTCACCAATAGCATGCACATGACATGCGTGTGTGTGGAAGTGATTGCTGGAAATGATCAAAAACTATATATTCACAATGAAATCCATCATTGAATGAACTTAATTTGTGGTCTATGTAATGGCATTCGCCTTCGGATCTGTGGGTTCCAAGTCGAGTCCCGATGTGTCCCATAATCTCATCGTACTCAGGTGTAAAATGAGTAACTGGCTGGATGGTTTTCTCCCGGTCGATAAATATTGCAATAATGACTTAAAAGCGTGATGATTCAACCTAAATGTTAATTGCTTCTATTGGTTTGAGATCCTTTGAAGAGCACTTTTAATATCTTTAAGTGGATATTGCTTTATATAAAAGCTCATTAAAACACAGACAAAAAAAAAAAAAAATAAATAAAAAAATAAAAAACAAAAAAAAAAACAAAACAAAACATTTCCAATTTCAAACTAAAGAAAAGACAAGTGATTTGTTCGGCGCTATAAGTACAATTTTCGGACAAAGAAGAGTTGCTTTACAGCGCGGAATATGTGTGCGAAAAACCTTTTTAAAGGGGCGCATTGTTCGAACCCACGGACGATATTGCTAAATTTATGTCGTATTTTGAGCCCAAGACCGTTCCACTACACCAGAGCAGCACGCCAAAAATTAAAATAATTTTTTAAAAAATTCCCTTTATTAATCCCCAAGGGAAAATTTGTTTCTATGGTCTATTCCAAGAGAAGACTGGAATAACCCAGGTGTCAGCCGCACTGCAGCGCCGCAAGATGAGATTGGACAACGCGGTGGATAGTCGATCTCGGTACCTTTCGGGTACGAAGCAAAGACCATACCACTGAGCCACGATGCTCTAGTTAGTTAACGATTGAAGAACCTTTGATCGTCTTCCAGAAACCATGGCTAAGTTTCTAGCTAGTGTTCCGGCTACGAGGGCATTGTTAATATTCCAGTTGCTTTCAAATCTTGTGATATGATTTGCAGTTTTTTTTTCGAAAGGTTAGACATAAACAAAATGAAATGAATCATTGAGTAAATAAATACACAAATGAATGAGTGGACTTGCAGACAAGTTAGCTATAAAAAAAAAGATGGAAGAAATGAATGAATGAATGAATGGATGACTGAATGAATGAATGAATTTTGAAAAAAAAAAGGTCCCTATTATAAAAATCATGGGGCTGCTAAAAAAGACCTGAACTTGATACAGTGTGATAGTGGCAGTGGCGATTCTACACGGTGATAATAGGGATGAAATGCGAACTGTCGATTGTCGTGTCGATAAGGCGATAGACAATTTCGTCCTTCGACCGAGAAGATCTTTTCACATGGCTAATGCTGATACTGTCATATGCTTCAATTTCCTCACTGTCTCCGTTCATGACGTGTTATCGTAGCTAATGTACCCGAATATGGGCAGAATGAGATCCAACAGAATCACAACTTCCATCAGTGCCATAATCGTTTACATTGGTATGAGGCGCCGGCTGGAAGTACAAAATACGTTGAGTTGAGGAAACGTGTAGATATCAAATACAAAAACAAACAAAAAACAAGAAAAAATATTGAGGTCATTGGTGAAATTGTAAAGATATTTACGTCCAAATTTCAAGAATTCATTCCAACTCGAGTGAAAAAAAGAGAGAAGATATAATTTTAAAATCAAGACTTAAAAATGTAATAGTTCATTCACTATTCTTTTTCTCATAATAAGTCTATGTACTACCTCTAACACATATCACTAATAATCAGAAATCGCAATAAACCAGTGTAAAATCATTTAATCGTTATCAAATCTAGCTTACACTATCACATGACATAAAGCTGCATGAATACATACACACATTTGCCAATTCTCACATTAGTTTTCTGCTTTGGACTTTTCTCAAATTATACAAACTATTGTTATAGTCATTATTCAAAGTACAATAACCTAATTGCATGGTAAAGAATATTATCATTAAATCACTCAAGTGTTTCCCTGACTATGTAGTGGCCATTAGGTAAAATAAAGGGAGTGGGATGGATAGGCATGAAGCAGAAAACGCAATCTCATCCCCCTGTTCATGAATTTTCTCCAGCACTTCCTTGGGCCTCTCCATTGGCTTGCTGTTAAATATTTCAATTCAATTCAATTCTATTATATATATATATATATATATATATATTATATATATATATATATATATATATATATATATAATGTATATATATATATATATATATATATATATATATATATATTATATATTTGAAAAATGATGTGCATGTGTTTGTATATTATTGTGGTCAAGTTATGGCTATTTATTTATTTATTCACTTACTAATCTATTTATTTTTTCGATATTTTGATTATATTCGTATTTATTTATTTATCTATTACGTATCAACTTAATTATTTTGGTAGTTTCCTTTCACCTGTATTGATTTGAAATGGAAATGTAAATGCATTGTTCATATTGGCAATTGCCTAAAATAAATCTTTGAATTGAATTGCTGTTAAATAGAAAGTGACGTTCAAAGTTGCCACAAATACGTTAAAATGCCTAAATGACAAAACGCCATCTTTTCTCTCTGGGCTTCTTGAATTGTATGCACCTTCTGGAGTACTTTGTTAGATTACACCACATGAGCTACGAGTATTTTGACTTTGTCCGTTTAAAAAAAATGTTATAATCCTAATTTTATTTGACCAAATCTTTACTCCTCTGTCCTAATGCTTAGGCCCCTGGTGTGACCTTGCTCAGCCTATCATGACAGGGTTGCACAGCCAACCCACAGGGGCCTCTTCATTAAACAAATGTCACAAACTGTAAGGTATAAACAAAATGAAAACGGTTCAATGGATACAGATAGGTAGATGAACTTTACGCGAGAATATAGATAAAAATGAATGCAAATAAGTAATGTCTATTATAAACCAAAAAAAAGAAAAAAAAAAAAAGAAGAAAAACAGAAAAAAGAATTTGATTCTTTTATGTGCAATATTCACGAACCGTTGAAAATACTTTAAAGACCAACAACCATTAGGCAGTGCCATATAGAGGGTTGTGGATTAAAAAAAAAACAGCAAAAAAAAAAACAAACTTGAGCTTTTATAAAGCGTAATATCCACACAGCGTGCTCAAAGCACTTTACAAAAATGATTAAGGAACAGCAATTAAGGAAGAGTGAAATCGCGTGGTTTGAACGTTTGCGACGTGATGTATTCGTCGGAGTAGAAACTCTAATAACGCTACAGGTGTATAATAATAATCATTTTAGAAAATAAATCACATTTGATTTTAAAAAAAACAAACAATCGCTGTTAATCCTAAATAGCCATCTTTTTCTCGTCTAAAAAGGATTCTAATTACATGATAAAAATTGATAGCCATCTAACTTTATTTCTTATGTGACAAAAATGGTAGGTTTAAAGTTGTCATAATTTGAATAAAGATTAAACATTGTATTTGAATAATTGAAGGACCTTTGATCTTCGAAGTAGGAACAACATTAGTAAATGAGGGAAAAGTTCTCGGTAGTTACAGCTAGACTAACAGGGACACCCGTTGTTTGCCGGCTGGTCACTCCGAGCGCTATTTATGAGACAGCCGGACAACAAATCAGCAGACGCCCGACAGCTATTGAAAATCCATAGTACTCACCAAGATTATTTCACTGTGAACGGCTTGGCCAGTTACTCTTGTGGGCTCGTCCCTTGTCCTATTTAACTCCCGAGAGCCTGATCAGAGCGGTATAAAGAGTCCCTCCTTCCGGAATACATTAGATTAATGGCGTTGATCTTACATTGGCCAGTGGCAACATGCATTCATTAGGATTCTTCTTTTGAAGGCCATGTGTGGTGTTGCTTTGCTTTGATACGATGATTATACTACCTTGAATAATGAATGCATATTTAGAGTTGTCAGGGATTCAGAATATATTTTTTGATATAATATTTATGTAGTTTGCAAAAAAACGGTTGTTGTTTATTTGAATTTCTAGGACATAATCTGACAAGACCGTAAAAACACAGTGGTTTAACTTAACACTTTTTCCAAATTAGATTTTATTTTTCAGTGATTCAAACACCTTGAGTTTACAGTTTATGTTTATTCGGTATCCGAGCATTATTTGAGTACTGATTATATATTGTCATTCGTTGTCTAAATATTTTACGACAGATTACCGTCCTGTCGAGAGATAAGCTAGCAATTACAATTGTCACACCAAGTGTCACAGCACAGGCAACAGAGTAAACTTAAGTTTAGATGCCTCTTGTTTGTCACCCCATTTTGTTTATAAAACCAATACAATTCATGAGTATAAATAAGAACATTAAAAACTATTATTTCTATTTTACATAAATATTGTTTCAAAAAGAGAGTGTTGGGAATAGTTGAAAATCTCTTAAACATCTATTTGGATTATGTAGCTTCGCTGCCTGTCAGGCACTTGAAAAAAAGAATATGCAAACTCTAATCATCCATGCAATATTGTTATGTTTTAATTTTGACACAATACTGTACTTACCAAAAATTCTACCAAAATATTTCTTTTAATCTATTTTTAATGAAAACAAATCATTAATCCATTAATGATTGACAAATATTACCATTTCATGAATATGAATGTTATTCAATTTAATATTATCAGTCAGTATTCGCAAAGTTCTATAAGAAATTCCTCCTTCTCCTCCTCAGTTGTCGATCTACTTCTGTCATTCTCACTCACATTTACTTCATTCTGAAATGCCACTCCAAACACTATATTGCTTCACTTGCAGAGTACAATGAAAACACGACTTTCACAATTGATTATCAATCAAACAATGAATTCAGTGACGATAATGGTTTCAGTGAAAACGATGATGAATGTAGGACAAATTACTCGTAAGCCTTTGTAATCTTCAGAACTTAACTGACGGCCTGCGATGCCGAACAATGAACGGTGATTTCTAAAAAACGAAACTTATCAATTGCATCTCAAATTTAAACAGAAAAATAATGCAGCTTTTATCAGTTAACATTATTTCTTATTATTTTTGAGGTTGAAATACTAAAATCTTTGTAGAATTTCAATTATTTGACATAATTCAACGCATCTAAAAATCCATCTGTCGTGTTGTCACCACCAGTCTATCCCAAACACTTCAAGAGATGAGAAAATGTCAGATTCACAAGTATTCAACATTTTGTGTTATCTCACCCTCTGATCTTTTCACTTTTTGTTCACCGATGCCACGTTTTTTTCTTGTTTAAGATATCACTCGTCGCTTTCTCCTGTCTCCTCTTTCAAACAAAACACTATCATCCGTGAGCTTTATTTAACCCAGAGATCAAAATCTGTTTTAAGGTGAAACTGCTTGAAAACATGACAAAGAGATTTCACCATGCGCACGGGCGATCTGCGCAACAGCCTGCAATCTTCTGCACAGCAAAGTTCAAGTTTGTGCCGTTTGAAAGGGTTTGATGCGGGTGGTCTTCAATGGGAAGCTCCAATTTCATAATCACAGCTTTGTCATAATGAATATATTATCTGTTATGCATCGGGATTTTATGACTAATAAAAATATACTAAATGGGCTTATGGTGATAAACACGGGTTTATATTTTACTATTATGTATTTAAACAAGTGCTATCTGTTCTGCATGAAAGGCATGTCTGGGTGATCCCGAGCGGATTATGACGAGTGTTTATGTTTTTATATTAGTTTGCTGTGACTAGTCTATCTACTCCACAATACATTTCGTCTATAAAACTGCATGCCATGCAGATATCAAACTTAGACAAAAAGGAGCGATGAAAATCTGAAAATGTGTGAATAAGGAAGTCTTAGGTTCGATCCCCAATACGCTTCAACAGTCGTAACGTCACTGACTCGTAATGACGCATGGTAACTTAGTAACTGGCTCTAAATTATCGGAACAATGGCGGACGCCCTTATGAAATATTTCATGACGAGCATAAAAGTGTATCCAGAGGAAAAAAACATTATCAATCTGATCATGTTTTGACTTTTACACATTCTGATCACAAGACATATGAAAAGCTCGAGCCAGCATGAAGAATAAAAAGTAACGATTTTCTTTGTTTAGAACCACTATGGCCGCCGTTGCTGGGCGACGTGACATCAGGCTATTGAGTCCAATTGATGCAGGCTGATTTTTTGTGATGTTTTTATTCTCTCGTATTTTTCTTTCTGCTTTGTCTGGCACTGTTCCATACATACCTATTCAGATTTGTATACATCAACTGTAGTCACACTATGCCCAAATGTATTTATTAATTTTTACCAAAGAACATTTTGTTAGTTACATAATTTATTGATAGATTGACATAGCTTCCACTTGCAAAGAAATTGGTTCGAGTAGTTGAGGGGCATCTTTAACTAGAGATATAATATTATGAAATAACAACCTAATTTTGTATCATCGGAGAGGCCTGTTCAGTAATTTATGCGCAAAGCACATCTGCCATAAAGCAAACACACACAGCAATTAACGTTTTAAAAATCCAAAACCAAACGACCAAATAATATGGCAGTCACAAAATAGGGTGTGAAAGGGAAAACAATGGCGGGAAAATGACTTCAACAAAATACACACACACACACACAGTTCAATATAGAATCATTTTTCCCCATTTTAATCAAGCTTTAGTTTGATGTTCTCACCACGTCGAGGTTCAAGCCTGATGCCCTGTCAAGTTCACAGTCGAGGGAAACAAACCGTATCGTAACTTGAAACGGCAAATCATTGTCAATCACTTATTCCATCAATCAATCAATTAATCACTATTGACATGTATATATTTAGTACCAACAGCAGAATCAACAGAAGGTCGTGAAGTTGAGGGCAAGCAACCGAAAAGCTCAATTTCAACCCTTTATATTGCAAATTAGAAACGATACACTAAGCATTATAACTTTTGCAAAAAAACAAACATCCACCCCCTTCCCAGAAAAAAAAACAACAAAACATACAAAACAAACAAACAAAAAAGCAAATAAATCAAACAAACAAACAAACTAATGATACGAAAACAAAGCAAAAGAGAGCAAAAGCAGAACATACAAAACAAGACAAAACCAAAACCAAATTTAAAAAATACAACAAGAACAAAGAAACAAACAAACAAACAAACAAACAAAAAATACCCTAAAAAACAACGCACATTTGCTACTCTCGCTTCCTGTACAAGAGCAAAATTTTAAAAACCCCGGAAAATCAAAACAAACTACTGGAAATAAATAAATCCCCTTGCAAAAATAGAAGATTGAAAAATCAAAGAATTTGTTCATTCGATTTCTTCAAGTCTTATAATGTGCAAAGATTGGGCAAGTCAACAGCGGGAATGAGCAGAAGGCCATGTGAGACGCTAGGGGCGATTTAAAGCAATCGCTTGAGGACATTATGTTCCAAAGATTTCTTGGGTGATAAGATTGGAAGGACCACCGCGTCCGCGTGGAGCTTCGAATGGCAAAGTCTCACGTCTGTCTGGACGTCGGATCGGGTTTAAGAAAATTGTTCAACACACCGTGGCGACTTTTGTTATAGGTGGACGCTCGGGGTCTCAGGTCTCATTGCGTCAACCTTACGATAAAGGCAATGATTAAGATTTGAATCTTGTAAGAAATACTGTCTTGCGGTTGAATGTGGAAGATCTCAGCCCGCGCTGGCAGCCGACACTGGGCCGCCACTTTGCTGCCGAAAAATTAAAACATAAAGTTAACCTGTCATTTCAACATTCGTCACGCCTGATGAACGAACGGAGCGTGCGGCCTTTCTCTTTTCGAGTTTGTCGTCTTGGATGGTGCAGTTTCTTTGGAGCGCTCCAAGGTGTCCGAATGATCTACGGAATATGTTGAGGGGATCGAGGTTGTGTGATAAGATGACAACTGGTACGACGTGAGGTGGTGTCCAATTTTAGCCAGATGTTATCAATGACTGGTGACAAAATAAGTGATAGAAAAATGAGAGGGGGGCTTGGATGTTTGCGCGTGTATTTTGAGATACAAGATTTAGGCTAGGATTAAAATGAGATGTCAATGAATGAATTAAGAAACTGAAATGGATTGTTTCTTCACGACAGAATTATTATTTAATATTGTATTTTAAGAATTTTGATTTGTTTTGCAAGCACATTAACAACAATGAAAAAATTATGTTGGTAGAATTGTATTTTTAAAACAGGAAACAATAATGTAATTAGAATTGAGTTGAATCATGGATTAAAGGCAAAATTATTTTTTTTTCTTCAAAAAAAATCACCATACAATGTTTTCATGAAAAAAGTCTTTATTTTCTCCTTGCTGCTGGCCACAATTGAATAACTGTCTTGGTGATGTTTTGTTTTAAAATATTCTATTTTCGATTCTTCGACATTTTGACCATTTTATTCTCATATAGATTCTATTATGATTTTAAAAATCAGGGCTGCAAATTAAACTAGGACAAGGCCACACAACGTGGCGGGAAGTCAAACATGATACCTTCTGATTACGAAACAAAGACTATACTTCTGTGCCACGTTCCTACCCCGCCCATCATCCAGAAACATTTAAAAAAAAAAAAAAAAAAAAAAAACCTCCCAAAAAACAACAAAAACAAAACACGTATCGGCAGTAATTAACTTTACAAACCATTCACGAAATAAGTCACGCGTGCCTGTCAGATCACTCGAGACAGCTTGAGGATCACAGGAAAAGAGATATGAATAATGTAACTTGAACATGTACAGCGACGTTTTAAACATGCTGAAGATTTGACAAGTCAGAATTTGACAACGAATCTGTGCGTCGTGTGCCTGGCGAGACGGGTGTCAAAAGAAAACGAGTTTCGTGTGTATGGATAGCATTGAGTAGTTTTGGAGGTTTGCCTGGAATCAGAAAACATAAACGAAAACTTAAACAAATTGGTTGGCGAGACCTCTATAATAAATAATTTGAAAAAAATATCAATTCTTGATCCTAAGTACCTATATTACATGACTCGCAGAATTGGAAAATAAAATGACTATTCTGCAACAACAACCAAAAGAAAAAATCAAGCAAGAACAAAAAAAAAAAAAATCCCCCCCCCCCCAAAAAAAAAAAAAAAAAAAAAAAAAAAACAAACAACAAAAACAAAACAAAACAACAAACAGTCTGGATATGTGTCTTGAATTACTAGTTTCAATGATGTGTTTCGAGAACATCAACCAGGAATAGAAAACATATATTATGATTCTCAACGGATATTGAAAGAATATATCCATTGATAACCAACATATAATATTATATTATAGTAGAACATCATTTGAAGTATCCTGTACTATATACCAAGATAGGCTTGCAAATGCAATTTTCTAAGCTTTTAACTTTAATATGGTGATTGCCTTGCCCCACGCCAATAAAGACAACGTTTGTAATTTAAAAACAAGGGGAGAATAATATTGCATCTCTTTCTTTAGAATAGAACCATGTTAATTGAGCGTCACTTTCACCACTCAACCGTAAGATTTGTTTCGTTATGTTTTATTTGATTTGTTTGTGATTTGCAATCCTTAATATGCTTCATTGGAGTGGAAGGAACCCAAACAGATAATCTCACATGACTTCGCGTCTCTTCTTTGAGGTGGTATTAAATTCTTCAATTCGAGAAATTCTACGCTAGACCAGCGGACATTTTTCCGTGAACGATCTGTCGGTGTTATGTCTACACCCGTAATTAAAGGCACGCGACTGACTGTCATGATTCAGATATTATCTTGATTGGGCCATAGTACCAGTGAGGTATATTTGACAGGTCCTCTGTAGGTTGTCTTCGTGTCACGTCGCATCAGGCAGGTGGTGAAAGTGTGTCCAAACCTTTTGGGACGTTTGTGATTTTTAAAATGACTGTGTTTTATTGTTGCATTTTATAATTTCGTTTTCCTCAAATTTCTTGACTTGGTTAATTTGATATTTTAAATTAGAATATTAAGGACTGACCGAATTTGGAGATAATTTGGTATCCTTGAATTTCACCATATAAATGTTATCTGCATTTTAAATGGGCACCAAGTTTGTATGGCTCTATTCCTAAGGAAAAGAAATGAATCATCGAAAACAAATTGAAATAATGAACAATTTAAGGCGGATAAATTTCCAATCACTCATTTATGACTTACCCGAAAACCAAACGATTTATATCTGAATATCCGTTAAGTATTCAAATCAATATTATTAAAGCCACGTAAAAAAAAAAGAAAAAAAAAGATGGAATCTTCAAAATTTCTGCCTTGTGTGGAAAACAATCAATTGCTATGAATGGATGCTATATTATAATATCTAAGAT
>NC_088360.1:36396288-36428788 GCF_034508935.2 Berghia stephanieae
TGTAATGGAAATACTCTCACGCTCAAGCCAACAAAAAATATTGTCTATTGTAACAATGTGGAACCAGCCCATCATAGCGCTAATTATCAGAACTGCTAATACGTGCACGTCAATTGGACTCCAAGGTGGAAGAAAACCTCATCTGAATAATTCATTAAAAGTAAGTCCACCGTGTGGTTTCCGGGGTCTCTCAACAAAAAGATGCAAGATTAGTCCAACGCCAATGTAGTGTGTCGTAAAAGGCAACTAATGGTGTGTGACTCCCCTTTTTGAATCACCTGGTCCTCCAGGTTGGGGGTTGTCAAAAGGTTAACACCCCTTCTGTAAAACTCAAATTGTTACAGAAACACAGACAGACAAATCAAATCTTTTTAAAAAATTTAGCTTGGGTGACCGAAGAGTTTCTGCAATGACCTTGCACATGAAGCTAATACAAAATGATTCTTTTTCCGATGAGTAAATACAGATTCTATGCTTTTGTTTCAGTCTCATGTTTACCTGTGATAATCATTATGATCGTTTTAGTACAGGAGTTGGTGTTTTTCTAATACGCCAGTCATTCATTGAAAAGCGGTTCCATCATAATGTATTTTGGGGAAGTTGTATATTTTGCATTATTCATATCACCCATATGCAATGCCCACCTATGAGTTTGCGCAAATTCCAATAAATGAAGTCAAAGCGTCTTTCAAAGGATCTCAAGTCAACAGTAACACTAAGATTGTATGACGAAATATGACGCATATGAGGCCGCTATTACAATATTTTTTTTTCGACAGAAACAAAGCTATCAACGGCCAGGCTTTTACTTTACATTTGAGTAAAATGAGAATGTGAGTGAGGAGCCTTTACCAAGGCAATTTCAGTGGGAGCTGGACCAGGGTCCTATAGGTTGGGAGTCGAGTCAAGACCACAAAGCCCTCATAATACGGATTATACTTTATTATTCATAACTCTTCAAGCTAGATTGACTAGATTGAATCCCTGACTCTTATGAAATTATCAATCCGTGCCTCCATACTCTGACAATATACAGTTTTGAAATTTGGCCTGAAAACATTTATTCCAAATATCGATCATATAAAATACTTTCTATCAAATGGTCTCAAATATGAGGCTTTAAACTTCAAGTAAATTTCAGCTTTAAGACAAATATGAGAGTCATTTTAATCGATGGATATTCAAAGTAAAACCGTTTTCTGGTTGTAAAAAAGTGTTTTGCCATATTATAACAGCGTTATAGTCTAAATCCTATACATGTTTTTAATGACCCGCCTTTTGACATCCGGACATAAAGGGGACGGAGACTCCAAACGACTCGTCCCAGGGGTCTATTAGTTTTTCTCCCCCAATATTTTAACGCCCTCCCAACAGCTACAACGGGATTTCGTGGCACGTTGCACGTCGTCCTTTCCACGAAAAAGTGACAGGAAAGATATCTTCGATTTTTTGACACTGATGTATGTCTGTGACATAATGGTTGCAATTTCAGGATTATTAGACATCTCATTTGCCAGTTTTCAAAGCCGTTTCTTTCAACTGAGGCTATTCCTTCTTTAATTCGACAACGCTCATTTCCCATTGCGATGTCGTTACATCTTTCAACTACTGATCTTCTCTTGACTTTTCTCTTAATTCTTACCCCCTTTGCGTTTTGCTCATTCTCTTGTTTAAAGCTGTGGTGCTGTCAAAAATGCATTGTGCAAGCGATTATTCCGTATTAATTTGATGAAGCTCCCTTGTCCCAGTGAAGGAGTTCATTATTCTGTGCTGGCGGGTGATTTTCGACGTGGTTAATGATTTAAAATGTTTGATGGCTTGACATTACCAAGGGGATGGGATGAAGGGAATTTGGGACGGGGATATTGTAATAATTTAGATGCTGTGCGCTTGGCTAAGAAACTCACAACATTGCCATCCTGAAATATAACGGACCAACATACAAAACTATCTGTAACATTGAACGTTTATAGTCTGGTTAATTCAATTTAGTAGTATTTACTAAAAAAAAAATGGATGGTAAAAACAACAACAAACCCCCCCCCAAAAAACAAAAAAACAAACAAAAAAAACCCAACAAAAAACAAGAACAAAAAACAAAACAAAAACAACAATAACAAAGACCTGAGTGACGTCAACTTCGTTCTTTCTATAGACAGGTGGATTGTTATGCAATCGTGAAATACAAAAACTGTATGCTTTTATACAGGGGAAAATCCATTATAATACGCTCAAAAGGATTTACAGGGTGTCTCAAGCGAACAGCAACACTTAACATAATATACGACGAGACATCACGGCGGTGAGGCGCCAATGTAATTTCTTTTTGACAAGGACAACGGTTTTATCGGCCAGGTACGTATTGTCTATACCTGAGTACGGTGAGAGAATGTGATCAAAGCGCCTTTTTCAAGGACTCAACTTTGCGCCACCAACAACGGGACTTAAACCTTGGACTTACAGGTCTTAAGTCAGACAACACTGTCGTGCATAAGAGACTGACTAACACGTAGATAATCATCTGCACAGGTAGGCAATCGATAGGTTGAAAAATAGACCAATCAGTTTTTTTCCCGATAAATGTAATTATTTTGAGATGAAGAAAGGTTAGATAGACAAACGTAAAGATAGACATATGAGAATAAGAATCAAAATAGGTGGATAAATAAATTAATCAAATGAATAATTGACAACTTTAAATTTTCTTACCCATTACTTGCTTTTCTTATTTTTTAGTTGAGAGTTTTTCATTCGTGCTATTTGATTATGTGGTACAAAGTAAATCGAAGGATAGATAAAATAGTTTAATCGGGGTGAATATCTTTTGGTAAGATTGCACTACACAATCTCAAAACCCATGCACTTGAACCGTATCCATCGTTTACTTCTAACCTGACACTAAGACATCTATTTTGTCGTCATTTTTAGGTAAATACGCTTTCTTTGAGTTGCTGTTAGTAGTGCTAACTAAATGAAAGATTTGGTCCAATTGGTTGAATTTTAAAATTCAACTAACGATTTGTTTACTTTTGTTCTTTATTTTTTTGGACTTAAATTCCGACGTGTTTGGTTTTTTTTGTTTGTTTGTTTGTTTTTTGTTTTTTGGTCAGTGTCAGGCTATAATTTTACGAAGGCTACGGTCAGAATGAGACAATTGAGGTGAAATGGTTAAGTGGCTAGGGCATGGAACTCACACACTGAAGACCCGGGGTGACCTTCGCTGTTGGCATCTCGCTTTTTCAAAAAATCTTTAACAAGAAACTCATCTCAACTCCTATTGCCCACTTTTCGCGCTTTTGTGGCGGACGGTTACATTTTCTTCGCCTCTCTCGAGATGTCTATCATAATCATGGATTTCCTCATAGAATGAATAAAGGCGATATATTTGTTTACTGTTGATAGTGGAGAACCCCCCCCCCCCCGATATTTGAGGGGGAAATAAAGGCAATTACTCATCCATTTCTATTATTATACTACTGTAATTAGCATAGATCAAGACAAATCTTTTGAGCCATCAACGATCAAAATCGGTCTGGTAATTAAGTCTTAGGTGCGTGCAAATGAATCTGTCAACAGGGCGACCAGATGAATATTCCCAACATCAAATGACCGACCATCATACTCTTGCAAATTTTGTAGATAATCATTTGGGTCAACGGGTGATAGAATTACCCTTACTCTAAGAGAGGTTTGCAAGTTACTCGTTTAACACTCTCACTACATGTTATCCGTGGTCAGGCACCCCTGGTAAAGCACGTTTAGGGGATATTGTGGTGTATAAAAACTCAAATTTAATTTTGAAATTGCCAGTAATACAATAAAATCATAATTGAAATAGACCAAAGAATTTAATTCTACGCAAATATAGCTCGTCCTCCACTAGTAACAGCTATTTCTGGTAAAGTTAAACATGGGCTGTACTGAACAATTTGACCCCCAACCCTATGTTTTAAAGAATAGGTTATTATTCACTAAATGAAGAATCAAACGAAAACTATAGCATTAAAAAAAATAAAAATTCTGACGAACTTGTCACCAAACTAGGCTTCTATATATTATGGATCCATATTTTTCTTCAAGTGTCGTTTGTTACAAAGACAATATAGATGAGGTATTACAATTTACTTAAAATGCTGCATGTATCGTCAGTAATGATGTTCCCATCATCTTGCAAAAAATGGTGAGAATGAGATTAGTGCATGGTGTTTACAGGGAAAGCTCTGCATGAATGCGATCTTTATAAATATTAAATTATATTGTGTAATTTTGAAATCGCATCATATAATATATATATATATATATATATATATATATATATATATATTATATATATATATATATATATATTTTTAAAATATGTGGAGAACATTGTGATTATTTGAGTCAATAAAAAAATTGATACGGCGCACAACTCTACTGAAAGATTTGAAAATTAGAAATGTATTTTTTACAGATAGATAAACAGATAACTTGATTTCCTTTTATAATTTAAAGTCAGTTTGAAAGTTCGTTGAGTCAAACAGATAATAATATCATAAAATATGTACCGACGACACTTGGCTCCCAAAATCAACTAATTTTGACACTGTAAAAAGTTGTCAATTTGCGTCATCTATTTATGACATCAAGTATTATTATTACTTCCGTTGTGTTGTTGATTTAACGGTGATCAGTTTTGTTATGATGATATGTTTGTGTGTGTGTGTGGGTGTGTATGTTTGTGTGTGTGTTGTGTGTGGTGTATACATGTGTGTGTGTGTGTGTGTGTGTTGGCATTTTTCAGCAAATCGTGGCATTCATAGTGATATTATTCACTTGATCACATGAAGGTATTTCAGTCGCCATTTTGATTCTTTTTTTACTATTAGGGTTAGCTCGAGAGGTTAGTCATAAGTGTTATTAAAGGTGCTAAGGTGTTTGTTTTTCCATAAGTTAAGTAAAGGGGAGACATTCCGAAAGCTCCTACATCCCCAGTATTCTTTAAATTTGTATTTTCACCGTTGATATTTTGTCAGGCATTTATTTATTCAGTTTGTCATATAGAAGTATTTTGAAAACTCTAGAACAAACCTTGATAGATTTGTGAAAGTTTAAAATTTCCTAATTTGACCATTGTTTTGATTTTCGGCCGCCATTGTGATTTGTTAAGTATTGAAAGGTAGTGCAAAGCAGTCCGAGAGCTGTTTTTTTTCTATTAGGGTTAGCTCGAGAGGTTAGTCATAAGTGTTATTAAAGGTGCTAGGGTGTTTTGTTTTCCATAAGTTAAGTAAAGGGGAGACATTCCGAAAGCTCCTACATCCCCAGTATTCTTTAAAATTGTATTTTCACCTTTGATCTTTTGTCAGCACGGTGGTAGAACAGCACATTCAACGTTCAAAATTCCAATTCCAATAACGGATAACAGCACCTGTAGCATCAGTCGCCAATCAGACACAGCTAAGTTACTGAAGAGTTGTTCTCTCATAATTTGGGATGAAGTACCTATGATGGACAGGCGCGTGTTTGAATGTGTGAGCAGGACATTTTGTGACATAACAGGCAGTTCAAAACCTTTTGGGGGCAAAGTGGTTGTACTTGGATGGGATTTTCGGCAAATTCTACCTGTTGTTAACAAAGGGAGTGAAGCCGATATATTAAGTGTCACACTTAACAAGTCAATTATTTGGAATTTTGTCACCATTTTTCACATAAACAAGAACATGAGGGTTACTGATGACAATAACTATTTTGCAAATTGGCTTCTCCGCATCGGAAATGGTACAGAGCCGGTTTTCAGCGAAATATGAAAGTATTCTGTTAAATTACCTTCATCGTTATGCCTTCCTGAAAATGACCCAGAATGCTTGATAAATGCTGTATACAATGATTTGAATCTGAACTTTGCGGATGAACGTTATCTATCAGAGAGAGAGAGCAATTTTGACTACAACCCATGAAAATGTTGACAAAATAAATGCAGCCGTTCGGTCCAGGTTGGCCTCATCAACTGAACAAATTTACCGCAGTGCTGATTCCATTCAAAGTGACTCTGACATCAACTTATACCCAATTGAATTCTTGAACAAACTTACACCTCCCGGACTTCCTCCACATGCATTACATTTGAAAGCCAACACGTCAGTCATGCTGCTTAGAAATATAAATCCTAAATGGCACCCGTTTGTTAATAATTAAATTAGGTTCAAAAGTATTAGAAGCCAAGATAATTACCGGTAGTAGAGCTGGCGACATAGTGTTTATCCCTAGAATCAATCTGACGACAACAACTGATTCAGGCTTACCATTTATTATAAATAGAAGACAGTTTCCAGTAAAATTGTCATATGCAATGACAATTAACAAGTCTCAGGGGCAGGCATTAAGCAAGGTGGGGATTTTCTTACCACAACCGGTATTCACACACGGACAACTGTATGTTGCTGTGTCACGGGTCAGAGGCTATAGTGGCTTACACTTCATGTTGGGCCACACAGAAAAATCAACCGAAGATATACCAAATTACACAGACAACGTTGTTTACCAATCTGCCCTCATTAAATAATGGTGAGTACAGTATCGAATGAAAATAGTTCTTTCCCCGCGAAATTGCGGGCTTTTTACTAGTATATATATATATATATATATATATATATATATATATATATATATATATATAGAAACATACACCATTTTTTGACATAATCCTATCTAATGAAAACAAGTTTGCAATGATATCATAGAATAGGTGAACTCTATTAAAATATTTGCGACACAGAGACACCAAGTTGGATTAACAATAGTGTGGCATAGTCTAGTCTAAAATTATAAGAGGAAATAAAATCTCTGACGGGATTTGAACACGTAAACTTTCGATCTTAAAGGGAGGGGTATAACAACTACAGTACAATCCATAACCAGTTAACTGCCGTACTCTAGAAAAACGTGTATTGAAATAAAATTGTCCAGAAAAACTCGTCCTTCAAATATCGATCAAGAACATCGCGAAGTCCCAGGTTTGAGAGGTTTTTTTTGTCAAGATGAGGTTCATTTATTTCAATGGATATTTAAATTTATGAAGACCGAGTTTTCTGGCCAAATGTTTAAACACACGTTTTTCTCGAGTACGGCAGTTAACTGGTTCACCGAAAATACAGAGGGTTGTGGAAGTAGGATAATACTTACGAGAGGAACAACTCAACTCATTAATGAGATAAAAAGACGTTGCACATGAGATCAAATAACCATCTTAATGTGGGGTAGACGACGACAAGACGTCCACAGTGGAGATTAAAAATTTTACGACAGTCTCGATACCTCCTTACTTCTACAATACCAGGGTGACAAGACAAGCTAGCTGTACGATGCAAGCAAGCAACACAGACAACTTTTATCTTCTCCTGATAATCAGAATCACACGTATGTCAATCTTCCTTTAACTCCAGTTTGAAACAATAGAGAGACAAAAATCTAGAAGAAAAAAAATGGAGCACTTGAAAAGAAAAAAAATGTAATTACAGAAAGTGTCAAGAAAAGTGACAAACAAACAACAAGAAAATAAAAAGAAATATTATTTAGTAAAAGAAAATAAAAAATAAAATCCTAAAATCAGACAAGAGCGCTGACAGAATGGCTTCTCCTCTTTTAAAAGAACAAAAATTAAAAACATAAAAGACATGAAACAAAACAAGAAAAGACGTCACCGCAAATTCAAGGCGAAAATCTTAACGGAGTTCATTTCAATTAGCTTAGGAAAGTGTCTACAGGAGCCCGGGCATGTCATGTGGCCATAAACCCTGGCATTTTGCCCGTGTCCTGATGGCGTTTCTATTCTTCAGGAGCCCAAACATGGATAGAGAAAGCGGGAAAAACACGCTCGTAATGCTGCCATCGAGGTAGAGAGCGAGTAGGGTGACCTTCGATTTATGGCTGGATGGCATCTTTTGTGTCAGTACGTCACACAGGGATTTTGGTTGCTGCCACCACAAGACACTCAGACAAGATTTCCGTTTTAGATGAGGACGGGAAATTAAATGATTTCATTTTTTGTTTTCAAATATTTTTATTTTTTCAAAACGTTTTTTTTTTAAACTTTAAACTTTTAAATCCTACTTCGAAGACTATTTTGGACTAGGTACAGTTTGATAATAATTTCTTGTCCTTTTCTTCTCTTGTGTTGGTTTATTTTGTAGCCCGACATGATTAAATAAAGAAATCACCTTTATTCACCAACCAAAGAAATTTATCTTTAGGGTCTATTCCGAAGAAAGACTTGGATAATCCAAGCGTTAACCGCACTGCAGCACCGCGAAGAGAACGAAGGCGAGGTGAACTGCGGCCATACGGCGCGGCGAGGATTCAAACTCGCTACCTTCTGGATACAAAGCAAAAAACATGTAGTAATGCCACTCTACCCCAAGCTCAATGTTTTGGAATTAAGAATTGTGATGAAAAATAATGACATTTGCCCACAACGAAATACTGTAGTACCTATCTACGCATTTGTTTCAATAGTCTAATGTCATATCCGCCCAGCAACGTGCAGCTTGGTTCTAAACAAAGAAAATCGGTACTTTTTATTCTTCATGCTGGCTAGAACTGTTTCACATGTCATGTGATCAGAATGTATAAAAGTCAAAATATGATCAGATTTATAATGTTTTTCTCCTCTGGGTACACTTTTATGCTTGTCGGAGAAATATTTCATAAGGACGTCCGCCATAGTTTAGAACCAGTTACTAAGTTACTCTTAGCGTCATTACGAGGGAAGTGACTTCACGACCGTTGAAGCCATTTTGATAAAACGGGCGGCTCTGTATGATATATAGTTTGTAAATTGTAGCATACATACCTAGACTGACAGGGAAGACACTCATTGGTGGCCAATCAACAAGTTATTTTATTTCCAACTCTATTAATCATATATCACAGACTTAGTAATATTAAACATGGCAGTATAGAAATATACATAAACAGGAATATACGTTATGTAATATAACGTCAATGCGCAAGTGTAGTTAACTAATGATACGAATATATTATATTCTTAAAATATATTAAATTGTGACATTATTTAGTAGTAATTAAATGTAATTAAGTGCATTATTCATGGAAATACAAAAGTGGTAATCCAATTTGCAAAGGGCAATAACTCAATAATAATAATACACCACAACAGTAAGTATCATCGTTTAGCCATCTATAATGATTGATTTTTCACATAATTCATGCTTTGTTTAACCATGATTGGAAGTCTGTCGAAGAGGATCACTAAAACCTGAGGTGTAAATCAATGCTAATTTAAGTGATGCTAAGTAATGTTTGATAAAAGCTTGTATTCAAACAGATCAATCCTTTCATCAATTGATGCCATGCGCTAAAGTAAAAAATTCACAATATATGACCCCCATATAGAACGTAGCAACACACAAAACTGTTTGTAAACTTTAACTTTTGTAGCCTGATTGGTTTAGATAGAATGAAGTTGGCGTCAATCGGGTCTTTGTTATTGTTTTTTGCCATCCACGTTTATAAGTAATTCACACTAAACTGTTTAATCCAGACTATAAAAGTGCATGGTTACACAGAGTTTTGGTCCGTTACACTTCCGGATGGCAATGTTTTGAGCTTCTTAGCCAAGCGCACACTATCTTTAGTGAGAAAAAAATTACTCGACAGGCGATCTAAAAACAATAACAAATAAGTCAAGTAGCGTCAATTACATTAGTTTTATACAGACTCATAAAGAGGAGAATGCTTTTCTATTTGTTGAGATTCGCAGACACGATTATGGAATATAATAATTCTTTATAACGAATGTCAATGGCCTCAAGACAACTTATAAGATCTACTCTCTAAAACCTTTCGCCAATATTGTATTGAGGGTAAAAAGTGCATATTAAATACTTATCGACGTTTATTCATTCTAACCAGTTAAAGGGTCTTAAAAGCTTTTAATAAAGCGCAAGTAATAAATGCCACATTGGTTCAATTGTTAGCACTGCCACTATTTTCGAAGTGAATAACGAACAAACAATAAATAAATAAGCTTGGTTCAGTGGCTCAGATATTTACGGTATCTCGTCTTGACACAAAAGTCAAGCAATATTTAGGAGGGTGAGTGGCAGAAAGGAGGACAGAGTGATCGTGGGAAATTCTTGTCCCGACGTTGTGTTATTAGGTAAGGCACATTACCCCACTCAACTCAGTTGTGAATGAATACCTGGCTATGGGCAGTGACGGATATTGTGAAAGAGTTGTTACAGAGAGGACGACCAACAGACGAATCGTAGAATATGAAATTGTAAAATGGTTCCAGAATACCTGTTGGGGGAATAAATGGATCATCATGAAGTGCATTAAGCAGGATATATTTCTGGAAATGCGCTAGCCTTATATAAATGTTCATATATCTTTTATGTTTATATATACTTGATCCGTAACTAGGAATAATAAGGTGATAAATAAATGAATAAATAGATATACAGATAAATAAAATTTGAATAAATAATTCAAAGAATAAATATAAATTTAGGTTTTTAATTAAATAGTAATAATGTTTTAAAAGCCCAACAAAGTAAATAAAAATATAGTACAGGCTTATTAACAGATAAAAGACGATAATATATAAGAAGGCTGTAATTCCGATAACTACCTTAGTTAGCAAGGCGGGTCGTCATTGTGAGAAATGGGGCATCACTTCTCGGGCAATAGGACAGCAGAGATGCCGAAGAAACTTTAGGGGGAATTTGACGCGCTGATGATTACATACCACAACTACCCAGACGGACATTCGAGCCTGTTCTAGGCCATCACAGTGTTGGGATGCTACGTCAAGAATGACCGGTGTCAGTCTATCGAAGGCCGCTTGCCATAGTTACTGGTGTTGCAATCTAAACATCGATAGAGATGAGCTGAGTTGAGATATGTTTCCATGGGTTTGTAACGCTAACAGATTGAGTTTCAATAACAACTTGAATGTCGGCTATTCACACATTGAATGAGTATAGAAATTGTTATCATATTTTAGCATGGCAATATCCATTAATTTTGCAACTTTGATAGGAAACAGGAAAATGACATGTTTTTTTTAATCACCAGGTAGGGTTTCAATAATTTAGTTCCATATCAAATTCTTTGTAAGGAACTCGTTGCACTTAATTTAAATGACAGATAAAAACAAAACAAACAAAACAAAACAAAAAAAAAAGGCATAGCGAAAAGTGTAACAAAACAACAACAACAACAAAAAAAAAACAACAACAAAAAACAAAGACAAAAACAAAACAAGGCAACCCCAACCCCCCCCCCCCCAAGAAAAAAACAACAAAAAACAAACAAACAAACAAACTGCAAAACCAACAAAACAACACACACACACACACACACACACACACACACACACACACAATACCCCAATAATAAAACAACAAAAAAACCCAATATAAAGTGATTTGATTGCCGAAGTGGATCCAGATCACTTGCTAATCCACTCACGAGCCAAAGCGACTTCAAATCCTCGTCTCGGTTCATCTTCTGACCCATCTGTTCATTGGACAATGATGATTGGGTGTGAATTTCACGGATGTGGGTGGAGTAGGCACAATGCCATAGGTGATAATGAAAGACAGAAATCATATAGGAATGAATGCCAGAAGAGATAAATGAGTTGAAAAACTTTTGTGAATGTCAAAAATCCTACTAAAATGAATAAAAGATTTAAAAATGAAGTTTAAAAAAAAAAACCCTTAACAAACACAAACACATACCTATCTTCTTCTTCTTCTAGGTTCCATGCCTGGTCCAGGCTTCGGATACTGCATGAATTATCTCTCTCCATTCCTCCCTGTCTCTTGCTTTTTCAAACAGCTCTTGGATTGTTAGGTTGGTGAAGCCCTTAGTTGGTCTATGAGTGTTTTTCTTTGTCTCCCCCGGGCGCGTTTACCAGGTATTTTTCCACAACTTGCCAGGTATTCATTCTTATCTTTCCTTACTATGTGTCCGAAAAAGGATAGTTGTCGATCCACTATTAAGGGCATTAGTTTCCTTTGTTGGTATGTTTGTTTTAGCACTTCTTCGTTCGTTTTGTGTGCAGTATACGATATTCTCTGCATCCTTCTCAAGCACCACATTTCAAAAGCTTCAATGTTCTTTTGTGTTTCTGCATTTGTAGTCCAGCTTTCGCATCCGTATAACAAGATTGGCCACACGCAGCACTTCAAGACTCGGAATCTAATCCCGAACGACATCTGTTTGTTTTTCAAAATGTTTCCCAGGTCCATGAAGGCCTGTTTGGCTTGAGTTATTCTTGCTCGTATGTCTCGGTTACATCTTCCATCTGTTGTCACTATTGAACCTAGGTATTTAAAACTTTCTACGTTGGTAAGTTGCTCGTCGTGAATCGTTATATTGCAGGTGTGTTGTTTTCGGGGTTTTTCTGTATTACCATGCATTCCGTTTTGGTGATATTCACTTCCATTCCCTTGGCTTCACTATCTACTACCACTTTGTCAACAATCTTTTGAAGTTGGATTTCTGATGTTGCAATGAGTACCGTATCGTCTGCGTATGTTATATTATTTATGTTGTGACCTCCTACTTTTATTCCCTCCATATTATTTATGCCCCTCATGATTGTTTCTTGGTATAGATTAAACAGATCTGGTGAGGCAACACACCCTTGACGGACTCCTTTCTTAATAGGAATGGAATTTCCTGTAGAGTTTCCGATTTTGATAGATGCCTGCTGGGTGTAGTATAATGTTTGCATGAGTCTGAGGTCTTTCTCATCAGCGCCAATGGAGTGCAGTTGTTTTAGTATTTCTTCGTGGCGTACTCTATCAAAAGCTTTTTTGTAGTCGACAAAACAGAGGTATAGTGGGGTCTGAACCTGTATAGCTCTTTCACTTAAAACACGGAGGAGGTATATTGCGTTCCTTGTCCCTCTGTCAGGTTGGAATCCATATTGTTCTTCTGCGATTTCGGGGTTAATCTTATTCCTTAGCCTGTTGATAATTATACGCAACAGTATTTTGTTGATGTGGCTTATTAAACTTATAGTTCTAAAATTTTCGCATCTGACTGCACCTGCTTTCTTTGGTATTGCTATGAAAATAGAGTTACAGAGATCTTCTGGAATTTTTCCAGTATTGTATATATTGTTGAATAATATGTGAAGTTCATCAATTGCTAGATCTCCTAGGCTTTTTAATACCTCTACAGATATTTCATCAGGGCCTGTTGCTTTACCATCCCTCATTCGTTCCATGGCATGTTCAATTTCACTTTTGGTGATGTTTGGTCCGCTTAATGGTTCTTTGAATTTCAGTGGTGGTTCATTTCTATTTGGATCATTGTACAGTTCGCCTATGTATTCTACCCATCGGCTTTCTATATGTTGTTCTTCAAATAGCAGTTCCCCTTGTTTGTTTTGGATACAAAAGGATACCTATACATACATGTAAAAGAACAAAAAAAAAATACAGAACAAAACTACAACAACAACAAAATAACCAACAACAACAAAAAACAAAAACAAAAAAAAAAAAACCAGACAAACCCAACAAAACAAGACCCCCCCCCCACCCCAATAACAAAAAACAAAACAAAACAAAACTGAAAACCATCAAACAATCTAAACAAAAGTAGCTAGATAATATTATATTGCATAACCAAAATGTCGCTAAGTAAACAGCTTAATTTCATCTCGACTAATCTCCAAAACTCATCCAGGTGAAACAAAAGGATCCCAAATTCACATAACAATTCTTTTGTTTCTTTATCGGTCTTGATACAACATCTCTCTCCAAAAATATTCCAATATTCCAGTGCTCATTTCCCGTGGAAGATACTTATCTCTCCTCATTCCTGCCCTTATCCTTCCTAATCTACGTTATAAGGTAATTAAAAACAGGATTTTTGGGTACCGCTGTGATGTATGGCCGTCCACAAGACGTTGTTTTCTATTTGTTTGTTTTCCTTTTTCTTGCATTTCTATTATCTTGGCATTGACAGTATCTTTCCCTTAGTGTCTAGTTAAATGAGTATCTGGATCTGAGGTGCCAGTTATTGTTAAGAACTATCAGTTGAACATTCGGTAAGTAGAAGTTTGTCTGATTTGTTTTTCGAAGGACAAGAATCAGAATTCATCTTGCCATAAACTCTATTCTATTTATTGTTCTGTCATATTATGTGAGATAAAGAGCAGGGGACAAAGTGTGGAAAACCCCATCACTAGATATATAAATGAGAAGATAAATTTTTAAAAAATATAATAAATGAGTAAATAAATAATCATGTATAGAGATATACGACTGAGATTGAATGTCTATGCTGGTGTAGTTGTCAAGTCTAAAATATAGTAAAATTCCGTAATTTATAATTATCCTATCCTCTTACGACTATGTGGTCTTGTTGTATAACACTTGCAATGGCTATTGTCCGTTTCACGCTATAGAAACCGGGGTAAACTCTGTCATTATGGGCTTAATGGCTCTGAAAGACTATAAGTAGGAAGGGGAAAATATTTCCCCAATTCTTACCACCGCTGTTTACGAATGCCAGAAATCCGATAACCCGAAACATTGTATTCATTGCATATTGATTAGTATTTAAATTCACTATTTATATTCATATTCACTGAAGTGCTGTTCATACTTAGGGATTGTTCAGTCTTTACATTCCGCTTGTTAAAGTTTTAAATTTTAACTCAGATATCATTAATTTGTCTTAGAAAAGAAGATAAGCATGACATACCTAAGTAAACAATAACGAAGTGACACCCTATTTTATCAACCTTATTCATCCATCTCCTCATATACAATATCAATATAAGAGCAAAAAAGATACTTAATCCTCTGCTCAGCATTGAATTTGGGGTCAAGTCCTGTGATCTGAGAGATAAATACAAGTTTTAAGAAAAATGCATTCACAAACAAACCCCAATCATCCTGCCTCTATTATTGGGGAATGAACTGCAGAACTCTTACCTCTGTCAGATGGGCTACTCAATCTTCACCCAACAACAAGGAGGCCGTAATGCCTATCTGTTCACGAGTACGCGTTTCCGGTATAAACTCTTCTGTGCGCCATTACGAACTCATATTGACCACGAAAGGACGAGAGCAATAAAGAAACAAATATGAAAGTGAAAAACTCGAGAGCAAACAATTAGTATGATATAAAAATCTGAAAATAAAAATTCTGGAACTTCAAACCTTTCTGGTCAAGTGGTAGCACGTTTCAATGGTAGAAACTATCAACCAGGCCATTAAATATTCTTTGTGTAATATTTTTATTGGAACTTTCAGTACATATATTATGAAATACAAAACCGCATGACCGCAAATTATCACAAGCCACAACCATAAATAACAAAACCTCCCTATTCCACTTCCCTAATCCCTCACTTCTTCCTTATCTGAAGATCATCCGACATAAAAATGGAGAAATAGAGAGAGACAATGCCAACTAACCAACTGGCATTACATTCCGACGTCAGAGTCATCATCGTTTATCTACGAAAGGAAACGACGACGAAACCAAAGAAAGAAGACTCTTTCGACTGTTCCTATCTCTACTCCAAGACCACAAGAAGAGCTTCTCCAAACTTCTCTCCAGCTTTTCAGATCTAATTATTAAGGTCATAAATCTCCATTGCTATTCCTCGCACCCCGGCTGTTACCGCTGCTGTTGTTGTTACAATTGCGAAAAAATTTTTTATTCTCTATTGTCTTCTGGCACTTTTCTACTCACTTCATATCTTGTTGTTACCAACATAAGTGCCCGCTCCACTCACTTTTCTGAATTAAAAATTCACCCCATACACCGGAGCATACTCAATGTCTCAATCGTTTCTATGTTATATGTTTGTGATGAGAATATTGGCTATTAAGCTTAACTGCTGGTCAAAATTACTTCGCGATGGTGGCGAACGAATCGGCGATCTCAAGAAGTGGGTGAGAGAGGGATCTAGAAATGACTTTGGGTTTGAAACGAATATTTTTGTGTTCGTAGATAGCTCACACGGTAGAGCCACGCTCTCACCTGCCAGGCGGAGTTGTCGTACCAATAAGGTCGCAGGTTCAAACCCCACCACCGCCGCGAAAAAATTTTTTATTCTCTATTGTCTTCTGGCACTTTTCTACTCACTTCATATCTTGTTGTTACCAACATAAGTGCCCGCTCCACTCACTTTTCTGAATTAAAAATTCACCCCATACACCGGAGCATACTCAATGTCTCAATCGTTTCTATGTTATATGTTTGTGATGAGAATATTGGCTATTAAGCTTAACTGCTGGTCAAAATTACTTCGCGATGGTGGCGAACGAATCGGCGATCTCAAGAAGTGGGTGAGAGAGGGATCTAGAAATGACTTTGGGTTTGAAACGAATATTTTTGTGTTCGTGGATAGCTCACACGGTAGAGCCACGCTCTCACCTGCCAGGCGGAGTTGTCGTACCAATAAGGTCGCAGGTTCAAACCCCACCACCGCCGCGAAAGAATTTTTATTCTCTATTGTCTTCTGGCACTTTTCTACTCACTTCATATCTTGTTGTTACCAACATAAGTGCCCGCTCCACTCACTTTTCTGAATTAAAAATTCACCCCATACACCGGAGCATACTCAATGTCTCAATCGTTTCTATGTTATATGTTTGTGATGAGAATATTGGCTATTAAGCTTAACTGCTGGTCAAAATTACTTCGCGATGGTGGCGAACGAATCGGCGATCTCAAGAAGTGGGTGAGAGAGGGATCTAGAAATGACTTTGGGTTTGAAACGAATATTTTTGTGTTCGTGGATAGCTCACACGGTAGAGCCACGCTCTCACCTGCCAGGCGGAGTTGTCGTACCAATAAGGTCGCAGGTTCAAACCCCACCACCGCCGCGAAAAAATTTTTTATTCTCTATTGTCTTCTGGCACTTTTCTACTCACTTCATATCTTGTTGTTACCAACATAAGTGCCCGCTCCACTCACTTTTCTGAATTAAAAATTCACCCCATACACCGGAGCATACTCAATGTCTCAATCGTTTCTATGTTATATGTTTGTGATGAGAATATTGGCTATTAAGCTTAACTGCTGGTCAAAATTACTTCGCGATGGTGGCGAACGAATCGGCGATCTCAAGAAGTGGGTGGAGAGGGATCTAGAAATGACTTTGGGTTTGAAACGAATATTTTTGTGTTCGTGGATAGCTCACACGGTAGAGCCACGCTCTCACCTGCCAGGCGGAGTTGTCGTACCAATAAGGTCGCAGTTCAAACCCCACCACCGCCGCGAAAAAAAATTTTTTATTCTCTATTGTCTTCTGGCACTTTTCTACTCACTTCATATCTTGTTGTTACCAACATAAGTGCCCGCTCCACTCACTTTTCTGAATTAAAAATTCACCCCATACACCGGAGCATACTCAATGTCTCAATCGTTTCTATGTTATATGTTTGTGATGAGAATATTGGCTATTAAGCTTAACTGCTGGTCAAAATTACTTCGCGATGGTGGCGAACGAATCGGCGATCTCAAGAAGTGGGTGAGAGAGGGATCTAGAAATGACTTTGGGTTTGAAACGAATATTTTTGTGTTCGTGGATAGCTCACACGGTAGAGCCACGCTCTCACCTGCCAGGCGGAGTTGTCGTACCAATAAGGTCGCAGGTTCAAACCCCACCACCGCCGCGAAAAAATTTTTTATTCTCTATTGTCTTCTGGCACTTTTCTACTCACTTCATATCTTGCTGTTGTTGTTACTGCTTGGTTCACCCTCCCAGTCGACCTTAAACACCGCCCAGACGAAACACCTCCCCCCCCCTCTCTCTCTCTCTCTCTCTCTCTCTCTACTTTATTTCTACAGTTAATTCTATTCCTCCCTGTTCCCCCTTCCCACACACTCTCTCTTCTTCGATGTCTGATTTATCAAAAGTAACAAGGTCCAAATTGGGGGTCGGACGCGTCTTCAAAGTCAAGCATATCTCTTGCATGGCCCTCATTACGATATGGAGATATTAATAAATTATCCTCTGGTGTCAGAGAGAACTCTTCTCGTCAGAGATCAAGGAGCTCGCCGTGTTTGAACCTTATACAAGATAGAAGATTCGTTCTCTCGAGACAATCAACACAACTCCCAACTGGTGGAATATAAGGTTTTGATAATCAAAAATATCGTAACTCGAAAGTATTTATGAAATGAAGAATCAATTAGATGTGACTGTCATTCGATATATTATACTAAAAAAGAAAAAAACTCCCAACAAAATTTTAAAAAAAAAAAGAAAAGAAAAGAAAACCAAAACAAAACATCACCCCCCCCCCCCCCCAAAAAAAAAAAACAACAAAAAAAAAAAAACAAACCAAAAAACAAACAACAACAACAAAAAAAAGAAAAGACCCAACAAAACGACCAACCCCCCCCCCCCCCAAATCAAAAACAAAACAACATTGTTTGCAATTACAGTGGAATCCGAATGAAGTCAATCCTTTTAAAGTCAACTTCTGCTTACATTCAACACCTCTTGTTGGTCCAAAATGTTGTATTCTCTATCAAAGTTCGTTCCATTAATAATGTATAATATCAACGTTGCTTAAAGTCAACCAATCTTTCAAGTCCGGGGTGCTGGCTTTATCAGGACTCAACAGTGTATCTAATTATCAATAATTATAAATTATTTCTTATAATGATGAATCATCTAAGCGATATGGGTCAACATTTTAAAAAGCCATAAACTGGTATTATTACATATAGGAAAAAATAATCCTTGTCATAATTATTTTACCGTTACTTCTATGTCAAATCTACTTTCCGTTGTGCCTTATGAAAAGGATGTGGGAGTTACTTTTGATTCACTTTTGAATTTTGATGTACATATTGATAATTGTGTAAGCCGTGCAAACAGAATGATGGGAATAATATATAGATAGAACCTTAATAAGTCTTGATAAAACCATAATTTTATATTTTTATAAAGCGCTCGTTCGACCAATTCTAGAATACGGAAATTCCATCTGGAGCCCATTATATAAAAGACAATCTATGAGTATTGAAAGTGTACAGAGGAGAGCTACCAAAAAAATTTAAGCAATACAGTATTTATCTTATAAGGAAATGTTAGAATTTCTTTACTTACCAAGTTTGAACTATAGAAGAATTCGTGGAGATTTAATTCAGGTTTATAGATTGGTACATAGTCTGGATAGGATAGACTTTTCTGATTTTTAAAAATATTCTAATATTACTTTTACTAGAGGGGACAAGTTTAAGATTTTTGTCTCTAGATGCAAAACAAACATAAGACAAAACTGGTTCGGTATTCTTATTGTCCAGAAATGGAACAATTTGAAATTTGAAACAAAGAATGCAAAATCAATAGATTATTTCAAGGTGTTAGTAGACAGGGAATTATATGATGGGAGATTTATATATGACGAATAATACTTTTTTGCACTATTGTTGACAGGGCTTTCAGTCTTGTATGTATATATTATGCATTGTTATATATTATTATGGTTATCTTCTATATGCGCGCGCGCGCGCGTGTGTGTGTGTGTGTGTGCTTTGCATGTCACGGTTAAAGATATATGTTTGTACACCACATTTGCATGAGTACATTTAGGTTGAAATATTATCTTTACCAGTGTATCATTATTGTAATCTTTAATCAATATATTTATGGCATTACTATTAATATTAAGGGCATTCAAGGGATTTTATCCTATTTTGCCCTATACCATATGTTATGTTATGTTACGTTTTGGTAAACCATCCGATTTGAAATTTAATTTTTTCGTCTGACCACCGCCTCAAAAGAATATGACTAAGCAGTCATTTTCATGCTAAAACTTTATAAAATGACAAAAGGTTACGTCATTCTGCTCTTTGTGTTTTAAGACTGCCAGTTGGATGTTGAGTTCTCACTACATTCTATCAATCAGACTATAAACTTTTCAGGTCACACAAGTGTTTGTATGGAAGCATTTATTGATCTGGCTTGCACAATTTGTGATTATTTTACTTAGACGCATACAATCCATATTGAGAAATATAAAACTTGGGTTATGATTATTCGCTCATAAATGAAAATAAATAAAGTATACAAGTGCGATTAAAAAAAAAAAATCATATTTCTAATTTATTTTATTGTAATATATATTTTCAGTATCTTGTTCACACAGGCTCTTTACTCACATTCTTTCACCGTGCTCAGGTGTAAAATGAGTAATGGCCGTTAACAGCGTTGTCTCTGTCCGAAAAAATTGTAATATCATCTAACAAACATCATGTCCCGTCCTCCATGTTAAGTGTTGCTGTTGGCCAGGGGCCCCTTGTAAAGCGCTTTGAGCACGTTTAGTGGATATTGCGCAATATAAAATCTCAATTTAATTTAATTTTAATTTTAATTAATTCAACTTCAATCGATGTCGATGTAATACCACCATAATATAGTCAATAGGTGCAACTCTTATAAGATTTAAATCACACATTATTATAATATAGTCCAGATTGTTTATAACAAAACATAATAACAATTGAGCTACACACTTCCTCTCCGTCAAGACAGGGACAGAGATAAGATAGTGTTCTTTTTATACCAACGACTTTTCATAGTGCTGAAGTTGCAAGTAACAAGTAAGTTATCGATGAATTTTTAACTTTCAATACCCCTTGGAGCCAACTGTTATTTACAGTGACAGTCGAAATGGTTTCACCCCGCCCTCCAATTTATATTATATCTTCGCAGGAAGCAAGCGTGAGGCAGTTTTCACTTTCATGTTGTGTTTGGGGAATTATTCAAGTTTCTGTAATTATGTCAAATTGAAACCAAGTAAAGCCGGATTTTGAAAATAAGAAATCTGAATGATATTGTGGGAGACACAAGGTAAAAATGAAGACTGAAAAAAAACCACAACAAACCCCCCCCCCCCCCAAAAAAAAAAAGCTTTTATATAGCGCAATATCCACTAAACGTAATCAAAGCGCTTTACAAAGGATCCTAACCAACAGCAGCATGTAACATGTAGAATGGGACATGACACATATTAGGCGTTATTACAACTTTTTCAACGCGGCCAGGTACTTACACCTGAGTACGGTGAGAGAATGCGAGTAAAGAGCCTTTTCCAAGGACACAACCATGCGCCGAGCGAGGCTCGAATCCAGGTCATTCCGATCCGAATGCGAGTGTCATACCACAAGACCACATAGCCGCATTTAATAAAAATATTATTTATTAAAATCAAAATCAACTTCACTCCGCCTACTTTGGGCTGTGCTTTAGAGACCTTCCAATTGCGGAGAGTAGCGTTCCCATTGACTATGATCGTTAAGGCCAATATGAACATAATCCTTATACAGAATGCTTAAATTGTGTTAGTTTCCTTTTATTCATTTATTTTTGTCGTTGCTTTTTTTCTTGTTTTTTTTTTCTGGTTTATCTATAAATGTTGCTAACTATCAAAATGAGTACAAGGCATATTGATTCTTAAAAAGTATTATTATTTTCACCTGGCCCCGATCATCTCACAGCAGGTACTTGTTTCAGTGGCCATCGCAATATGCATCAATCAATGCATAATATTTTTTTTCAGATTACAGTAATCCCTTGTCTGTTGGTTCAGTCTTAACGTGATGATTACTATGAACAATCATCAAACAAGTTTCTGTTTTTGTTGTTTTGATTCACAAATCCCCGTTGTTAACCTATTTCAGAAAGAATCTTTAAAAAAGCATTTTAAGATCCACATATTATTTATTTTTATCTTATTAATTCAAACCCTATCTGACAAATAGTATTTTTATGTCCTATCTACACCAGCTCCACGGCTCAACAATTCCCTCCTGGTCTGCCGCCCCTGCTTACAAAACTGCAGAGATTCCACGAAGAGCGCGCTCCATCCCTACTCTCCCTGCTACTTAGCCGCGTCTGTGTAATTAGTGGTTCCCTCGACTCTCTCTGGCATCGATAGATGTCCTACGATGTGCCATCGATAACGGTACGCTGGAACCCAGGCCTAGCCACCTATTTGTTAAGGCAATTACTCGGCCTCTGTTGACAGGCACCTCAGAGAATTAAAAAAAAAAAAGATAAGAAAAATGAGGGAAAGAATGAAACAAAGGTTGAGAAAGAAAGAAAGAAAGAAAGAAAGAGAGAGAGAGAGAGAGAGAGAGAGAGAGAGAGAGAGAGAAGAAAGAGAGAGATAGGGAGAGAGGGGGAGGGAAGGAGAGAGAGGAGAGAGAGGGAGAGGGAGAGAGAGAGAGAGAGAGAGAAGAAGAGAGAGAGAGAGAGGGGGGAAGAAGAGGAAAGAGAAGGAGAGAGAGAGAAGAGAGGGGAGGAGAGAGAGAAAAAGGAAGAAGAGAGAAGGAAGAGATGGAGGAGAAGTTAGTTAGAGTATAAAGAATAGGGAAGATATAACAGCGAGAAGTAGTATGATAGAATGAAGCGAAAAATGATTATGGAGATAGTTTATACAGTAAGAATTGATATAATGTTAATAGATAGATACTAGAGAAGTATAAACAAGGCATATAGAGAATGAGAGAGATAATGACTGAATGAATATAATAAATGTTTAGAAACTAATTACTGGTCGGTCACACACTGGAAAAAAAAAAAAAACATTCTGAGACAGAGGTACTGCGTCTGAGGTTTCCAAGATTAGATTCTCTGAGCTATTTCGACTCTTTAACATCGCTACTTTCTATTAAAATTTCTTCTTCCCATCACTGCCTGTTCGATTACACCCTTGTGAATAGCACCAGCAGTCTGATTATTACCCAAACTCTCTTCATCCTTCCAAATTAGTTTCGAATTATTCTTAAGAGAATGATAATTGTTTTTGCATTCGTAGCAGCCATCTGATTCAAACTTGTATGTATTTTCTTTCCCATTCTATCTGAGACTCAAGCTTTGTCTGTATTTCAAAAATAGAAGTTTCTAATTGATTACTAGTTGCCTGTATTAAAAAAAAAACAAACAAAAAAACAATTCAAGCTATCTATAATCTAATCCAGTATCTTTATTTTATGATTTATTTCACAACGCATAAATTTATTTATACAAGTTGGCGTAAAAACGATTTGTTGTTAACACTTTTTGAAGTATCTAAATCATTCTGTACCCTGAATTAGCCTTAAGTGTAGCTTTGTGGTCTTGTGATATGACGACTTGCCTTCAGGCCTGTAGCTCCCTGGTTCGAGCCCCGCTCTTGACTGTGCAAAGTTGAGTCATGAAAAAGGCTCATTACGTACATAATTGTCTCACCGCGGTCAGGTATGAAATGAGTATATTATGACCGGCAACATAAAAAAGTCTTTTAAACCTGAGACTTCTAACTTTCGTGTATTTTGGTAAGTTTGATGCTATCTTAATCAAGCAATGATAATATTAGAATATGAAGTAAAAGTTGTCTGATCGAAATGAAAACTGACGTTTATTTGTCATTGTAATACAGCAGCATATATTATTTAAGTAAAGAGTTTCGTTAGTTTTATTCAAACATTAGAAAAGGCGTGTATGAAGCAGTGCCAGACAAAGCAAATAGAAAAATACAGGGGAAAAAACTCCAGCCTTCCTCGAAGCAAACGCACCTTTTCAGATTTATATCTTACATTAGTTAGTGCCTGCTTCCCAATTTGTTACTTTGTTTTATTTGCACGAGTGATTTAAAATCTTGCGTTTTCGTGTTTTATGTTTGTCTTCGATAATCCTGCGACGGAGCTTTTTCAAACTCCAAAGTCGTGATAGAAAAAAAAAAACAAAAAAAAAAAAAAACGCCAGTGCTTGATCATCAGGAAATCGAACAGCTTCGCTCTCGATCAAAACTTGAAATCATTACAACATAAAAATAGGGTTTCTCTAATAAATTAAATAGGGAAAGGAGATATTTAAATGGATCCACCAAATTGACTTACTCTCAGCGCCATTCGCCTCATAGTAATATAATTTGACCGTCTTTTCTATCCCCTGTGTAAGATCCCCCCACTTCTCACGGTCCTCTACCATAGATGGGAACGACCTAGGTTGCTGGACATTGATTTTATAGCCACAAATATGAAATTGTGTGTTGAATTTTATTTCTTATGGTTGAAAATATATATAATTTCTTACATTGCAAAGAAACGCCCCCCTCCCCCCAAACAAAAATACAAAAAAACAAACAAACAAATAAACCGTTTTTATTTATTCACCTTATCTACGCCATTCACTCATCTCTCATTCGACCTTAGTGCTTAATTTATCATGTTTTGTTGATAAAGGGGGAAACCCGAAACGTCCACAGTATCTGTCTTCGTTTAATAAATTAAAGCTTACATTTCAATTCTTGTCTTTTTTTTTTTCGTAATTACTTTAAGGTTTTGTTAATATCTTTAACATTAAAAAAATTCTAAATAAATTCAAGCCACAAAGGCAAAATATAGACTACTCCAGTTTACTTGTTAAGAAATAAATAAACGTCCATATTTAATTCTGAAGTTATGCTCTTTTTCTCGGTGGTGTGTTATGTTATCTTGCCTCTAATTTAATGTAAAAACTGGGCCATGTCTGGTTCAGTAGTCTTAGGGAAGAGATTAAATAGATCACAATTAGTCAAAATGATGAAATGGATACAAGACAGTCGACAATGGAACCTCAACTCTGTACCAGAAACTGTCAACATGTTCATTATGTACACACCTTATGATGCCAAATAAAAGCTGCAATGATCAAGACGAACATGTTGAAATAGACATGGCGTTAAAAAAAAGAGGACACTGATGGAATTCAGGTTCGCGATAACATTTATGATTCGATGGTTGAAGGTTCGAAATAGATGTCAAAATAAACTCTTTCTCTGATACTTGACCTTTATAACTCATGTGACCTAGGTTCCGATCCTACTAGGGGTTTTTTATGCTTGGAACTTAACCATATATTATTTTTTTCTGATTATATCTTTTACAATTTGAACCTCATTACATGCAATCTCTCTCTCTCTCTCTCTCTCTCTCTCTCTCTCTCTCTCTCTCTCTCTCTCTCTCTCTCTCTCTCTCTCTCTCTCTCTCCTCTCTCTCTCTCCCTCCCCCCCTCTCTCTCTCTTTCTTTTGTCTTCTCAAATAAGTACATTGATTATTGCTCTTGGAATCTACATATGTTCCCTATTTGAGCTATTCCCCTTTGTCTTACTTTTTCTTCTGTGCTATTAAATGTAAATCTATATTTTTTTCCACTATCCCATTAACTCCTTTTTACTGGCGCTGAAATGACCTAAATGTGTTGCAAGCGCCGTAAAACCCTTAAAAACAAAACAACCAAACGTTCATTGGGCAGTTGTATGAATGTAAGCAAATGACAATCAGTGCTAAGCAAACTACATGGTATTACCAGCAATGGTATGTCTCTCTTTCTTTTTGTCTTCAGCCCTGAGAGGTAACATTTAGTCCTTCACTCTTTAGTCTGTACCCGGAATTAGAAAAAAAATTACAATAAATTTGAACGGCTGCAACATCTCAATTAAATGTGTACAACAAAAATGTTACACAAGACGATCGCGTTTCTATAGTATGTTTCCAATTTTGTATTGCTTTATAGTATATCTATATTCATTATCTGTATGTGAACAAACTCCTAAAATAAGTCAGTCAATATTTCGTGCAAAAAATAATTTCCAAAAAATTTCAAGTATGTAAGATGTTCTATAATTAAAATTTTAAAAGAAATTCAATTTCATTCCATCTTCGTTTAACCTCCTCTCGCTCTCCTCTCTCTCTCTCTCTCTCTCTCTCTCTCTCTCTCTCTATCTATCTATCTCTTTCTCGCTCTCTCACGCTCTCTCTCTCTATCTCTCTCTCTCTCTCTCTCTCTCTGTGTCGATGCCTGCCTATCTACCTAACTCTCAATCTATCTATCTATCTAGCTATCTATCGATTGATCGATCTATCAGCCCCTAACTCTCTCTCTCTCTCTCTCTCTCTCTCTCTCTCTCTCCCCTTCTCTCCCAATTATTTCCTTTCTCCGTCTCATAGACAGATTAAAAACACAAAATTGACGTTTAAAAAGCGGCGGTCGACGCGTGTACAAGCCGACCGAGGCACTGAATCGAGACTAGAGGGTTAAATTGAAAGTACATTTCCATGAAAAATGACAGATAGCGTAGTCAATGACATAAAACAGGCCCGCCTTTTCGAAGCCTGCAGGACGAGCGATAAAACCCATGAAAGCTGGTGTAAGTGGAATCCCAGAACGGTTAGAATAGCTGGAACTGTAAGACTATCCTGGTTAATAACACTATTCCTCCAACCCACTTAGTTTTTTTCCACGCCCCTTTGTAATGTTATATAGATATACTCAAATGCAACACTACTCACATCACATACATCGCAAGAGTTATTTTAAGAATGATCTATTGCCTTTAACTCACTCAATCCTAGAGATTTTTGTTGATATAGATTTTTGTTACTTTTCAAAATTTGAAAAAAAAATGTATTAAAAATGAACATGTGCATAGATAATTTTATACAACAACCATTAACATGTAAAAATTAAGAACGTTAGCCTTGATACTACGCCTATAATTTGTCTCAGAAAAATGCAATAAATAGGCAATGGGTAAAAGTAACCCCGGGTATACTACGGATATAGTCGTTGTTTGGGTTGAGTGAGTTAATATTATGTATTAGACTCTTTTTCAGTTTTAATTATTGTAAGAAAAATGTGAGAATCTGTTTTGATTCTAAGAGTATGAATGACAATATGTTTCCCCATACAACTTGTTTTAGATTGAAAGATGAGTTGTAAATTAATTTCAGAGGCGATATTATGATATTCTTCCCAGAACTGTTTGTATAATTGTAGTGTTGTAATGTGAAGATAGGAGAGAGGTAGATATAATATATGATAACAAAGATTATGATATGATAATATAATTTGTTTAGGTATGGGTGAATGTAGTAAAACACAAAAGGAACAAGAGGGAGAGGAATATTGTGTAATGTATCGGAGAAAAGGAGAGTACATACTCCATATTTGGTATTAACTAACTGCCAGTGAATGATTATGGAATGTTAAATTCTTAAGAAATTATGATGACAAAACCCCGAAAGAAAGACAATAGCACGATGACAAATTATTGAAGTCAAGAAGACAGGTTGGGTGTTAAGTAACAACACACACACACACACACACACACACACACAAAAAACAATTTAAAAAACCCAAACAAACAAACAAAAAACAATTTTAGCTAACATCTAATGCAGTATCTTCATTTTATGATTTATTTCACCACGCATAAAAAAAAAAAATTATTTATACACGGTGGCGTAAAAACTATTTGTTGTTAACACTTTTGGAAGTGTCTAAATCATTCTTAATGATAATCAAACTTGAGCGGCAATGTACCATTCTCAATTGAGACAAAAATGTTCTTCTTTGTGTGTAAAAGTCGCTCTCGTCGAATTATGTATTATTGGGTTACAAAGCAGTGCTTAAAAAAAACAACAAAAAAAACAACAAAAAACAAAAACAAAACAACAACTCCCCCCCCCAAAAAAAAAAAAACAAAAAAAACAAACAACAACAACCCCCCCCCCCCCCCCCCAAACAAACAAAAAAAACAACAAATGTGCTCATTCTTTAAGTCCAAAACTATTTTCCTGGCGTAGTCAGTATACTCTATACGCTAAACTCAGACTGCTACCATAAGTTTCGCTCACTCATAACCAAATACAATTTAATTTGAATGACAACTATTCATATTATAATAATAATAGAAATTTCGGTAAAGTAAAATTGGTCTGAAAATAAGATGCATCTAGTTTTCTTTATCTTTTCTTTTGTCCTTTTTTTTTCATCAGCCCAACATTTACTTTCCACTGATTTACGACTTTACTCCCATTTTTTCTCGGCGTAAAAGACAGAGCAATGGGAGTTTTTAGTGTAAATAGACTTCCAGTAAATGGGAGTCTCCTCAAACAACATGTAAATTAAAACCTAACCAATAGTCAAGCTCGCTAATTACAAGATAGTAAACAGTACAGGACGAGGATAAAGAAACCAAAAACCTTTCGTCTTACTGCTTGTGTACACTATCCTACTGCCACTCTCCTACTTCCACAAACAACTCTGATGATCGTAATGGTCAAGCCAGCTGTCCGAAGAATGCCGGCAATTTCACACATTATAACGCACGAGTTTATAGCAAAGGCTAGGTAGGTAAGAAATAAATAGAGTGCGTGGTGCTCTTATTATAGTCTTAGACAGATAGTAGTCGTGAGCATGGAGTACTTAATTTTGGCACCTGCCTCATTGTTTACAACTTATTAGAAAATACACTTAACAGAATTCACGGGGTTCAATGTTTTAAGTACATACACAAGTAAACAGACAAACAAACATAGTCCAAATGTGCAACTCTTGATCCCATTAATTAGAATTGCATTTAGAATCAGATTCAATTCATATAAAATTAAAGACTTCATGTTTGCGTTCATAATTCAATATTGATTTTGAATGGTTTAAAACTAGATCTATCATGTATCAATGTGTTATTCGTGTATCAAAGTGTGTGTTGAAAATAAATATTATTGATCAGTATAAACCTCTTGTGCGGCTATGATGTGGACTTGTATGACACTCGGAAGGTCCTGGTTTGAGCCTCTCTCGGCGCATAGTTGAGTCTTTGGAAGAGGCTCTTAACTCACATTATCTCACAGTATTCAGGTGTAAAAGTAGTACCAGGCCTTTAACAGCGTTGTTCTGTCCGAAAAAAATGTAATATCCCCTAACAGGTGTCATGTCTCGTCCTACATATTAAGTATTGTTGGCCTGGGACCCCTCGTAAAGCGCTTTGAAACTTCGAGTGGATATTGCGCTATATAAAAACTCTCAAAATTGATTGTTGATCAATTTAAACAGAGAATGGTCCCGAAACAAACCTACTCTCATACACGATCAGGAAGTATCTTTCCTAGACGTCTCTGTTTGTTTATAGAAGTCCTTGGGAAAGCAAAAAATCCACGAAGACGGAGCTTATCTCGGTTTTTGTATAGATAGAATGACGTGACTCGGGTTTTTGTTATTGCTTTTTGCAATCCGCGTTTATGAGTAATTATTACTAAACTGTATTAACCAGACTATAAATGTTCAAGGTTACACATAGTTTTGTGTGTTGGTCCGGATGGCAATGTTGTGAGCTTCTTAGCCAAGCGCATACTATCTATAGACCCTCATCCAGACAAAAACTCTCAAGCTCGCCAGGTCCCAGGTTTGAGGGTTTTTTGCCAAGATGATGGTCATTTAAATTGAGCGATGTTTGAGGGACGAGTTTTCTAGAGTACGGCAGTTAACTGATTAATTGAGCACTTATATAGCGCAATATTCCCTAGCTTTATCAAAGCGTTTTGCAAGGGGTTCCTAACAACAAAACTTAAAACGTAGGACGAGACGACATGACGCTTGTTATGCGATATTATCATTTTTATAGAGACAACGCTGTTAACGGCATATACTTATTGTACACTTGAGTACATCGAGAAAATGTGGGTAAAAAGCCTCTTCCAAGCAGCCAACTCTGCGCCGGTCCGAAGGACAAGACCACATAGTCGCACCCGTGTAATATCTGATAAGAAATGTTGATATTGGGATTTCCGATTCTTGGCATGAAACGTTGTTTGATATTATAACAACATTACCATCTCAATGCTTCCATTTGCTGGAAAAACACGTATTTAAAATTTTGGACAGAAAACTCGTCCTTCAAATATAGATCGATTAAAATGACCCTCATCTTGGCAAAAATTCTCAAACCTCGGACTTCACGAAGCCATCACTTAAATTATGCCATCACTACAAATAAAGGGAGAAAACGAAATGCTACAATTTCTATTTACCTATCTTTGATTACTGTTTCTTTAAAACTCATTTTACCAACTTTGATCTCGAAACAAACACACCATTCAATACATTATCCTTATTCTTATCAATCACACAGGGTTTCTGACCACCTTAAAAAAAAGGGTATTTCAGCAATGATGACAGATTAAAACTAGAACAAAAAGAGTTAGATATGTATGAGAAATAATACTACTTTATACCTGTCAAGGATCAAACTGGTTTGAAGCGTAACTGTCTGATTTTTCTGCTCACATCTGCTTTGCTACAACGTTATGCGAGGCCATTAGAAAAGTCCCCTTAATTCTTGTGTCACGTACATAAAACAGTGGACAATCGTCGTCCATTCATAAGCCGGAAACTTACAAATGTTAAAAGGGTTAAAATCCAGAATGTTCTGTGTTTGGTGTTTTGTTCTTTTTATTTTTGAAGCTGTTATATTAGATGCAAAGTCCCAGGTTTGAGAGTTATTGCCTAGCTGAGGGTCATTTAAATCAATTTGCATTTGAAGGACGAATTTTCTGGCCAAATTTTTAAATACAAGTTTTTTTCGAGAGTACGGCAGTTAGCTAGCTCACATGAAGTAAACGTTTTCCATTAAAGATTGTTCATGTGATTCGTCAGAATGGCAGCGTTTATTGTCCATGTGATAGACAGTTCTACCCTAAAGCGTTTTAATGAATTTCTTGAGCATTACTGTTTCGTGACTGTCATCAGGAACTCTCATTGATTTTGTGTCACTTCCAACCAAATAAAATGTTGCCGATTACAAAAATCGTGGTAAAATAATGGCAACCCTCTTGACTGTAACTATTTTCATTCCTTTGGAAGAGTGAATGGTTTTGTTTACTTCTCGTGGACTTTATTCATTCGATTTACCTCATTTGTATTTCGTGACGCAATTGGTTCATTAACGAGATTCCCATCTTTTTATTTTTATCTGATGGAGATACTTTGGGAGAGGCTAAGAAGGGGTGGGGGGGGGGGGGGGGTTGAAGGAGGGGTTGATAATTTTGGAGAAGTGGGTTTGGGGTGTTAAGGAGGGTATCGATAGTTTGGGAGAAGGGGAGGGGTGGGGTAAAGGAGAGGGTTGATTGTTTGGTAGAATGGGGGGGGATAAGGGAGGGGTTGATAATTTCAGTATCGAAGAATATAGCACTATATTATGGGACGGGATAACAGTTTGGCCCCAAAGTCCCGGGTTTGAGAGTTTTTGACAAGATGAGGGTCATTTTAATCAATCGATATTTAAGAGACGAGTTTCCTGGCCAATTTTTTTTCTCAGATTACGGTGTACAGTCGAGACCGATGAATTTGAATTGCGCCATTTACTTGGAAATCGTTTTTAAATCAACCAGCGTCCGTTCCAATCAACCAGAAAAAAAAATTATACTAAAAAAGTTGTGTCACATATAGGTCGTTCTAAGCGGTGCTCCATTTTATCAGCTTCGACTGTATTAACATCTCTGAAACAATGACAAATCGTGATTTTTGGTATCCCATGTGTATTGTGTATGTCACGAGCATTGTAAATAAAATACAAGAGTCAGTCCATGCATTTCGACACTTGAGGCACTCGTCACGGTACCAGGCCGTGCAAATCAGTGAACACCACGATATGACCCCCCTTTCCCAACCCCCGTCCCCTCCCCCCCCCCCCTTTTCCTTCCTTCCATGTTATCTAATCAATCGTGCCCTGTTCAGTTCTAGAAGCACACCAGTTATTGTCTGTGTTCTTGTTGTCAAACACTAGAACTTGACGTGGTTAGGCTTGTGGTCGAGTGGTATGACATTCGCCTTCGGTCCCTGGTTTGGATCCCACTTTGGCGGCGCAAAATTGTGTCCTTGGAAAAGGCTCTTTATTCGCATTCTATCACCAAACTAATGAGTATTATGTGGCTTGCAACAGCGTCGAAAAATTACAATATCGCCTTACAGGCATGATTTCTCGTCTTGCATGATACGTTTGCTGTTTGATTAGGACTTCTTGTAAAGCGCTTTAAGTAAATTTAATGGATATTGCGCTATATGAAAGCTTAAGTCTTTTAGTGTAGGTCTTCCTGATAGGAGAGAGAGAGTGTGCAAATGCACAAAATGTGAATTGAAAAAGATAGAAGTAATAAAGATAGATGAACTAGATAATTTTAAGATATATACATATATATTATATATATATATATATGATATAATATAATATATGTATATATATATATATAATATATATATGTGTGTGTGTGTGTGTGTGTGTGTGTAAGATCGTAAACGAAGACATGGGAATAACAGTTACTTAGTAGAGAGAGAGAGAGAGAGAGAGAGAGAGAGAGAGAGAGAGAGAGAGAGAGAGAGAGAGAGCTGAGAGTGTTTATTGTGTGTGAGTGTGTGAGTGTATAAGAGAGAGAGTGTATGCAGCGTGTAATGTGTGTGTATAAGACAGAGAGAGAAAGAGAGTGAGTGAGAGAGAGAGAGAGAGAGAGAGAGAGAGAGAGAGAGAGAGAGAGAGAGAGAGTCAATTATCCAGTGAGATTGTATATTGTCACATTTTCAGATTCATGATTCTGAAACTAAAAATTTCATGAGATTGGTCTGTTTCTTCTCAACATGATATTCAAAGGAAGCTGTGTGATGACAAATCTAAAATGAACATTATAAAGATTAATT
>NC_088360.1:36433788-36463788 GCF_034508935.2 Berghia stephanieae
CAAATATTGATCGATTAAAATGACTCTCACCTTGTCAAAAACTCTAAAATCTGGGACTTCAAGATACCTCAAGGTTTGAGAGTTTCTGGCAAGATGAGGGTAATTTCGGTCAAAAGGTGAATATTTTCTGGCTAAAATGTTTAAAATGTATGTTTTTCAAAATACGGAAAAGATAACAATTTCACTATTTTATCATAAAGCGAGTTCGTTTTAAAGTCACATTAATTTTAACATTTTAACCTGAATGTTGAACAGTCTAAAGCAGGACACGGTTACGGGAAATGGAAAGTCCATCCTGTATAGAAATGAGGGTTGAATTTATACCGTTCTTATTTTGCATTACTTACAAACACACTTCAGGGTAACATATTGTACACGGAATTCATCTGTTTAAGAAATCATGATCTTGAACCTTCAAAATTGTTAAACTCAATATACACAGCAGTTTACCATGTTGTATAAGGGAACCATCTGTCAAGAAATTCTGATCTTGAACCTTCAAAACTGTTCAACACAGTCAACATAGCAGCGTACCATGTTGAACACGAAAATAATCTTTAAGAAATCCTGATCTTGAAATTACAAAACTTTTCAATATAGTCCTTTTACAATCCTGATAAAGCTTCAAATGAAGGCCTCAAATTGATTGCTTCAACAAGACCTGAAGTTCTTCTGGAGTCGAATTTTAACACAGCTGTTATGGCACTCGATGGCAATCACAACTGACTGATATCGTCTTCATAGGTTGTTAGTCTTCGATAGGTCAATATTTTAGTAACGTATGTGTTGAACATACATTCTGGCCTTGTGGTCTTGTAGTTTGACACACGGACCTTTGGTCGACTTCTTGTTCGAGTCCCGCTGTGGACTGCGCAAATTTGATTTCTTGGATAAGGCTCTTTACTCACATTCTTCACCATTCTCAAGTGTAAAATCAGGACATGGCCGGTAACAGTGGTATCTCTGTAGAAAAAAAAAATTGTAATAGCGGTTTATAAGCTTGATGTCTTGTCTCACATGTTAAATGCAGCTGTTGCTTTAGGAGCCCTTGTAGAACACATCTTGTCAGTATTGGGCGATAATAAGCTCAAATATTTTTTGGGTTTATATTTTGAACACTCTGGTGTACAATGAATAACTGACTTGGTAACATCATTGATTGTACCAAAAAAAAACAACAACCCTATTATCATAATAGAGCTTGCCTTTCTTTCATCTCCAGTATGGACCATTGGCTTAAGACCTCTTTTAGTGAATATTGCGCTATATAAAGCCCAAGTCTTTTTTGTCATCTTTTTAAATTAGAAAGAAACAAAATTACAAAAACATTTAAACATTTTTCAACTTATTTTTTGTTGTTGTTGTTATTGAGTTCCCTTGTATACCTATTTGGTTGAAGTCAAGCGTAAGGCATTTTCACAGTTATCACTACGTATAGTCTAGCTCCACCCTTCAACAACAACGTCGTCATCATTATCATCACACTTATTATTACCCATTATCGTAACAGACGCAGACAAGAGACGCAATAAAATTCTATGTCATAAATAAATTACCTTATCAACGCTCACCCTCCTGAAAGCAGACAAGAATGCATTCGCGCTCACCATTATCACATAAGTGTTATCATTGCATTGTTAGACACGACCCATAAACACTGAAATCCACAGAAATCTGAGCTTTATTTCAGTAACAAATTAATTTTGTTGTTTTTTTAAATGTTATTATTCCTATCGGAGATGAACGTTGAACTCTGAGGTCCATATGGAGTGAAGGAGCGTTGCATATTATTGTACTCTCGGCTATCTAACAGTTTCATATTAATGCCGTCCTATGTGTTAAAGGTACACTGTTCCAACTTCAGATGAGTTTTGTTTGAAAGTGTAAAGCACATGGAACGGCTTTCTCGATGGATAAGCTCTATCAAAATGTATGTGTGTATGTGTGTATGTGTGTGAGTGTGTGTGTGTGTGTTTCAGTGTGTGTGAGAGTGTGTGCAAGTGTATGTGTGAGTGTGTGTGTGTGTGTGTGTGTTTGGATTGTAAATCACTTTTCTGATCTGGTGACTTAAACTACTTAGCACAACGAAACCCGAGGGCCTGGATTTTTTAACTTTATTTTTTCCGGTCTTTAGAAATGTCCTTTTCTTCTTCAGAATCGTACGCCATTTTTGGGTGTTCGATAGATCCTATTTCTTGAGGGCTCAATGAGCCCCAAGTTTGAGAGTGTTTTAAAAATTGAAATAAGAGTGCCATTTGTATCAATCAATATTTGAAGGATGAGCTATCTGACCAGAATTTTTAAAAATATGTTGTTTTCAGGGTACGGCAGTATAATTTACTGTGCTCTTACTCCAAACGACGAAGTTGCATACTACCCCCCCCCCCCTTTCTCTCTATCTCCATATAGACCTCTCCTTGATCACATCGATAATTTTACAGAGACACTGCCTTGCTACCAAACCTTAAGGTGCTGCTAGCAAGTTCAATGACGTAATGATTGTTCCAGCAAGCAGTCTAATTTTAATGTCTTCTAATTATAATCACAACCCAAAGTCTAATTTTAATATATGTAAATTATAATCACCACCAAAGTCTAATTTTATAGTCTGATAATTATAATAAAAAACCAAAGTCTAATTTATATATATGTAAATTCTAATCACAACCCAAAGTTTAATCTTAGTCAGGTTGCTGTATTAAAAAAATGTGATTCAAGCACATTTAAGACGAGCGGATGATTGTCCCAGTTTAATCCATAGCATTGTACAATTTTTACGATAGACATTATGGTGCACACTATTTTACTTGTACATCACCAGAAAAATAAAACAGATGTTGCCATTCCGGCGTATCTACCAAAGATTTTGAGATCTTTCTTTTTTTTTTTTTAATCACTATCATGCGTTGTGCTCCATTCTTAAAAATGTCTTAGAGATCGATCATTGATTTCTTAATTCAGTTGTAACCAAAGTCTAAATTTAATACCTGCTAATTATGCTCACAACCCAAAGTCTAATTTTAATATCTGTAAATTATAATCACACACCAAAGTTTAATTATAAGAACAACACCCTAAAAAAAAAAAAAAAAAAAATTCAGAAACATTCACATTGCACAGTCAAGCAACTTTTCAGATCTGAATAAAAAGCAAAATTTTGAGTTTAGTCAAAAAGTACATGGATCACTGGGGGAAAACAGTATCGGACGGAAAGTAAGCTAGATAATTATTGTTTATTTTTGTATACTTTATGTGTTTCCCTTTTCCTTACTCAAAATTGTCATTATCCGCTATCAGTCCATCGCCTTATACTTCCCCGCCTTCCTCGATCTATCTCCCTTTCCCGCGCTCAAATTGAGATCGGCGACGATGACGATAACGAAGACGATGATAATTGTGATGGTGGTGATGACGATGATGATGATGATGATGATGGCGACGAGGTAGTCTTTTTCTCGTGATACCTATCTTCACACTTCCATTAGCCACTAGTAGTGTATTCATCTTTCTATCCCCATCTGCTAAACCTATACTCTAGCAAAACACTTTTTTTTCTTTTTGCCAGAAAACTTTTATTACACAAATATAAAGATTAAGACGACCAGAAAATTACAAATCATGTCTTAAATGTCAGACCTCTATGAAATCTCAGATCTTATTAACACATTGGAAGTCATCTTAATTTATCGATAAACGAAGTAAAATAAAGTATTCATTTTTTGGGGACCAAATGAAGAAAAAGTTGTTTTGTCGGTGTACTGCGAAGCTTTCCCCTTGCCTTTTCCTCCTCTCTCCTAATCTACTGGCACCATTTTGGACATAAAATAATAAAAAAAAAAAGAACTTGCAAACTCATTTCACTGGAAATGAGACAAAAACAAAAGGTACAGACAACCTGACGCCGCGCCGACAGGCACCGCGAATGGGATCCGAAACCATTTTTATTACGGAACGCACAAAAAAATATGGCGACTATCGCTTACGACTCGCGCAATTGAATATATTCCATTCTATTATATTGGTTCAAAAATTGGTATTAATGTCTGTAGAATTATCCGACATAATTTCATAGTTTACCTTCACGATTTAATCATTCTCAAAACAAAGAGCTCGTTGTTTTTTTTTTTACTCAGTTACATAACAATTCTCTTTATCTATTTCCGTTGTGAGATAGAAACACAATGTAACGTACAGCACAAGACACGCCCACTCGTGGACAGGATTCCAGACTCCACGATTGAAGAGTTCCATCCGTTTCTCGCCTCCCTCCATTTCTATCATTACTAACCCTTCCTTTAGAATTATCTATGCACCTACCCGAAACGACAAAGAGGTAAAGCAGAACAAATATGTAATTTTAAAAATGCGATCAGCGCTCATGACTGACAATCATGTCGTATAGGAATTCGAAATAATTATTATAATATAAGAAGCAAAACAGAAATAAATAACCGAAAGAAACCAGACTTCATCTCGTGATCTTACCCGGATTGTTGATATTGAAGACGAAAATATCATAGCATACTCGTTAACCTATGAAAAACATAATTTATTCCTTCCGAGTCAAAAGTCCTTTGGGTTTGAAGTTTGTCTCGATTTATGTTACCTAAAACAAACCATTATGATTGCTAACTTTTTGATAGGACGTGGTCTATATTGTATAATAGGTCAGCCACATCTTACAGACCTAGAACTTAACTCTCTTCACACATACCATTTTTTGTATTTCCCCCAAAATGTCATGATCACACAACATAAAACTCTACCTCAAAAGGAATAAGAACATGGAATACGACATATACTTGTTAAGCAAATTTTATAACATAATATTCTTCAAATTTTGTGATGTACTAAAGAAAACTGAGAAAAATGTTGGTTGTATCATAACAAATTAAATGTGACGATTTTCCTGTAGTTGGTAAGGAGAGGGTTAAAAAATAAATCGAAAGGAATTATGCTTGGAAACAACAACAATGTCCCCTTGTTATATGTTATGTTTAAAGGGTGAGTTATCGGGTCAAATGTTTAAATAATGTTTATCCAGAGTACGGCAGTTAACTGGTTGAGAGCCTTGAAGGATGTCAATGTATCTAGATGTGATGAAACCAGCTATCGATGTCTGTCAACAAAATAGAGAGAAGGCTGACGACATGCATTGTCGCATTTCACTTTGTCAGTTTTCAAATTGCGTAGGGTACCGTTCATTCCCACCGTTAGATCCAGAAGAAGTGGTTAACTTTTAAAATATACCGACACCTTCGCCATTTCTGTCAAAGATACAATGGACCAAATTTCTCAAAGTCAATTTGTATTGAGTCATGGATACGTCGTTTGCTGCATCATGATGCTGATCGGTTTTGTCTCTTTATTTTTTGTTTGGTTGTCATGGCTATTTAAAAAAATATTAATATATTTTAATATTTTTTATTCATTTGTTGTATTCTTTCTTTTCTTTTAGTTTTGCTCGCTCCCTTCCGCACTCTTTCTCTCTCTCTCTCTCTCTCTCTCTCTCTCTCTCTCTCTCTCTCTCTCTCTCTGTTTCTTTTTATCACGTTCTCTTTTAATTTTTATTCTTCATTGGGATAGGAGGGTTATGTTCTTTCTGAACTAGTTGATATGGGGAGTCAATTTTTTCTAGCCAAACTCTTAAAGGGCGATTATTAAATTTTACGACAGAGTTTATTATCGGCTGTTGAGTATAAACATTTAGAAAATATATTTGTTTTGGCCGATTATGTTATTAATCCGCCAACTGCGGTAATCTGGAAAAACATATATTCAAATATTTGATCAGAAAACTCGTCCTACAAATTCTATCGATCGATTTAAATGACTTCGCGAATTCCTCGGTTTGGGAGTTTTTGCCGGGATGAGGGTCATTTAAATCGATCGATATTTAAAGGACGAGTTTTTTGGCCAAGTTTTGAAATTCATGTTTTTCCAGATTTACCACAATTAACTGGTTAATTCGTCTACTTTGAAGTCCAATCTGATTTCAAATCATAGGTGGCCAAAACAGATCATCCCACAATTTAATACATTCTCCTTCCTCACTTCATCAATGCCCCAAAAGATAGAAATTCCATAAGCGCCCACGAGTCCGTATATATTTTGAATGTGAAACAAACAAACAAAAATAAATAAAAGAAAAACAACAAAACACTTTATCTTTATTTTTAAGATTGTGCCGTTGTCTGCAATTAGTAACTGTGAATTTCAACTGTTTAATTTGATTTATAAACTCATTTAAAAAATAGAGTTATTTCCAGAAATGTATTCCAAAAACTCTTTACAATGCTGATCTGAGCGTGCAGAACTAAAAAAATTAGCCAAAACATTAAACTTTTTCTAATATTTTATTTTTTTTTACCCCGCCGTTGAAAGAATTCGCACCCTACATTTTCCCACAAAATCTCAAGATTAATTAAACACCCCAAAAAATTCACAGGAGCATCATTGTTTAAGGAAGTCACGCTGTCATCAAAAAGGATGGGATGAGATGTGTCACGTGACTTTAGCCCTTGGCCAGAGAGAGGCTGTTTTCTTTTTGGGGCATGAGTTAAAGTGGATTCGTGGACACCACCGTCCCCAGTACACAAACCCTTTGACACGTGCAGACATTGGTGAGCCGTACGCGCCTATTCAACCACTCACTACAAACTGTCAGACGATGTTTCAGGGTCGGTGGGTTTTGTAGAGCAAGCGACCTTCCGTCATTTCGGGCACTTCTTGTTTTCGCATTCTGCAATGTCAAATCATGAATTAAGATTCTCACCCTCTTAACTCATCATGATGATCATAATCAACGCTAAAAGCCCCTTTGCAACATAACAGCAGCAATAGCAGCATCAGCGACGGCATTCGCAGAAGAGTCAAGTTTAGAATACACATGACATTGACAGCAGGAGCATTAAAAAAAAAGAATGGAGTGACGCAGGGTTGCAGTGTCTATCCTTGTCTATTTTTTAAATCATTTAAAAAAAACAAATATCTATCTTTTAATAAGTCGAAACATAAAAGCATGAGATCTACAAACAATTTTTTTCGACCCTTTTCTACTTTATTTTTTTTTGTTTAGGAGTTATTTTTTGTTGTTGTTGTTATCATTTTTTTAGTTTTCTGTTTACATTATATGTTGCTGCTTTGTTTATTTCTGTTTTTATTTTGTTTTTACATCAATTTTTATTTTTATTATTTTTAAAATAATAATTTGTTTTCATGAAAGCACAGCATCTTTCATACATAAGTACATAGAATACTACGTACTTTCTACTCTGAATTCATAAAAAGATGGAAGTCTCATAGAGTGAAAAAGTCTTTTTTTTTGGTTGAGTTTTGGGTAGAAAGTAATAATTGTAACTGTAGCTATGATATGAACGGACCGACGAGAAGAAAGATAAAATGGACGTGTTGATTAGATTGAATGCGGGAACGTCTGTCAGTCCAGCAGAAAGGAAGAAAGGTCATTCGCTGGGAAGGGAAATAGATTGCTGCAGGATTTGTGTAATGAAATGCCCCGATATTGTGATTGGTGAGACGGGTAGAGAAATTGGCTGAAATGAGTGGGAAAATGAATCAAATCCCAATGAGGAATAAAGGTTTTGATATTGTTTACATTTATCAAAATGTGTTTTTAGGACTCGGGTAATTTACAGTGTAATTCCAGTCACGTTGCCTGTTTGTTTACGGCTTTCGAAAATGCGGAAAGCGATATTGACATTTTGACATTACTTGAATTGCTATCACTCCGCCCAATGTGTGACTCGACGTGACATTCGGGTGCTGAATGTGCGAATCCTAACAAAGGCTGAAGAGAGGAATAGAGCAGTACTTCAACACAAAATGTTGCACGTATCGCCTTAATCATTCAGCATAACAGGCCTGAAACTCTAACTACAATATTTGATTTGGTCTTTTTATTTTATTATACTTTTCGAATATAATGTTGGATATTATTTATTTATCGGTGATGGAAGGGGGGGGGGGGGGTTGAACGGGTGTTTAGAAGAAACTAAATTGGCGTCACTTAGCTCTTTGTTTTTTGTTTGTAGACAGCCATTTTGGTGATTAGTTCTCACTAAATTATATCAATGAGACTATAAACGTTTAAGGTTTTGTGTGTCGGTACATGATATCTGGCTGGCGGATGTTTTAAATATTTTACCTGCACACATGACATCAATTGGTCAGAGAAAAAGAAAGAAGTAAACTTAAGTAACAAACACTCAAGCCTATTTTTTCTATTAACCAGGTAACTGTGCCGCACTCTGGGAAAACACGTATTTAAAAATTTGGTCAGAAAAGTTGTCCTTCAATAAATATCGATCGATTTAAATGACCCTCATCTTGGCAAAAAAAAAATCTAAAATCCAGGACTTCGCGAAATCCAAAGCTTGAGAGTTTTTGCCAAGATGAGGGTCATTTAAATCGATCAATATGTTAAGTACGAGTTTTCAGTCTAAATTTTTAAATACGTTTTCCCCAGAGTGCTGCAGTTAACTGTTTATAGATAGTATGCAGTTGACGTCACTCAAGCCTTTGTTATTGTATTTTGCCATCCGCGTTTGTGAGTGATTTTCACTGAACTGTATTAACCTGACTATAAAAGTTCATGGTTACACACAGTTTTGTGTGTTGGACCGTTATACTTCCGGATGGCAATGTTATGAGCTTCTTAGCCAAGCGCATACTATCTATATTCACTGTAGGCCGAGGTTTGAAGGCCGAGGTTTGAAGATTAAAATGAAATATTAGAATTTTGAAATTACATAGATTTACTCTGAAGTCGACATGTGAAACAGTGAGCTACATTAGATATTTTCTAAATTGTATGTTACATGAACACCGTAACTCTGTTCAGTTGTTGTATGAATTTAACTTGAACATGACTCATTCTACAATATGATATAAATTTACAAAAGAATGATTCTGTACCCCCATTTATTATCCACATGGATTTTCATTTCTTTAATTGAAAAACCATGTTAAACATCTGAATCCATTTAAATATAGTTTGCCTTAAGGAGGTAAATAACGCTATCAACACGTAAAATATGTCGAGCGATTGTCTTTTCATTACTACAACACATCTATTGCTTGTTGTAAGATCAATGTGTATTTCTTCTTCCACGTTCCTTTAAATTGTTAATTTGGTGGCAAAGTGGTAACGCTCACTACCACCGATTAGAGTGCGTCAATTGCTGTCACTGGAATCTATTCCAAGGGAATAACCCAGGCGTTTTGAGATGCTTTTATACATTCTGAGAAGGACGAGGGAACCAATAGAAGGAACGATGTTGACGTCACTCAGCTCTTTGTTATTGTTTTTAGTCAGCCATGTCTATGATTAGCTCACACTAAATTGTATCAATCCGACAATAAGCATTCAACGTTACACATCGTTTTGTGTATTGGCACTTGGCACGTAATATCCGACTGGAGAATGTTGTGAGTTTTATAGATAAACGCACAGCATCAGTACTTTGCAAGAGAACAAATCTGTTCTTACTTTACTGATGGGATAGAGAGCAATCGACGGATACCACCAAGACGAAAATAGTCAAAGTGTTTCAATGTATTGAAAATCTTTTTATTAACCGTATGTTAATTAATATAATAGGGTTTTTACTCATAACACAAACAGGAAATAGAACCAAATCTTCTCGAAAACTGAAAGAGCAAGCTAACCCGGAAACGACCTGTATGTGGATTAATCCGCCAGACAGAGCTCTATTTCCGTTGTAATCCCGCACATAGCCTTAGGCAGGGTATCGACTGCACCTTTCTCGTCTATTTTAAAAAGACCATCCTATTACTTTTTTTCCACATCCATCTCAATTAGTACCGCTTACTGCAGTTACCAGACCAACCCATTAAAAAATAGAGGAGGCCATCTCATCCTTAATTCAATCGTAAACTTATGATACAGTCTGTGACCACAGTCCAGTTTAAATTGTTTAGGATGGTATATTTTCTTATTTTTGCTTACCATATATAAAAGGCTAATTAGGACAATGTATCCTATCAATGTCTCTTATATGACATGATATTGAAACAATATTTGATTATAACGAAGATTAATCGTAATCATATCTTAATGAATTCCATTCATTATCAATGTTCTAACTCTTATATTGGTCAATAAAAACAGCGGGTTATTTTGGGGATTTTTGTTTGTCTGGTTGTTTGTTTGTGTTTAAAAAAACTGTAATCCATTCTAAATACTCTTAAGTAAGCTTTATGTCTACATTTATTTACACATTGAAAAACAAAAAAAAATGTGATCACCTTTTGTAAAAGTAACGGGAGAGAATGTAAGAAGGACTGTTGGATCCAAATCCTACAGAAAGTGAATAATTTTATATAACTGAATTACATCCTCACGAAGCCTTAGGAGGTCCAGAGTTGATAATCTCTCCTCAGATGACATCGTCTTATTGGAAAGGAAAACCTGTCTACTTCCATCCCGTTGTCAGTTCATTTTAGTTACTTTCTTCATGCAAAAAATCGAATACGATTATTTTCTCTCGTCGTGTTATAATCCCACAATGCAGTAATCAGATGGGATATACTTGGTCCAAAAAAAAAAAAAATTAAAAAAAATTTATTGAACTTTTAATCTTCAAAATTATACTGACTATAATAGTGTTGTTTTGTAAAGAATTATGATTGTGATGCGTTCTCCTTCAATGCTAATGAGGTAATTGTGTGAGTATCTAGATCTGCTTCCCGAGTTTGAATTCAAGGACCTGAATCTAATAACAAGGATTTTCTCTTTCCTTTTTTTCTTTCTTTTTTAAAAAAATGCAATGACGACCTTCTAATGTTTTCATGCTTACTGATTTGTGCATAAAAGGTACAGATGATTTTCAATACGATCGTAGACTTTTTCTCCGATTGATTGATCCATAGCATAATTAGCCTCTTTATTCCTTCCTTCAACATGTTGCCGCGAATCACCAGCAGCTGATATCGGAAATATTATGGCATCAGCCTCATTTAATCTGTTATACACAAATTGCACACACACACACACACACACACACACACATACACACATACATACACATTTGCACATTTTATTATTATACACACCCATCCAAAATCTATCAGGAATGGAAAAAAAAAAACAAACAAACAAAAAATAAAACGAAACGAACCAAAAAATGACAATTGAGTAAAATACAATCAACTCAATGCAATTGCTTTGTTCCAAAACTCTCGTTGCTGTAATAATATGTTAGTGAGATCAAAACTCATAAAAAGGAAGGACAAAAAGCAATAAGGTAATAAATTAAATGTAATAATGACCGCCCATGACAAATTGGACTCATAAAGGTGTTGAGTGGCTGCTCTTCAAACGAGATAAATGATGCACGTTATTGGACGGCGCGTGTTGTGATCGGTGTATGGGGTTATGTGTAATTTATTCATTGTCATTATCTCTAAATGGAATGGCAACAAACTTTCAATGCTCTTCTGTCGTGATCTGAAAAAAAAAAAACAAAACAAAAAAACAACACATTTTAAAAATTTTGGCCAGAAAACGCATCCCTGAAATTAATATCGATCAATTAAAATGACTTGTGAAGACCCCTTAAACCTGGAATTTCTTGACATCTTAGGTTTGAAAGTCTTTGACAAGATGGGAGTCATTTTAATCGATTTAATCGAGTTTTTTGGTCAAAATTAAAAAAAAAACAAAAACCAAAACAAACAAACGTGTTTCGTCAAAGTACGACAGTCTGTAACAGAGGGGTAGACACAAAGGACACAAGGAAAGCTCATTGTCAGGTCAAACCAGTTATGGTCCTCCAACGTGTTGCTTCTTGTGATAAAATGTTTCTTTTGTATTTTATTTTCTTCTCTTGTTGATTTCTCGATGAAAAAAATCCCGATCAGAATGTTTAATTGATCTGTCATTAAATCCTTTGAATATTACGTTATGATTTTTAACTCTCTCTCTCTCTCTCTCTCTCTCTCTCTCTCTCTCTCTCTCTCTCTCTCTCTCTCTCTCTCTCTCTCTCTCTTTTTGTTGCTGAAAAGACAGATTTATTGGATGTCATAATATTATCTTGAAAGAATTCTTGCAGCAATAAAATGATTGAGCTAAGGAGATTGATTGATTTTATTTCTACTACATTCTTCATCTTTATCTTCTTCTTCTTCTTCTTCTTCTTCTTCTTCTTCTTCTTCTTCTTCTTCTTCTTCTTCTTCTTCTTCTTTTTCTACTTCTTCTTCTTAGTATATTATTAATAATATTGATAATAATAAAAATGTTTTATTTTCTGATGACGCTGATGATGATGATGATGATGATGATGATGATGATGATGATGATGATGATGATAATAATAATAATAATAATAATAATAATAACAGTAATAATAATGATAATAATAAGTTCTCTTTATTCATCCCTGAGGGGAATTTTTTCTTTAGAATCTATTCCAAGGGAGGACTGTACTAACCCAGGCGTGAGCCGTAGTGCAACGCCGCAAAGTGAGCTATGGCTAGGTGACTTGATTAAGGCCACATAGCGCGGCGTAGTCGAACTCCTTTCGGGTACAAAGCAAAGACTATAACGCTGAGCCACGATGTCGCATTTATGATGAGGATATAATGATGATGATGACGATGATGATGATCCTATTGTTGTTGATAACGACGACGACGATAATGATGATGATGATGATGATGATGATGATGATGGTGATGATGATGATGATGATTATGCCGATCGATAATGATAATGATGATGATGGCGATGATGATAATGATGATGATGATGACGATGATGACGACCACGATGACGATTATGGTGATAGCGGTGCTTGTAATGGTGGTGATGGTGGTGATGAGGTGATGGTAGTACTGGTCGTGGTGATAATAATATTTATGGTGTATAGAAATCCCTTGATTTCATCAGTACTAGGAGAGCAATGATTTATTTAGAGATGTCTCCATCACTATTCTTATAACAATTTCCGATGAGCTGCTGACCACCGTTGAAGACTTTCATAATACATATATCGTTCAGAATGACGGAGTGGTCCCACTGTGTTTGTCCATCGGGGTGGCAATGACCACGTCAGACGGCAATGACCACGTTGATGTATCTATGGGAAAGACATTCGATCAAATGAATTTCGTTGATTGTGGGTTGTTTGCTATCCGGGTTGTAAGACAGTTGAAAGTTTTTCCTGCGGGGAATGAAATGAAATAGCAAAGATAAAATTGAGTTGGTATTGAGATAGATACACATTGATGTATTATTAGTCGTGTGAATAGAAGGGTTGGTTTTCATTGTTGAAAATTGGGATCTGGGATGACCTGACATAATCCATCAAGATGGATACTTTAGCGGCTTGATTAAGATGAATAATGATGCTATGCGTTTAGGTAAAATACTCACAACATCAGCCAGCGGGATATAATTTACCAACAAACAATGTATAACCTTTAACGTTTAAAGTCTGATTGATATAATTAGTTAATACTTATGGAATGGCTGTCAAGAAACACAAACAATGTTATTATTCAGGCTAGTTTGGTGGATAAAAATATGAAGGAGGCTCGTGTTTAAGACTTATATACAAGTTGAGGACCATTTATATTGTGTATGCGTGAAGTGGAAGGGATCTGGTCATAATGAGTTAATGATAGTTTTGTCAAAGTTCGGCAAAAATATACAATTAGGCCAGTTGGAATTCTCTAAACTGACATATCTACCTTTGAAATTCAAAGGACCAAACATGGTTCAGATTTGAAAAAAAGTACGCTACCCCTTCGGTCTCAACTTGAATATTGTATGAGGTATTTTAAAGGGAAAATAACCAGAATGAGATCCATCCGACTAAACTCAAGGCAATGTCATCAACAGAAAAAAACCCATAACGATCACCGAAATACTAGAAACAATTTATTAAAAAATAAAGGAACAAAACGTAGAAAACAATATCTAAATAAGTAAAAGCAACATAAAAATAAATAAATAAAATGAAAAACTGGTAGTAAAGCGTGTTTTCCTGTTAATTTCCCCTCCCATCATTGGTAACAACTCATTTCATTGTTTACCGTAGTCATCACACTGTTAGATCGATGGCCGACAAATGATTTGAAACCCAATTTCAAGTGTAAAATTGCCCTTACCTCAGCTCTCGGCTATCACTAGAATTAATAAGCAGGGCACATCAAAAACCTCGTAAACATGTTGATGAACGATCGCTCTTAGGCCTAATGAATTCAAATGAGTTGGGGTTTTTTTTTTTGGTATTGATTGGATTATATTTGAAATTGTGTTCAATAAATATCTTAATCAACTAGCCTTCTAATTATTTGTTTTCTCTGATGTTTATGATTTTGACTATTATCAAAAGAGCAGCGTCAGAAAATAAAGCATCATGAAGGAATGAACGGATATAAGGCGTGACGAGATTCGAACCTGCACACGCAAATGCTCGCTAACCGTCGGAATAAGAAATTGCCTTGTATAATGATACAGGAAATATCAAATGGAAAAAAATGCTACCTACAAAACCCCTCTTTCCATTTTTTTCTTTTCTTCCTCTCTTATTGGGGACGGGGAGAGGGCTGAAACAATTTATCTCATGCCAATTCTAGTACATTTACAGCTCTCATTTTATAATCTTTGTGAGTCTGATCATGTGTCAGGCTACAAGAAAAGTAGCACTAGTAGCCAGAATTTATCTGCGTATCTCTGACTTGAAGTGAACGTTAACAAATGCTTGTTATCCTCTGAACAGAGTAGTAGATATTGTCACCATATATATTATATACTTAGCATCTGGATGGACAGCAATCTATATATATATATATATTAAAATGCAACATTGAACCAGGTCAGTTTTCAAGCAAATTAGCAACATCAACATTCAACCCATGAAAATGTTTAATAGTCCTGAATGCAAATAGACTAGAGAACTACCGGATAGAGTGGTTAGGGACTTAACAATTTAGAGTAAAATTGACCGCACTTATAAACCTGCGCCGCTTCTTATAGACCTAATGAGACGGACATCAAACACTTGTCAATTAACGTATTCTGTATTGATGAAGAAATGGCATCAATTCTAGGACTAGATAGATTTAATCAATAATTCAACCATTAAATGTTTGTATTGACTCATTTCACCATTACTTTAGTCTTTGATGTTTATTTTTCACAGCGGAGGTACTTCTATTTGATCAAATATTTATGAAGTTCATGAGTACATTGAAGTAGGAAATTTTACAAGGATTTGTTTTTAAGATTTGGTATTTTGTCCAGCGGCTAGACAATTAGAATCCTTCGCTAAGAGCAAAGAACTTCAGAAAAAGGTAGGGGGAAAGAAAACAATATTCACTAAAACTAAAAGCGATTAAAATTAGTTACTAAGATTACACCTATCTTTAAATTCTATTCAAAAATTGAAAAAAAATGTTTTAAAAACAACAGTTTTACGACATAACTTCAAACGACCAGTAATGTAAACAACATGTTAAAAGAGCAAAATTATTTCAGATGAGAAATTCGGTGTTTTTTATTATAAAGCTATAATTTGGTTTTATACCATCACTCTCGCCTCCGGATCGGAAGGTCCTGGGTTCGAGAAAAGGCTCTTTACACATTGTCTCAATATACTCAGGCATCCTACATGCTGAGTGCTGCTGTTGTCCTAATAAAGCAATGTGAGCATGTTTAATGGTTTTTGCCCTATATAAATGCTCAAGTTTTTTTTTTTTCATTGTCAGAAACATTTTTTACAATATTATAGAACTGGTGATTCCAATGACTGGACAAGCCAATCCTATCTGGGACATTCAAAGACTGACCACCTGGACTTGGTTCCAAAAAAAATGGCTGTTAGGCAGATAAAAATGTGATAAGAACGGGAACAGTGTAATGAAGATGCTTGAAAATCTGATATAGAAAAACTCTGAAAAGGAGATGGTGGTGGTTAAGAATATTGAACGAAATAATATGTTTAGGGAGTCTAAACTCTCAATAGCTTATCTCGCCAATATAAAACATGGATATAAGAAAACAATATTATTTTAGATTGATTTTCAAATGCAAGCATTGGTAAAGATGATCTTTTATTGTCTGAGATTCATCGAATTATTTGTCAAAATCCCCATTATCACAAAGTTAGATCCAAAACAGAAAGATTGGTGGAGGGGGGGGGGGGGGGAGGGAGAAGACATGCGCATCCTAAAAGTGAAATGTTTATCCGAGAGGAGGCAGAAGAGGGTGAGTTGGAGGAGGAGGAGGAGGAGGAGGAGGAGAAGAAGAAGAAGAAGAAGAAGAAGAAGAAGAAGAAAACAGGAAGAAGAAAACCGGAAGAAGAGTATTAGGAGGAGGAGGAGGGGGATCAGAAGAAGCAGAGGAAGATGTGCGAGTTTTTACTAATAAAGATAGTAAGCCACCGTTTTTGTTTTCAGTCCGTGTTATTCTTTTTTCTGAATTATTATTTGTTTTTTTATTTATTGAATTTTGCCTCACCCTGGATACTATTTCTATCACGTTCGAAAAGAAACACTGACCACGTAATGAAACGGAATATAGTGGTACTGAAGGTGGAATATTTTGAGTATCCGAGCCAATCACCTGCAAAATACAACAATCTTTCCTTCTTATAAAACATGCTGAACAGTGACTTGGATTACAAACGCGAAAGGAATTCCAATAAATAATAATGAAATGAAAATAACGTTACACAATGAAGCAAATAAAAGAATATCTGATACTCAGTAAGAGCATAGAGAAACTCAGACTTCAACAGGTTTCATGGCGGAATGCATGCAATGAATTCATTTTATGATGCTTGTAAAAATTTCATTGAAAACAATGTCTTTGTTGCTGTGAATAATGAAACGATAACTCTAACATTAATCCTAATAGATTTATTGCCTTATTTGTACCTGAACAGGGGTTAATTATTTCAAAGAGCAGGTGAAGTATAAAAAATGACGGAAATAAAAGCTGAAAAAAATAGTAAAGATTTCAACGCCCCAATAATTAAAGCTGTCCAGTTGTATCAGGCTTGTCTAAATAATGTATAACTGTCTCGCCGTTAACATGACCCCATCATTTTTGCATAACTTATTGTCAGTGGTAAGTATCCTTACCCACCTAAAACAAACCCATTCATTCATTCATTCATTCATTCATTCATTCATTCATTCATTCATTCATTCGTTCACTCATTCAGTCCTTCATTCACGTGCTCTCCAAAACGAAAATGCTACAACAATGGGGCCAGAATTGTTTATGATTATTGTCATCCTTCCAACCATAGACAACATTAACATTGCTTTGTGACAAGACGTGATATTTATTGCAGAACCAAGGACACAATGATCCATTGAGAAATTTTTGATAAAAAAACATTTTTTCCAAAGACTCATCTTTGCACTGTCTTATGAGGACGCGAACCAGGGACCTACAAGTCCAGAGGCTGACTGTCAATATATCGTATTTGTTCTCCTTTCTCATTTATTCATTGAAATTTCTCCTCACCATCCCAAATCTACCCCCCGTAAATGCAGCTGTCTTCATTAATCCGTATAAATAACGTACATGAATTCTAAAATAAATGAGAAACACCTCCATGTTTCTTTGTATTTTTTTTCTACTAAAGAAAGCCTTAATTTTCTGATTGACCACAGTTTTGTGTCGGTATTTAAAAAAAGAAATGTATCCATATTTCTTTTCGTTCGTAGAATAACGATCAGAGATAGTGTCCAAGCTGAAAGTTATTTCCCAGTTTTCCAGATTTCATTGATCGTCATATCACATACCTATCAAACCTTCGCCTCCTGTTTGTTAAAATGGGATATATTCCTGTTTAAGGTGGATGGATGTGGATTGTACCATCCACCCCCAAATCAATCCATTGTCTTAAAACGCTTCCATTGATCTAACAACCTGTGTTAACTACCCTACTCTGGAAAAACTCATATTTAAAAAAATGGCTGGAAAAGTCCCAGGTTTGAAAGTTTTTGTCAAGATGAGAGTCGATATTTGAAGGGCGAATTTTTTGGCCAAATTGTTACATACGAATTTTTCCAGACCACGGCAGTTAACTGATTAACAAATCCATGTTACTTATTTTGTTTACAATTATCCACCCATTATTTCCTTTAATTCCTCCCTCCATCGGTCATGCATTCCTTCATCTCATCCAATCCATCCAACAATTCACTTATTAGCCAATCTATCCTCGAAGCAACCCAAATGCTATGTACAAATAAATCACTATCTCTCGCACGAACACACTCACCACGTTTTCATTCCATCTCATTTTATCATCGGCGAGTAAGTTAATGAAATTGCATTTAACTTCCCCGTGGGATGCAAAGTTTTCCCCCTGATACTTCTACACTCAAGTTTTTACGAGCCTAAAAGGTACGTCCTGTTTTCATACAAACCACCACCTGTATTAATAAGTATCTCCCATTCAAATACCATTTCAAATTCTGGCTTTCGCACGAGGAGAACATCATAGGGGAAAAGCCTTTATTTGTCCTTTTGTGAGCAGCAATCTGGTTATTTCCAGGAGCCCATAAACTAAATCTGTTACGGGAGTCATTTGAATAAAATGACATTTTATGTTCTCATGTTACCCCATGGACGGGACGCCCTCGTTATAAAATTGGTTTAAACATCACCGCCTGTCTACATCAGACATGTCTCGTCCTATTTAATACGATAAAGTTCTCCCTACATCCACCACTATACATAAGAGCCTGATGTCTCTCGTATAGTAACACTACCAATTGCACAGTCTTCTTTTAAGTAATTCGGCCTTAGAGTTAGAACTTATTTCGTTTCCCACAGAAACAAAAACACAATAGAGCACGTTGAAAATGCCATCACATATTTATCTAAATAAATAAGATAAATAAATAAATTCCCTTTATTCATCCTCAAGGGGAAATATGTTTTTAGAGTCTATTCCAAGGGACGACTGGAATAACCCAGGCGTCAGCCGCAGTGCAGCGCCGTAAAGTGAGCTAAGTCAAGTTGGTTTGCTCAAGGCCACACAGAGCGGCGGGTAGTCGAACTCAGTACCTTTCGGCTACGAAGCAAAGACCATAGATAGAGCTAAGGGGAGCCACGCTGAGTAATGATGGTATCCGAGACTGCAAAGTTGGCTGACCATATAGTGTGATGCCTAATTCCTTAACTGATCTAGATGAGATGTTTTGTTGTCACCCAACATTAATTTTCCATCAGTCCTTTGTCGTCATGTTGGATTGACTCATCACCAGGTGAATTTAAGTTTTAACCTAGATAAATGAATGTAATAAATGAATTGATGATACCTTAAAAGTGTAGTATTGGAGCTGATCTTAATATCACAAAAATATAATACAATCATTGGTTCAATCGCGAGCCATACGCCCCAAGTCGCATCTTGGTTAAATGCATCTTGACTATCGCTTGAAAAAGGCTATTCGTCTATACATGGTTGACGTTTTTTGTTCATGACCTTTGAAAATCAAAAGATTAATATAAGGATCGCTCCTTTGCAAACATTGCCAGGATGGTACCAATGTCTTTAATATCTGTCGGAAAGTACTCTCTCTCTCTCTCTCTCTCTCTCACTCTCTCTCTCTCTCTTTCTCTCTCTCTCAATTCAAAGGGTAACAATCAACGGTTACATTCTCTAAACGCTTCAGAAAAATTCTATTACACATATTTTCTAGATCTAAGGGAATACGAAACAACGCAGAAAAAAAGCTTTTTGATTTTGTTTTCCTTTTTTTTTGTTGACAGGATAGTAAGGTAACAAAGTTACTGATCAAAGAAAATAAAATGCAAACTGTTTCTGTATTTTAAACAAAAGCGATTTTATTATAGAAATGAGAACCAACTCTATTACTAGTATCATTACAAACCCAAGAGAAATGTCAATGAGGTCGAATTAAATGTTGAAGACATGGTCAACCTAAACTTACTAAAGCGGCTATCGCAAGATATCCCAGCGGAGTGACGTAGTGACATGAACTAATGCAAAACTTGAAGCAGTGATGAAAGCCAAGAAACGAAAATTAATTCCGTCGAATTTAGCTACTTGATAATAAGTTTCTGTCATTAAAACTTCAATACTTGGCCAGCGGATCAGTTTTGATTTCACCAGCCACCCATATCATCCATCAGAGATGGGCGGAAATGTTCCATCGTCCGTCGGAAAGAAAAGCAGCATTAATATTGGGTTATTAATTACAGATACTGACTTTGATTTGTGAACAGATTGTCTGCAAAAGCGTGGAATTGGTTGACCCAGGCCAAACGCCGAGATGCCAGCGGTGTCGTTGCAGCAATCAGCGCGCCGCTTTGCAGTGATAGATGGAGGTCTTTGCTGTCGTGGGGAGAGCGTGGACCTTGACAAATGAACTGTAAAACTTGACATACGCTGGGCCGACTCATCGCTCCAGGAAAATTTGGGAAACATTGGGGAAATTGAGGAAATATTTGTCCGAGTTGGGAAATGATTGCAAGTCGTTTTCGCCGGTCAAAATGATGATGAGGTTGATGATGATGGTGATGAGTTCAGGGAAATTGTTTGTCTTCTGATGTTTGGTAAAATCTTTCTGAATAAATTGGATTCCGAGATGGTGTTGTGGAATTGATATTTGAAAGAAGTTTTGATATAAATTTTCTAAACGATGAGGGATTCTGATAGAGGCATTGAAGGTGTAAGAGGGAAGAAAAAGAAGAAGAAGAAGAAGAGGAGGAGGAGGAGGAGGAGGAGGAAGAAGAAGAAGAAGAAGAAGAAGAAGAAGAAGAAGAAGAAGAAGAAGAAGAAGAAGAAGAAGAAGAAGCAGAAGAAGAAGAAGAAGAAGAAAAACAAAAAATAGCAAAAAACAACAACAACAATCCTAATCCTAGCATAGAAAGGTAATCCGTGAAAAAGCTGTGACTACATCATACAAATAAATTTACAATATTATTATGATAGTTTAATAAAACATACATTCAAACATAAAACACACACCGTCTGAACACGGAAGATGAGCAGACAATGATAATATCTATGTCATTTGCATGACGAATATATCATGCAAATGAGGCCAGGCGGCCACACAAGGTCACTAGGATAAACAGTGCATTGGCACCATAAGGTGTCACCACCAGTGTCGAACACAGACAAAAGTCATGCTTTTTTATAACAATAATGTTTTGCTTAAAGTATAGATTGATTTACCCCAAATTCTCAAAAACTCTCAAACCTGATACTTCTTTGCAATGTGATCTCGGAGGCTTTCTGGCAAATTTTGTGTTATATAAATTGATTGATATTTGAATTAAAAGTTTTTCGGCCAAAATATTAATAATGTGTTTAGTCAGTGTAGGGCAGAGTTGTCAGACAGGACCAAACTGGTAGACGTGACAACTATAGCAATATCAAAGACATAAACATGACTGGAGTAGCTAAACGGATTATGATGGCACATGCCACAATTTCTATTTAAATTTTGTAGTTTTTCTTTTTTTTTAAGCACCATCTTTACATCTTTATGCATTTGTTTGGTCGTTTTTCGGAATAATATTATTTTTCCCCCTCCAGCTTCTGTGATCTTGTCTAAAACACTGACGGGACTTTTGTTAAATGTTTACACATTTCGCCCAATTCAAATTCAGTGTCACTATCATATCAAAAATTGTGGGCTTAAAATGGAGCAATCGTTCCTTAAATGGCCTGAATTTGTTGGTAGCAACATTCTGTTAGCATAATATGTGTCACACAATACCAAATTGAAATTAATGTCATCATATATAATCCCTTAATCAAATTGAAAATAAGTATCATAATATTGTATATACCGTGCATATATACGTCTATATATATATATATATATATATATATATATATATATATATATATATATATATTATATATATATATATATATATCATATTAGATTCATTTTATCGAATACATATTCAGTTCGTCAAGTTCTTTGTCAATAGAATTTTTAGTCATTTATGTTATTTGCAATTTTCGTTTGAATTTTGAAATTGTTCCATATTTTTACTTTACGACAAAAAATAAATGAATTTTGTCGAATTGAAGCATATGTCGTGAAATTAAATTTTTTAATTAATCACCACGTGTGAATGTAATAGGAGAGTATTAAAAAATTAAGTGTATTCTATATATCAAAATCATGAACCAATTTATTCAATTGAATTAATTCACATCTTTGTCTTCTGCATTTTAAAGATGGAAGCCTTAGACACTTCAACTTTCTTTGTAAGACATGTTTTCAAAAGCGAGCACCAACTTTGTGGCACTAAAAAGAATTATTCGAAATTAAATTTTGATATTGATAACCTTTGATTCCTTTTTTTTTTTCGTTTTGTTTCTTCCAGCCAAATTCCAACCCCAGGAATGTTCAGAAGATTAAGTAAATGTATTAATTTAACCCAACTCAATTCTATTTAAATACGATGAAGGTATAATATCATTTGACGCAGGAATAAATGAGTATCTAGTCGTGTCGTAGTAGTGGAAAGAAAATTTGAAACGTAATCTAAGATATCGGCTGTCGATTCAAAGTCACTATCAGTCTCAGCATAATATCTTGTGTGTGTCTGACCGGTAATCAGGAAGGCTGATTATATGGGATTGTTTTTGTCTTGTAATTTTCTTTCTCGCTTTGTCTTGCACTGTTTCATACACACATTTTCAGACCTTTAATATATTATATTAATACCTTACTCAAGGCCCAGTCGAGAACTGTCACCAATACCATCATTGGCCAAGCTTAAAATTGCTTGATTTTCTTACAAGAGGAGACACCTTACCACATGTATACATGCACCCGTTTTCATGGACTTGTACAGCGTTTTCATTTTTGATGAATCGTGAGTGTTATTATAGGATTGTTATAGGAGTCTAAACGCACAAAGAGTACAATAAAGATCACCAGCTTGCACTTTATGTACATACGAGCCTAAGTTGCTATCATTTATCTTAAAACTTTTTTATTTGGTATTATCTTTTAATGGAGACGTTCCATTTTATATCGCGGGATTATCATGGCAGGTAAGGGTCACCTCGGAGTTATCCCCCGTGCAGATGTTTTCATCACTTTTCTTTTCTCCCTCCGCAATGTTTACGGCCATTTTGCTATCTTTATTTTGGAACTAGCTTGGAATTTTGTTGCTGCGATGGTTTCTTTTTCTAATGTATTGTTGTTTTTTTTAAGCACATAATATTATGTCACTATGTTATTTTGTCATGTATGACAAATTTTTGTTTCAAAGCCGATGTTTAAGCATTTGCAATGCACGATGTAATATCATGAAACAGATTAAAACTGATTCATGCCTTTGGATTGAAATATTCTGAATCGAACCCCGACTTCTTTCAAACAAGGACTCGGTAAAACACCATTACACACTTCCCTATTCCTATCTAGATATTGGAGTCCAATTAGTACTTTCGGAGGGGAATATAAAGTTGTGGGCTATCAACCTTAATCATGTTGCCTTGGCATTTGGATATCAATGGGCATTCTCTTAGGCTAAATCCTTGGAAAAGTCTCTTTATTCATATTTTCTAAATTATTGAGCAAACGAAAATTTCAGCAATTTTTTAAAAGCTAATTAATAAATTAAGATTTAATCGGACGTTATCTGTTGTTTCATTTCTATTGTTGGGCATATATCTTAAACAAAAAACAACTAAAAAAAAAAAAAACAAGAACGAAAAATAAAAAGAAAGAAAACCCAACAAAAGGCGGTATTATGTCGGGATGAATTGAATTTTGGGCTTAACTTATAAGATTTGACTTGAAATGAATGTCTTCAGTTGGGAGAGTGAGTTTTATTTCTTAAATTGTAAAAATACTGAACTTCCCTAATTCTGATTATTTTGATACTAAACGCAATTTTGTCCATCAAGTTTGTTCCGATTTAATACCAGAGTGACGGAATAGGTCACACATATTGATAGATTCAAGACATCTATTATTCTTAATCCAATGCAATATGTGGAAACGAAAAGAGAAAGAAAAGATGGTTTCAATATCTATAAATTCGGGGAAAGGTGTTGAAGACCTAGGTCAGACAGGGAGACAGAAAATTGGAGGAAAACCCAGAAAAAAAAAAGGAAGGGGTCTGTTAGTCTAACAACCAACTACTATTAAGGTATAGGCGGTTAAATCTTAACTACCGGTTTAAGTTTCCAAAAGTTTCCAAGCTTTCACCCTCAATGTCACCGCATTCAATTCTTCTAGGCCGAAACCAAATCTCACCCAATGATGAGTTCGGAAAATGAACCTGCCGAGAGATGGGTACATTCGATCCGTTGGTACATCCCACTTACAGGGATCCATGTGCCGTTTTTGGCACCCCTGAAACCCATGAAGACCCCTGAAAAAAATCCTCCGAAATCCCGACGACACAGCCCCAAATAGTCTCCAAAAGTCCCTAGCCGCCGCCTTAGGACAATGGCGGTTGTAATAGGTTTGAAATTCAATCTGCCCGGCTTCGTGTCGTGGATTCGCACAAATTGTTTCTTTTCTTCCTCTCGACAAAAGAGAGCGTCGCACGCCCCCTAGTGTCCACCTCTTGCTGCCAGCGGGAGACAAATGTCAGGATTGGAAAAAGTCTACCCTTGACGGCAGGACTAAGTAAAGCAAAGAGGCAGGGGGTTATTATACTAGGTTCAAATATTATCGTAATAAAATGGTTCAGAATGAGAATGAAATTGAACACTGATATCTCATAGCCAGGACGATATTATAGAAACACAGGTAGTGGGGCCTTGTGGTATTGGATAGATGGAAGCAAATAGCGGTAGTATTGTGCTGGCTGGTTTTGTGGTTGAGAAGATGATAATGATGATAATAATGATGATGATGAGGTTGATGATAATGTTGGGATTGGCGGCGGTGTGGGGTAATGATTAAAAAGATATGATTGTAGTGATGGAATGAGATACATGCGAGTGGCTTCGTGACATTTATATACTTTTTATGGTTGTCACAGTCTGTATATTGTCCCTCGTCAGGAGTTACTTAATTTATTTCAACAGGTTTGTCTCAGATCATGATTGAAAATGAGAAATTTCAAATCGTAGCATCGTGTTGTTAGTTAGTTGATGTTTATGCTCAGTCAAATATAGCAATTTTTATAAACACTACCTTCATGTATACCTAGCATCTCTGGGATTTGTCCGGTCCTTTTGTTCTGCCAATCCCCAAAACAAGCATTCTGAAAATATCCAACCAAATCTTTAGTAATGCCCTAATCTACACATTATTTTTTTCAGCAATGGTATTATTAAGCATAAAATGATTTAACCAACAGACATTTCGTCAAGCCCAAATATTTGTACTTTTGTAAATTCATTATCACCTATCCGTCGGCTTGTCATGCTCAAAATTGCTTGACATTACAAAATCCAAGATGTATATCTACCACTCAACAATAAACCCATTTTAAGCATAGTAGTCGGCATGGTATGAATTTCAAAGCTGACATGCCCAGTACAGTTATGATCTCTGGTATAAGTCCAAGATCTAAGCAATTCTTTCTTGGTAAATTCTTGGGAAATCGGCCAAATTTTGTTTCTAACTGACTCCAGACTATCAGTTTGACCATGAATTGACTCATCGCTGTGAAATAATCACTGAAATCATTTCTCGTTTTTAAAATTTTTTTTAGACGACCTAAAGTAATTAGAGCTGGTCAAAGGTTATTATTATTATTTTTTTTGGCTGCTTTGTTTCTTGCTTGTTTGTTTGTCTTGTTTCGTTTTTTTTTTGTTTTGTTTTTCTTTCTATTATTCTATTTTTTGTTTTTGTTTTGTTGTTATTACACATATTTATCTTCCATTCCAAAATAAAAAGTTACTTTATTTTGATAACTCGAAATTCAGAAAAAAATGAATCAATGTAGTAGACATTGATATGTATTACCACTATAATAAAATGATAAAGAGTATCTAGTGCCAAATGAAGGTGATGTATGACTTAAGATATGTACATTATGGACGATAAAATTGTTTTTTTTCCCTAGCATTCCATGTTTGCCGAACTGTGTTGATTAAAATTTGAATCCCGATATTCAACTGAAATTATATACTCTCTATTGCGACCATAGTAATAAGCCAACAGCAAATGTTCTGTTCTAAGACGTATTAATACATATATAATATAGTTTGCAAGCTTTATATTCCTTAGATCTTTGGACCAGATATTTTCATAAACAAAATAATTGTGCAACCCCAAAAAAAAGACAACAAAAACGAAAATATTTTAGATAAAGAAAAAACCTGCGCAACCTGCTGTATTTCTCGTATCCATGTGTCAACTTCCGTTCAACAAAACGACCAGTCGGAAGACAGTGATTAACTCGCCATAAGTAAAAAAAAAGGTGATCATTATCTGGGCGTCTAATTCTATTACATTTCATTCTGATAATAATCATGTCCATTGTCAACTAACTGACCCATCTGTTCTATAGCTCTTTTGTTCTGGTGATATTATGGTTGTAAAAGTGGAATTTGTTTTCTTTCTAAAGGTGGTAGGTATAATATGATATGTGCCTGTCAAAGCAGATTTTCATTTCAAATTGCTTTGTCTAGCACTGTAACGTACCCCCACGTGTACTTTTTCCCCCTCAATTTCTTACCGCTGAGAAGCGGGGGAAATAATACCAGAGAGATTGTATAGCTAATGCTAAGCGTTAGCTTATAAACTCTCTGATAATACATACATACTTTATTCATCCAAAAAAAAATGGAAATTCGTTTACAAAAAGAGGAGGAGGAGGAGGAGGAGGAGGAGGAGGAGGAGGAGGAGGAGGAGGAGGAGGAGGAGGAGGAGGAGGAGGAGGAGGATAATAAGGAAAAGGACGAGAATGAGAAGGATGAAAAGAAAGAAGAAGATGAGGATGAGGAGGAGGGGGAGGAGTAGGTCGAGGAGGAGGAAGAGGATGAGGAGGAGGAGGAGGAAGAAGAAGAAAATGGTGATGATGATGATGATGATGATGAATAATATGATGATATGTTGCTGTGGTACCTGTATTAGTAATCGAAGTAGTAGTAGTAGTAGTAGCATTAGTAGTAGTAGTAGTAGTAGTAGTAGTAGTAGTAGTAGTAGTAGTAGTAGTAGTAGTAGTAGTAGTAGTAGTAGTAGTAGTAGTAGTAGTAGTAGTATAGTAGTAATAGCAGTAGTAGTAGTAGTAGAAGTAGTAGTAGTAGTAGTAGTAGTAGTAGTAGTAGTAGTAGTAGTAGTAGTAGTAGTAGTAGTAGTAGTAGTAGTAGTAGTAGTAGTAGTAGTAGTAATTTTTGTTTTTATCTGTAGAATGAAATTCAATCAGAAAAAGGCGACATCCACCAATCCCATCAGCACATCAGAACAGTACTCATCCGTGACCCAGCAGATTCCATTTAGATAAATCATTTAAAAGCGCAGGCGAGCCTTACCGGAGATTACACGGGGATTCCGCCAAAGAAAGAACTCTTTTCCGGCGTCGGTTTCATTTCCACACCTTGTCTCCGAAACGGATTAAAGGTAGACAAGAAAAACAGTCGCAAAATACTGCAAGTATACGTGGAAGAGCCGTATTTACTTTACACGCACTATTAAATATGCTTCGACTCGCTTGAGAAGGGTAGGATAAGGTTGTGATTGTAGAAATGACAGCGAAGAAGATTTGTCCGGAAAATTGAGTCGTATTCGAAGTTGGATCGTGTTCGTGCTATTATTATTTCATATTAGTGTCAAGACATATCTGTTCGGACAGTTTGTGGTATCGTTTGTTTCTTTTGTGTGATTCTAATCTAGATGTTGATATTAGATCCACTTCGTGTGTGTCTGTCTATAACATAATTTAAATAATGGTAGCGCACTGATTGACAGTAGAGAGAAAATGTATGTATGTAAACCCGTGTCTTGTCTGTGATTGGCGGAACGAGGGCTTAGCATAATTTTGTATGTCTGGAATGTACGAAAATAATGTCTGGAATCAATATTTGGTTATTGAGTCTGTGTCCGAAATATTGCCTGTGGATTACCACAATCTTTCAATTATTTGTAATACAAAAAAAAGATCTATTCAAAATGGCGATATCAGCTTTGATAAGATTCACGAACAGTTTCGTCGCACCTTTAATTATTCAGAAAAATATTAGTAACCGGCTACAGGTTTTAGACTGATTCACAGCCTCACCTGAGTAGAGTGAAATGATCGGGACAAAGTACTAGAGGATTTCTAATCATTTGGTACTCGTTAGCCATGTTATTCTCAGGAAAATGTAGTTTAAATGTCTCATGATCTAATGCCAGCGTTACAATCAGTGAAACGTAGTACAGGCATCAGAATAAAATATGTTAGGATCTCTAGCAGAAGAACAGGCAGGTTTCAGACCAGGAAGAGATACTGGAGACATGCTCTGCACACTTCCAGTCATAATAGAAAAACTAAATGATATTCACAAAGAGGCATACATAATCTTCATTGACTACAGCCAAGTGTTTGACAGTGTTGAGCATGAAAAACTTTTTCAGACCCTACACGACATGGTTTTCCCATCACACATTTTTGCCCTCATACAATCTTTATACACAAAGCAGGAACTTAGAATCTCATTTGAACAACAACCACACCGAACGCTTCACAATAGGATCAGGTGTAAGACAAGGCTGCATTCTGTCACCATACCTTTTCAGCACATACACCGAACAAATAATGAGAGAAGCAGCTTCTGAAAATGTTGGAATCAAAATAGGAGATCAAAAAATATCAAATTTCAGATATGGGGATGACACCGCAATCCTTACTAACAAGCACTCAGAGGCAGCAACATTAATTAATGATCTAAACAATGCAAGTGAGCTTAAAGATCAAGCCATACTCATTAAAAACGAAGAGATTGAAGGTGCGTCTAATTTTAGATATTTGGGATCCACCAAAACGCAAAATGGCGACTAGTCGATGAATATAAACAACATAATTGCAATGGCGAAAAACAGAATGACCTTTCTAAACAATATATGGAAAGGCAAATCCATAGGGCAAAATTTGGAAATAAAATTATTAAAAATATAGGTCTGGACAGTATGACCTACGGCGCAGAAGGACGGACCCTCAAGAACAAAGACGTAAAAAGCATAAACTCTGCTGAAATGTGGTTTTACAGAAGAATGTTGAGGGTAAGCTGGATGGAAAGAAGAACGAATAACAGCATACTTGGGGAGCTGGGGGTCATGCCAGAACTACTAAGTGTCATCATAGGGAGGAACTCGTTTTTTTCGGCCACATATGCCAAAACTGATGCACCCTAATGAAAGATGTATACAGGGGAAAATGGAGGGCAAACGAGGACGAGGAAGACCAAGCTCCAGTTATAATATAAATATCCTAGAATGGACATATAAATGGACGAGAGATGTACAATACCGTCAACAGGCGGGGGGAATGGGCAGACATTTATCATCACAGAGTGCGGGCAACCAACGTCAATGAGGACGACCCTGGATAATAAGTAAGGATCTTTGTCCTCATTGTAGAGATCGGAAAGTTTGGTCTCAATAAAATCCAGCGAAAAATACATTTTAATTTGACGTCCTATCATAATATAGTAATCAAATATATCTGATCGTTTTACCAAACAACGCCCCCCCCCCCCACATCCCTTTCACTAAAAAAAACAAAAATAAACCCCGAAAAAAACAAAACGACAAAAAAAAAAAAAAAAAACAAAAAAAAAAAAAAAAAAAAACAAACAAAAAAACAAACCCACACCCCCCCCCCCAAAAAAAAAACAAAAAACAAAACAAAAAACAACAAATTTTCAAAAACAAAAACCGAAACAAAACAAAATATAACAAAGAATAACACATAAAAAAAAGATAACAGGACAAACTTCAGCTCAATTGTCCACTGAACGACTGCTTGTTGGTATTATAAGTTAGACATCTCATGAGAGTAATGAAAAGGGGGATAACTTATACATTCCATCGGGGAGTCAT
>NC_088360.1:36471288-36488788 GCF_034508935.2 Berghia stephanieae
AAATCCGCGTTCCTATGTTTACAGAACCTTTGTCGGAAAAACCGCACCAACAATTTTCATAACAAATTTTAAACTGTAAGAGCGACTGTCCCAAAATAAAATTTAACTCTGTTTCTGATTTTACTTTTACTTAGCTTAATTGATAAATCTATAGCTTATGGTGACATTTATATATATATATATATATATATATATATATATATATATATATATATATATATATATATATATATATATGAGCCAAGGTCAAAAGGTGCCAATTTTTTTTCTCAAAATAAAAGTGACATAATAGTCCATTCATGTTTCTATATGTGTAGCAAAAACCCTGTACTTCATGAATCAAAGGCCCTTTAGATAACTTTAAGGTCTAACGCAGCATAATATCGTTAACAATACCTATAGGTTGCTGGTGTCACCTGTGACCGGTGACACCAAAATGAGACAAAAAACTCAATAACCAAATGATTTTTGTTGAGTATCAAACTTTATTTAGTAAGTTATAGACAAAAAGACACAATCAACAACAATCATAGTACAATAATATTACCAACGATTGGAGAAAATGTTGCTTTTTGGTGTCATCGGTCACAAGCAACATAGAATGCAAATATATTATTTCATAAAAATGTTTGTACATTAACAAAAACAACAATATTGCATAAGTTTATTACCAGCAATGTTCAGAAACTTTTGGAATAAAATGTTGGGAAATAATGTGACCAAAGCATATCTTATTTAGTGGCATTGTGTCACTTGTGACATTAGACCGATGACACCATTACTTATGTCACAAGCAATACCAAATTGCAATTTCGACAATATATCATTAATTTCAGTCAAACCAGTGTAATAACCACAGTTAAATATAGAATTTAATAATATTTCAGAAACCAAAGACTTCAAAAATAAAAATATACATGGAAATTAGAGCATCTGAATGTGACTTGTGACATAAGACCGGTGACACCATTACTTATGTCACAAGCAACACCAAATCACACTTTCGTCCATAATATATCATTATTTTCAGTCAAAAAAGCACAATAACCTACTCTAAAATGAAATTCATGAAACTAAATACTTTCAAATTGGAAATATACTTAGAAATTAGTAATACCATTGTTGCTATTACTTTGGTCAAAATCGGCACTAGAACGCAATTTTGCCTCAATAAATCAAAAATAGCAACTGAACACATGTCATATAGCCTGTTAAAATGTAATTCAATGACATTTCAAGCTCAGAAAAACATGAAAACAGAAATACATCAGAAACTTCAAACTTAAGTGTCACCTGTGACATTTTAACCAATGACACCAATGGTCACAAAAAGTACCAGAAGTCACACAAACACTAGATAAATATCAGCCATGGTAATGAATTCATGTAACCATACGGTAACCATCACCATACTGCTCAAATCTGCTAGTTTGTAGTAATTTAGTGTGTTAATAGTAAATCAAATCAAATTTCTTGACAACCCTTCTTTTATCTGGATTCGTCAAAAGCTTGAGTTTTGTCTTTTTCTTGATTGATACAACCCTGAAACATAAAAAATTAGAATTACAAGGAAATAATTAATTGTGTCAAAATCACAGTCTTATGTGAGATGTCATAATATCGTATTTGTAAATAGAATAACAGCTGAAAACATAATTTTTTGGTGGCACTTTGTAATATCCAATATCAAGTGTTGCTTGTGACAATGAAAAATCGCGATGACACCAAAGTTCAACTTACCTTTTCTGCCTGGAGCCACGCTGGAAAGGCAAATGGACGTGCTGCACTTCAAAGACTGGTAAGAAGGTTGGATCCAAATTGCGAATCGCCATTTAACGAAACAAACTTCCACGTGTTCACGCATGCCGTGTTGCTTGTGACAAATGACACCAAAACCAATAAGCCTCAATATCGGCAAAACGGTATACATTTACTCCAAGATTTGAGTTAAGATAGTAAATCAAGGCTTTTTTCTCATAATAAAACGTTCTATAAACATTAAACATGAGCTTTAAAGTTTCGTGTCGAGTCTTAGTATTGTGCTGTGTTTGATGACACCAAAGGTCACAAGCAACACCAACATTTTAAGAACTCTATACGAAACTTAATCAGATATGTAATATATTACAATTGCGTTTAAAAGTAAATTTTGACTTTATACTATTAGTCAAATTTCAATCAAGGGGGGTAAAACATCACATTTAATTTCTACATGCTTTCTAAAAAGGTGATGCGTTGACCTCGTTTTAAGCACATGCCAAACAGCATTCAAATTTCACTTTCAAGTTGTTTATTTCATATTCTGTTGAACAGAGTATGTTGAGCTATCTCATTTTATCTCTTCTTCATATTATCAATTGATTACAAGCATTAACCCAATGAAAACAGCCCATAATTAAGTAAAAATCAAATTTTCTTAACACTGGTATCAGGCGGGCACCTTTTGACCTTGGCTCATATATATATATATATATATATATATATATATATATATATATATATATATATATATATATATATATATATAAACATGATCATCTTCACCGCCATATTTAAGATTCTGACATACTCATCGGTACTACGAATGTGGTACAACAAACACATATTTATCATAGGAAAATCGTCCAACTCGTTACGATGCATACAACAACTTTCTTATTCAGATTTCTTTTCTTCGTTAAAAAAGTTCAAATATGAAATTCTGACATTATCAGAGCTTAACTATTATGTTGTTGTCGTACCACAGTGCCCTGCATTTGCATTCTTCACCAAACTTTACTCTACATGGTTTCCTACTAGACATGACCGTAAAATGAAGATGACTTATTACATTAGGTAGGAAGAGCGATTTCAACAGACAACACAAAAAAATGTCTCTGAAAATCCAAATCTATGTGACAACCAGCAACATGACACACGCACAAAATCGTGATAGCTTTTATTGGTTTTGTGTTTAATTGTCAATTAATTAATCTGCTGCAACACTTTTTTTGTTTCCCCACCATGTAAATATGGGGCCTAAAATACAATATGTCACAGCCATAAAATCTCAAATACTACTGGGTGCGTTATAACTGCGGGTCAAACGTCATCGGTTCCAGTGTATCATGTGACTTTGATATGTGACATGCGCAATGACGCGAGTCCACCCTAATGCTTTTCATCCTTTCAGCCACAGCAATAAAACGGCAACATGTTTTGTGGTTATATTTATTTAGCGGTCGCCTCGGGCGATAACATTTCCAGTTTTATTGCACCGTAAAATTAGGGATAATATAGACGGATCTAATTTGTGGCTAGTGGAGAGATGATGGCCTTAAATATAACAAATTGGGCGGCAATGACAATGGTCGTGTGCTCATCCTCAGAGTCGAAGGTCACCACCTGGTGGTTAAAAAAAAAAGCTTGTTTTATGCTATCTCGCTTCATGGTCTCTGTCAAGGAACTCCCCGTTGTTTGACCAATGGGTTGCCGTTTTTGTCAAGAAAAAAAAACAAATACTTTGATAAATATGCATTTCCCATCATGAGAAAAACATGATACATTGAGAAGTATAATTAAGTGCAAAATGGCCAAAACATTCTCGTCGGCGTATTTTTTTTTCGGGCTGTTTCATTCTATTTATTTATTTATCTTTCAAAGACATATAAGAACAATGTTTCAGATCAACAATTTATTTTGGTGTTCTTTCTTTGAAAGAGAGTTGAAAAACGTATATTACACTTGGACGTGTGATTTAATCGGTCCAAAATATTAGAGAAATGAATAAACCATAAGTGATAATTAAAAGATAATCTGTTGCCCTTTCACGTTTCTAAAGAATTTGATACTGTATGTGTCTTACATACATCTTCTATATGTCGAAGAATTTTAGTGTTTATAAATGAATGGTCCCAAATAAAACATTGAACAATGCATATTGTAATGCAAATTTTAAGGTGTGTGTTCGCAAAAAACAAACAACAAAAAGACAAAAAATCCCCCAAAAACAAACAAAACAAAAAAAAACCAAAAAAAAAAAAAAAAAAAAAAAAAAAAAACAACCCCCCCCCCCCCCCCCCCCCAAAAAAAAAGAGATAAAAAAAACCCAACAAAACAAACAATTGATTTATTTTTTGAGTAGGCGTAGTTTTATTAATCATATCATTATCATAAATCATTCAAGGTTACACAGGACAAAAGACCTTTTACAAAATCTCTGTTATTTTTGCAGACGTATAATCGTTTAAAAAACCAACAAAAGAAAAGATCAGATGAATGCATGGATATCATAAATAGAAAACGTCGTGGTCAAAGATTGTGAAAGAGCAGACCTAAGCTATCATCATTAAGCTCTATATTTTATCAATCACGTCACGGTCTGTCGTCATCGTGATGATCTTTGGATAACATCAAGTAGCATGTTTCCCCGAATTCGTTTATTAATTACAACAAGAAATGAAATGAGTAGGAAAGTGCCAGAAGACCCCTAGAATAAAAACTTTGCAGAGGCGATGGGGGCTTGAACCCGTGACCTTACTGGTACGACAACTCCGCCTGGCTGGGGAGATCGCGACTCTATCGTATGAGCTATCAACGACCCCCCCCCCCCCAAAAAAAAAAAAAATCGCTTCAAAGCTTAGTCTAACTAGAGCCTTCTCTCCCCGACTTCTTGAGGTCACGGCGTTAAGTAGTGTCACGATCTCTCAAGCCAGGAGGAGTTGACGTACCAGTAAGGTCGCGGGTTCAAGCCCCCATCGCCTCTGCAAAGTTCTTATTCTTTGTTGTCTCCTCGTTTATGAATCAATAGTCTCACATATACATCAAATATTATCTTCTCATTTCCACCTTTGCCAAACTCCCAAATTGGTTTTTACTTTTCCACTCCTACAAACGACCAAATGATCTCCAAACATCCTTACTGACATTTTTTTTGGACCAGAATTTCTTTGTTTATTTCAAACATCGTTCGACTATGTTGACTCAACTGTTATAAAAGTTTCAAACCTGAGACAACAATGACCTCTTCTTTATATACCCTGTGACCAATTGAGAGTAATGTCAATCAAATGATAGTTGACGTCAAAATTTTGGCCAAATTGAAAAAAAAAGATTCTTTGTCAATGTATGATGCCAATAAGCTATTCTTTATGTATCCCTCACATAACAATTGCGTTATTGTATACCTTTTTGTATTTCAGGTAGCCTACGTGTCTATCCATCAAACTCCAAAAGTGTGTATGTCCAATGTTGACCATTTTAGGGAATTTGGAGCATCTGGAGTACACCAGAACAACTTGGGATTCAAACTATTTAGTTCTCGATGTCATTTGAATTGTTGGTTCTAAATTGGATAATTTAGATAACTATTCATCACAACTTTCACTACTTTATATTTATAGTAATGAAACAGTTGTCTGAAGCTCGAAGAGATAAACAATAATAAGAAATGAAATGGTGCTTCAATATATTAATAGAAGACAGATAATGTGAACGTTTCGGGTTTCCCCTTTATCAACAAAACACGATGAATGAAACACTAAGGACGAATGAGAGATGTAAGAATTCATTTATTCATCGTGATTTGTTGATGAAAGGGAAACCCGAAACGTCCGCATTATCTGTCTTCGTGTACTAAATTGAAGTTTCAATTTCATTTCCTAATGTTATTTATAGAGGAAAAGGTCAGATTTTTAGATGTGGACTAATTCTGTCAATATCCTACATCACTGGTTTGAACAATCATATTATTAAAAACCTCACAATCACAAACAAAATGAAGTTTATAATCTAATTTAGCTACTATGACATTCATTATTTTCTCCAGTTTGTCTTTTTTTCACATATTTTTGTCACTGTAGTTTTCTTTTAAAGTTTAAAAAAATATTTTTACTGTTTTTTTTTTTTTATCTCTCAAACTTTTCATTTTTAGTTTCCATCCTATTTGTCTTTACGCAATAACATCGTGTCCAGAGGGTGAATTCCCAAATGACCAACTGTTGTTTTGGAGAATGGATTCAGGGACTACAAGCGTATGTCCCTTGAGGGACTGGGGGGCTTGTAACTAGGTGAGGTGGAGGGAGATGAGATGAGGAGCGGGGGCAGGGGGGGGGGGGGGTTAAGAGACATAGGTTAAGACAATAGAGGTCCTGTAATCCTGGCCGAGTCGCCAGAGTGGCAGCTAATATGTCATCCAGGACTGGCCATAGACCACTTTGCTAAAGGGTCCGTGGTTATAAATGACGTGTCATCTGCCTCTATCTACTTTCATTCAACTTTTGTCTCTCACTTATTTTCTTTGTCTCTCAATTCTCGTTCGTCTCTATTTCTCTCAATGATTTGATTTAACCTTTATTCGATCTATAAAAAGCTTTAATTTGTTTTCTCTCTCTCTCTCTCTCTCTCTCTCTCTCTCTCTCTCTCTCTCTCTCTCTCTCTCTCTCTCGCTGTTATTCACTGTCCCCACCTCCCTTTTCTCTCATTTTGCCTTTGTGCTCTTTGTCAGTGTGTGTGTGTGTGTGTGTGTGTGTGTGTTTGTTAATGTGCGCTTTGCTGTGTGTGTATGTGCGTGTATTTATCTGTATTTCAGTGTGTTTGTATATGTATTTGTGTGTATGTTTTATGTGTGTTCCACAAAAACAAGAAAACAACCTCAACACATCAACAGTTCTTCATCCTTTACCTGTTGGGCTGGACAATCTCCGCTTGTCCTTCTGTGTCCCCCAACCTTACACGATGACCAGGATATAATGCTTACTTTCCACTCCCTTCAACCCCCTCCCCCTCCTCTGTTTGAAAATTCAGGAAAATATAAATTGTAATTGTCCATTAATTAAACGTGATGTTATGTTACTCGATAAAATGATACAACGACAATACTGCCATACTTTGGAAAAAAACATTATTTTAAGATTCGGCTAGAAAACTCGTCCTTCAAATATCAATCGATTTAAATGATCCTCATCTTGGAAAAAAAAACAAATCTCAAACGTGGGACTTCTGGAAGTCCCAGGTTTGAGTGTTTTTGTCAAGATGAGGGTCCTCTAAATCGATTGATATTTGAAGGACATAGTTTTCTGGCCAATTTTAAAATATGGCTTTTTCCAGAGTCCGCAGAATACAGTTTATGATTGACCGTGAAAGAGAGAGGGGGGGGGGGGGGGGAATGAAAGAAAGAACGACTAACAAGAAAACTTAACCTGTTAATTGCCGTACTCTGGAAAGTCGTGTATTTAAAAATTTGTCCTTCAAATATCGGTTGATTTAAATGGCCCCCGTCTTGGCAAAAACTCTCAAACCTGGGACCACACGAAGTCTTCTCTCAGAGTTTTCTGGCCATGATTTTTAAATACGTGTCTTCTAAAGTCCAGCCGTTAACTAGTTGAATTTCAGCCTATGGTTGTATCATAATAAGCTTTTTTTTCTTCAATTTTAGTTGAAGAAAAATACAATGATTACTTTTAGAACGTGCCTTACGTGATATGTATTTTAGAGAGACTCGAGAGATTTTCAGCATCTCTGGTGTACTTGAAAATGTTGTCATTGTTTAAAAACTTTTCAAATTATATATTTTTAACGTAGTTTGACAAGTCCCAGTGAAAAGATATGGGGATGAAATTGGGCTAAGGAGGGAGAGGGAGAGTGGAAGTGGGGGGGGGGGGGGGGGGGGGGGGGGGGGAGGGGGGGAAGGGGGGGGGGTCAAGGGAGGAGAAAGAATAGATACTACTAACCAAGTTTTTACCATAATAACAATTTTGAGTTGGAAAAAGTGATAAAGATGATGATGATGATGATGATGATGATGATGATGATGATGATGATGATGATGATAACGATAAAACCAATTGTAAGTTTGCAACACTGAGATTTCAGGAGCTCTCGTCTACTGTACTCATTTTCATGTTTTCACTTTAAAAGTGACGTAATCAAAAAACAAAACAACCCCCCCCCCCTGCAAAAAAAAAAAAAAAAGAGAAGAAAACAAACAAAAACCAACAAAAAAAAACCCAATAAAAAAACAACAAAAAAACCAAAACAAAACAAACAAAAAAAACGACGAAAAACAAAACAAAACAAAACAACAACAAAAACAAACCAGTATTGAAATGTGTTTCTCTAAAGAACCATTTTTAGAAGGTGAGCAGCTTGCATATGACCATTAAAATTTATTCACTCCTCATCAAAATTTGCCGGAGTGTCAGGATCAGGGCTATTTTTAAAAAATCCCATTGAAATCAGCAACTTGAGAGATATATTAACCATTTGCGAGCGGGGTTCGACTTTACTCCCAAAAGTCAACATATTATCCTTGTTCACCCAAGGCAATGGACGCGCCAGACCAGTTTATGATAGTTAACACTAACGATTGGTCCATTCTGAGAAAAGTAATCATAACAATCGGCTAAAATACTCATGCCATCATATGATTCAATATCAAACCTATTCATTATTAGTCCTCCTGAGGATGGGTGACACACTTCCAATGAGTTTTGAACCGGAACAGAGGAAGGTGTGACGTCACGATTTCTGTTTTCCGTTTCATACCCACGCCACCAAAAGCTTTTGAAAAATAAACTTATTAACCTTGTAAAGTTTTAAATCCTACACAACCTTCCTAAACGCTAATAATGTATGGCCCGTGTCACGATATTGTATAAATTATTATTTATTCTAAGTAAGAAATAATTAATCATAGCCCGCCGGTTAGACATTGTAATGTTAATCCAAGTTTGAGCTAACGTGACGGTCAACGCCTCCATCCTTCAGATCTTAGCGTGAGAAAGTAAACAAAATATTGTTTATAAACTTGATCACTTATATAGAGCAATATCCATGAAACGTGCTTAAAGCACTTTGCAAGGGGTCCCCAGCCAACAAAAACACAGAACATTTAGGTAGGACGAGACATGACGGCTGTTAGGCGATTTTACAACGCTGTTAACAGCCAGGTATTATTTTACTCCTGAATATGGTGCGAGAACGTGAGTCAAGAGCCTTTTCCAAGGACTGAAATATGCGCCACTCTGAACGGGGACTCGAACCCTGGACTTTTCGGACCTATAAACCGAGTGTAAAACCGCAAGACCACATAGTCTAGTCTTTTGTGGAAATGCCGAGAAGTTGTTTTTGATACCGTGCCGAGATACTGAAAAGTTTTGTTTGATGCATTGTCAAAATACCGAAAAATTGTGTATGAAGCAGTGGCGATGATACCGAAAAGTTGTGTATGATGTAGTGTTGGAATACCACAAAGTTGTGTATGATGTAGTGTTGGACTACTGAAAAGTTGTGTATGGTGTAGTGTTGGAATACCGAAAAGTTGTGTATGATGTAGTGTTGGAATACCACAAAGTTGTGTATGATGTAGTGTTGGACTACTGAAAAGTTGTGTATGGTGTAGTGTTGGAATACCGAAAAGTTGTGTATGATGTAGTGTTGGAATACCACAAAGTTGTGTATGATGTAGTGTTGGAATACCACAAAGTTGTGTATGATGTAGTGTTGGAATACCACAAATTTGTGTATGATGTAGTGTTGGACTACTGAAAAGTTGTGTATGGTGTAGTGTTGGAATACCACAAAGTTGTGTATGATGTAGTGTTGGAATACCACAAAGTTGTGTATGATGTAGTGTTGGAATACCGAAAAGTTGTGTATGATGTAGTGTTGGACTACTGAAAAGTTGTGTATGGTGTAGTGTTGGAATACCGAAAAGTTGTGTATGGTGTTGTGTTGGAATACCGAAAAGTTGTGTATGATGTAGTGTTGGACTACTGAAAAGTTGTGTATGGTGTAGTGTTGGAATACCGAAAAATTGTGTATGGTGTAGTGTTGGAATACCGAAAAGTTGTGTATGATGTAGTGTTGGACTACTGAAAAGTTGTGTATGGTGTAGTGTTGGAATACCGATAAGTTGTGTATGGTGTAGTGTTGGAATACCACAAAGTTGTGTATGATGTAGTGTTGGACTACTGAAAAGTTGTGTATGGTGTAGTGTTGGAATACCGAAAAGTTGTGTATGGTGTAGTGTTGGAATACCACAAAGTTGTGTATGATGTAGTGTTGGACTACTGAAAAGTTGTGTATGGTGTAGTGTTGGAATACCGAAAAGTTGTGTATGGTGTAGTGTTGGAATACCGAGAAGTTGTGTATGGTGTAGTGTTGGAGTACCGATAAGTTGTGTATGGTGTAGTGTTGGAATACCGAAAAGTTGTGTATGGTGTAGTGTTGGAATACCGAAAAGTTGTGTATGGTGTAGTGTTGGAATACCGAAAAGTTGTGTATGGTGTAGTGTTGGAATACCGAAAAGTTGTGTATGGTATAGTGTTGGAATACCGAAAAGTTGTGTATGGTGTAGTGTTGGAATACCGAAAAGTTATGTATGGTGTAGTGTTGGATTACCGAAAAGTTGTGTATGGTATAGTGTTGGAATACCGAAAAGTTATGTATGGTATAATGTTGGAATACCGAAAAGTTGTGTATGATTCAGGGTCGAAATACCGAAAAGTTGTGTATGGTGTATTATCGAAATTCCGAAAAGTTGTTAAGATGCAGTATATCGAAATACAGAAAAGTTGTGTATGATGCGGTACGACACAAAGCAGCAAGACCCCCCCCCCCCCCCACTTCCCTCTACATCTCATCAGACTTCCTTGAGAGGATTGAACCCCCGACATATCATTTTCATTATAATTCTTGCATTTATCACTTCTATATTATATCATCTTTTATTTTACTTGTCACAATATTTTGGAATACACATGATGTAGGAATAATACAAAAGCCATCTTTTTTATAACAGTGTTTATAAAATTTATTCAAGAAATGATAGCTGTTAAAAAAAAAACCACTAACGGGATGATTGGTAAAACGAATGACAGATTGATAAAGGCATTCTATAAAACAAAACTATTCTAGGAAGATTTAGATATTCTGTGAAATATACGAGGCTTTGCTAAAAGGTCGTTCCTCTGACGTTCGCAACAAAAATACTCCAACACATTCTATTTGGAAATGCAAAACAAAAAAAATCGCTTTCCTCTGTTTATTTGGGTTAAATAATGAAAAATACCCCAAAAACTGGCAATTAAGTATCAAAATTATAGTTATTACGAATTTTTAAACGGCCGAAAAAGTATAGACAAATTGATACTCTGTACCCACTTCTTTTTAGTCTTTGAGGAATTATTGTTCTTATTCTATTGAAGCTAGATTGCATTTTTAATTATTTTTTTTTACCTTATTTAATCGACGTGTACAAAATATGCAGGCCTGACATCCTACCGCAATTATGGAGCTAGTTTAACATTGTGCTAATGAACAATACTTTGCGTCATTTTTTTGTTGTTTTTTTTTTGGTTAAGATTTCCATTTCAACAGTGAGCTCATAATCAATTGGGTTATCAGACCTGCAAATAAGGAAAAGTCGTATTCAACAATCGAAACTGATGAAAACCGAATTTTTTCTTTAGTGTTTCCAATAACATTATTTGAGCATCTTTAACGTCAAAAACACCATTGGACACAGACATTCAGACGTCTATATATTATTATACTTTCGTCATTCACAACGTTCACATGTCCTAAGTGCTGTCATTTCTATATAATGGTGATGTGCCTCACAGATCCGGATTCGATTCTCGCAAACAGCAACGTTATTTATTTTTAGTTCTTTTTTTTTTTTAATCCTCTCTCCTCCATTCAGCAGAAATTAGACCACCACCATCAGTCATAAAGTTACTTTTGTCGCCATAAGGCTTTAAATGTCTTTAGTGGAGCGATCCAATAATTTATAGTCTTCGTCTTGACCTTACTACGATAAGCTTAAGGGTATTACTGCATCATTTGTCTGTCTACTTTTCCTACTCTTTACTATTACAGTAAGGAGAAGCCTAGAGGAGGATCTTACTATTAAGTAAGCTTAGAAGGACAACAAAACCACTAGAGTTGTGTAGAAACAGAATCTACAAAGGAGAAGAAAAGGCATGAACACTCTTTGATGAAATGGAGCGAAAATTTATGACAGATTTTGTTTTTGGTAGTTGCTGCATATTATGGTTTCCATCATCATCATCATCATCATCATCATCATCATCATCATCATCATCATCATCATCATCATCATCATCATCATCATCATCATCACCATCATCACCATCTCATCATCTCATCATCATCATCATCATCATCATCATCATCGTCGTCGTCGTCGTATTCGTCAACATCATTGTCATCATCATCTAAGGCTTAATCAGCGCTAACTATATTAGATATAGCAACGTCAAAAGAAAAATTGAAGAAATAAAGAAATAAAGAAAATTGGAGGTGCATAAGAAAAAAGACAGAACATGTTTTATTCTTTGAATTCTATGAATGAAATGTTTGGCATCGATAAAATATTTGGAAATGAGCTATCAGTTGAAATATAAGAGGAGGAGGAGGAGGAGGAAAGAAGAGAGAAGAAGAAGAAGAAGAAGAAGAAGAAGAAGAAGAAGAAGAAGAAGAAGAAGAAGAAGAAGAAGAAGAAGAAGAAGAAGAAGAAGAAGAAGAAGAAGAAGAAGAAGAAGAAGAAGAAAAGAAGAAGAAGAAGAAGAAGAAGAAGAAGAAGAAGAAGAAGAAGAAGAAGAAGAAGAAAAAGAGAAGAAGAAGAGAAGAGGAGGAGACGGAGGAAAAGGAGGAAGATGAGAAGAGGAGGAAGAGAGAAGAGAAGAAGAAGAAGAAGAAGAAGAAGAAGAAGAAGAAGAAGAAGAAGAAGAAGAAGAAGAAGAAGAAGAAGAAGAAGAAGAAGAAGAAGGAGGAAATAGGGCAGTGGGATGAGGGGAACGAGGTGGTGGTGATGGAGGAGGGGGAGGAGGTGGATAAGGAGGAGGGGGGAGGTGGGAGGGAGAGAAAAGAATTAAATTACTAAATGAAGAGAAATTGGACAAAACAAAGTAAGTGTACAGGCATTGAGTCATCTATTTGTTCATGAATTAGGTATTAAGTGGTGTCTGTCCGTAAGGATAAAAGGAGCTCTCTTGCAAGTCACCGTTTTTGGCACCTGGCGAGACAAATCTACCTTTTCAGGTAAATCGCCGGCAGTTCCCTGGCATTTGTCATCACAACAAATAAATCACATGCCAAAGATTTTATGGAGTGGGAGGTGGAAAAGGTGGGGTGGGAAGTGTGTGGGGAGGGAAGGGAGGGGAAGGGGAAGGGGGGGGGGGGGGGGGGGGGGGGGGGGCAAGAAGTCGATGTATGGTCAGTCGTGTTCAGACAGGGGTCTTCTGTCTTCGAATTTATTATTTCTTACTTACGGTCATTTGATCAAGTAGATCAATATCATTAAAAAATCGAACGTCAGGACATAAAATATACAGAATATAACAACACAAACGAGAAGAAAGTTTTGGTCACCAACCATATTAGCGAATAAAAAACAAACAAAAAAATAAAAAGTGGAACTCTTGCTAAGCTGACTAAGGCTTGAGCCCGAAACATTAATCAATTTAGTGCGTTTTAATACTGTCTCAAACTGTTAAGTTTCCACTTAGCATGTAACAACTTTTTCACAATTCTAAATTCCAGGCAACCACCTATTTTTTCTCAACGTCAAGCTTTCTTAAACGTGACCAGCTATCAGAAGGGTAGCGATATAAGATAATGGTTGAAGACGTGTTGAAATGTATAAGTATGATTTGCAATATTCCACTGAATGATAAGACTTGGAAATCTGCCATATCTAATATTCCTTACGTTAATTGTTCATAATTCTTAGCCTTACTCTCTTAGCGGAGAGCAGTGATTAGAAATTGATAGCTTTACCTAAAGTGACAAATCCTTTAGTTATATCTTAAATAAAATCATGCTCTATTAAACGCTTCATCTACAGCTGGCCCACCATCCAACATTTGTACACAATAGATAGCCTGTTTTATGCTGCAAAAATCGGGCCAAATTTCAGCTCCAAAATGACTGTGGAATACCGCTATATTGATTGTGTGGCTACTTTTGGACCAGATAGCAGATACACATATCAAGAACCCATGTAGACGTAAATCATCAGTGAGTTTTCAGTGGGAGACTAGCTCAAACTATAATTGAATATAAAATAGCCCTTATCTGCTTTGGTGTATTTGAGTCTTCTGTCTCTCTTTACATTCCACACTTACTCCAACCATACGTACCTCTGAGAAATCTTAGATCCCACGATTCAAAATTGTTAGCATCTCCTAAAACTAAACTTAAGTATTTTGATGATAGGTCTCTTATGAAATTCGGACCCACGATTTGGAATGATCTCCCTCAATCTGTGAGATTCTCGAGCTCAATAGACATTTTCAAAAAAGCCCTGAAAACACATCTTTTCAGGAAATATTTACCTAATTGAATTTTAAATGTATTGTATGTGACATTTATATTGATGATGTATTGATGCCCTTTTATGCTCTTAATTGTTTTGATACCTTGGTTGAATGTTGTTGTTGTTTTTTTGTTTGTTTGTTTGTTTATTTGTTTTTTTGTTTGTTTTTTTGGGTTTTTTTTTGTTTTTTTTTGTTTTTTTTTTAAAAGCGCTTTGAGGTTCGACGAAAGGCGCTATATAAATATGCTTATTATTATTATTATTACTCTCTCCGTGAAGGACAACAGTTAGGTTATGACTCCTAGGTACCCCTCCGCTTTTTGAATGCTCGAACACGTTAAAAATGCTGTCTTATCCACCATGCCAGAGACAAATAGGGGATATCATCAATGCTTACTTATTCTATTTATTCTTCTCAGGAAATTGGTAAAGACCGACGCTACTTATTTGCAGGTCTGATAACCCAATATAGTTACTTGCTCATTGTTGTAATGGAAATACTCTCGAACCAAAGCAAAATAATTGTCCATTACAACATTAAATTACGCCCATAATTGCTTTCCGATATCAGACCTGTGCACCTAGAGGTACCAACCAAAGTCGTATAAAACAGCAGTTGTCAACACCTGACGCGAAAATTCAAATAATTCTGTAATTACACAATACAACATTCCCTTGATCATTATTTCATTAAAACAATTAAATCAGCCTAAGTATGTCAGTAATTCTAGACTTGAACTAATATGAAATTCTCAACATTTGTTAGATTGTTTCAACAAACAATGAACTCTCGGGCAAAAATAAATTACATCCACGGAATGAAAGAAATAGGGTAATGTTACACCAGTATGAATAATGGTTTCCGGAAATGGTTATTTTCTCCTTCACATACAGTACACATAAATCAACTCCTAATTTCTATCTATGTACGTTTGTTGATATAGGGAAATGGGCAGGATAATTATTATTCTCTCGGAAGCTTCCAACAAAGGTTTTCACTTTCACCAACAACGGCCGGAGAAGTTATCCGACTTGAACAATGATTTACCGTACAATTTATAATATGAAAATTACTGAATTTAAATCTCATTGTCAAACATTTCATGGAATTCATTAATTTTTAAACATTATCTGAATAAAAAATAAAAATTGTCGGGGAAATGGTTTTCGAGCTTTTAAGGATCTGTGACCCAGAATTGTAAAGAACGTTTAATAATGTGGTCGATAGTCTCAAAAACGGTCGTTGTAAATCTTATGATTAAAATTGAATATTAGGTTTAACTTGTATTATGTAATATAGATTTGAGTTGAAATAATTGCCTTCATTGATAAACGTGTGGTTTAGTTTCCTCATCTTCAAAAAAGTTCAATTTATCAATTCTGATCATTTAGACTCTCGAGGCAATTTTCATCTTCTCGTTATTTCAATTTAATGTCAGATTGACGCGATGGGTCACTCGTGTGCTTTTTGATATTCGATTTAATTTTCAGTCAGTAGCAATAGAAATTATACTAAAGTCTCCATCCATCTTAATCAAGTATGCATGTCTATATATTTGACTATAATTGGAACAGTGAGTTGCTACATGAAGAGGGAAAATATGGCTTTTTTAATATTAGACACTAAATACAGAAAATATTAATAAAATGAAACAATATTTAGTCCCTTGAGAGGCCTAGGATTGTTTTATCACCCTTGATATGAAGTGAGTAGAAAAGTGCCAGAAGACAATAGAGAATAAAAAAATTTTTCGCGGCGGTGGTGGGGTTTGAACCTGCGACCTTATTGGTACGACAACTCCGCCTGGCAGGTGAGAGCGTGGCTCTACCGTGTGAGCTATCCACGAACACAAAAAATATTCGTTTCAAACCCAAAGTCATTTCTAGATCCCTCTCTCACCCACTTCTTGAGATCGCCGATTCGTTCACCGCCATCGCGAAGTAATTTTGACCAGCAGTTAAGCTTAATAGCCAATATTCTCATCACAAACATATAACATAGAAACGATTGAGACATTGAGTATGCTCCGGTGTATGGGGTGAATTTTTAATTCAGAAAAGTGAGTGGAGCAGGCACTTATGTTGGTAACAACAAGATATGAAGTGAGTAGAAAAGTGCCAGAAGACAATAGAGAATAAAAATTTTTTTCGCGGCGGTGGTGGGGTTTGAACCTGCGACCTTATTGGTACGACAACTCCGCCTGGCAGGTGAGAGCGTGGCTCTACCGTGTGAGCTATCCACGAACACAAAAAATATTCGTTTCAAACCCAAAGTAATTTCTAGATCCCTCTCTCACCCACTTCTTGAGATCGCCGATTCGTTCACCGCCATCGCGAAGTAATTTTGACCAGCAGTTAAGCTTAATAGCCAATATTCTCATCACAAACATATAACATAGAAACGATTGAGACATTGAGTATGCTCCGGTGTATGGGGTGAATTTTTAATTCAGAAAAGTGAGTGGGTTTGAAACGAATATTTTTTGTGTTCGTGGATAGCTCACACGGTAGAGCCACGCTCTCACCTGCCAGGCGGAGTTGTCGTACCAATAAGGTCGCAGGTTCAAACCCCACCACCGCCGCGAAAATTTTTTTTATTCTCTATTGTCTTCTGGCACTTTTCTACTCACTTCATATCTTGTTGTTACCAACATAAGTGCCTGCTCCACTCACTTTTCTTTTATCACCCTTGCATTATTGGGCCATATTATAGAAAGTTCCATCAAGCAAAAAATACACAACGATAAAGGACATCATGACTAAAATCAAATGGTTTTCAAACATCAATCGCCGCTATCTAATACTGGCACTTCTTGACAAGTCTTCTGAGTCAGATCAACTTAGTCAACAAAAATAGTATGTTTCATGCAACATAAAGGTATGAAAGAGAGAGAGTGTGGTCGATAATATTTGCTCACATTTTTATATTCCAGTGGGAGCAAGATGGCATTTTTGCGTTTTGATTTACCGAAAATAAATAGGGACGGATTAAGCACTCTAAGAATTTTAACTGAGCAAAGCAAAGCTATCCTTTTTACCATTGCCTTTTGATCACGAGAAGGCATTTGATTGCATGGCTAAAGAAACGCTCTAGAAAATAAGCGGACTATTATGACACACCATATGTCATTGTGACCCCACTCAATAACACATTTCAACTCAAGAAGCAGTGACACCAAT
>NC_088360.1:36493788-36501288 GCF_034508935.2 Berghia stephanieae
AAAAAAAAAAACAACAACAAAAACCAAACAAAACAACCCCCCCCCAAATCCCCCAACAAAACAAATAAAAAAAGATACAATAAACAACAAAAAAGTAATCCAAATCCCAAATCGTAATTACATATTCTTATATTTTTTATTATAGTATAGAAATAATATGCATTTTGTAAGTAAATGACTTTTGTTATACGACAAGTGGACGGTCCTTGCTTGAAGACTAAATTTGATAGTTGCAAATTCAGTAGACTAGAACAAATATTATACCATTAAGCTGAAACAATCAACGCCCCCTCCTCGTCCCACTTCCCTCCCCCTACCCCTTCACTCCATTTATGATGTGTATATCTAGTTCTGTTAAAACTTTTTGTTCACAATTTTTAAATTAAACAGTAACGATAAGTGGAGTCCCGATAGCTCAGTTGGTAGAGTACTCGCTTCATACGCAAAGGGACCAAGATCGATCCCGGGTGCAGTCGAGATTTTTTCTCTGACCCCCCCCCCCCCCCCCCGTCCACCCAGCAGTGATAGGGTAGCTGGGTGTGTTAGATTTGGCGGAAAGTACTTTGCGATAGACTAGCGTCCTATTTAAAGTGTAGCAAGCAATTTCTATTGTCAGTTTCATGCTATAGGAATCGGGATAAATCCGTCTCCATGGGCCGAACGGTTCTGAAGGAGTACAAAAAAGACAAAAGTAATGATAAGAGTGTAATATTAATTCGTCGAAATTTGAACTAAAAACAAAAATTCAAAATGAATACACGCGTTTTGCCAGTGCATGACCATATTGTATAATAAACCAAGGGATTGTTTTGAAGACTAAATTTAACCATTTAATATTTAATATTTGAACTTTTTTAAAATCAAAAGTCAAAATGAAGACATGCGTTTTGCCAGTGCATGACCATATTGTATAATAAACCAAGGAGCTATTTTGAAGACTGAATTTAACAATTTAATATCTAATATTTGAACTTTAAAAAAATCAAAAGTCAAAACGAAGACATGCGTTTTGCCAGTGCATGACAATATTGAAAATAAACCAAGGAGCTATTTTGAAGACTGAATTTAACAATTTAATATTTAATACAAATATGTCACTAAGCCGAAAGAACTAGCACCCCTTCCTACGCACCCCCCCCCCCCCCCCCACCAACTCACCCGGTGTTTGTTAAAACATTTCGTTTCCAAATTTTAAACAAAGCAGTAATACTACTACGGAACAACAATTATACCGAAAAAAAAGAGCAAATTACCTCACAAGCAAAGGTGTGGGCTTAAAACATTTCCTCAGCCAACAGTAAAACCAATACTACTTACCATTATTTCATGGCTAAAGAGATTCTTTGTTCTGTTATTTTGTTTCTTTAAAAAACTGCTGCGTTCAGTTTTTGTTACAGACATATATATCGCAGTCCACCCATTGCATCAAGTAGCATTGTACTCGCTTAAACAAAGCAATATTAATATACAGTTCTCCAAGTTCCTCATTACTTCTAATGGAAACTGCTTTATATATGATTAACAACAAATAAACACCCACTGTGACAGTCAACAAAAAGGACTAAACAGGTAAGTTCAAAGTTTTGTGACTTATTTTTGATTATTATTTTTTATATTCACAAGCAATATTCAATGCTTTTTTCCCCTAAAAAGTGAATGATAAATTTATGATGTTACTTGTAATAGTTTTATTTTCCTTGTCGGTTCTAATTGAAATTTGAAACAATATTTATCTATGCCTATATATGGATGGAACTTAGGGAATATTTTTACAGGTTTTTTTCTTGTTTAGTCTGTTTCGTTAATTTCCATTCTTTTTTAACCACAGCAAGCCTTTTGGAGCAATTTGTCCATTATATACGAAACAACTTCTTTCGGTTTTCTTCTTTCTTTTTATTTCTTTGTTCCTTTTTTTTTTTTTTTTTTTTTGGTGGAACTCTCGAATTCTGTTACAAAATATCGCATATTATTACAACTGTAAGAAGGGGACGTAAAAAATATAAAGGAGAGCACAACATCGGGGTCTATGTGCATCCATTGTCACCCATCCGACTACTGACAACGTTCAACATCGCTATATCAACTTTGCCATCGTCGCATTTTAGGAAATAAACTTTTCCTCGACTCTGGACAACAACGCTCAGTCCATTTACACGTGGAAGCGAGTGTGCCAACAATTAAGCCACAACTACCTTGACGAACTCTTTGTAATTGTATAAAAAGAACAAAACATCAACAGCAGCAGCAACAATAATAACAACAATGATATTAACATGAATATCATCAATGATGATGATGATGATGATAATATAATAATAATGATAATAATAATAATAATAATGATAATAATAATAATAATAGTAATACTAATAATAATTATAATAATAATAGTAATAATAATAATAATCACAATAATAATATCAGTAGTAATAATAATGATAAGTATAAAAATAATTATAGTAATAATAATGATAATGGTGATGATGATGATGATGATGATGATGATGATGATGATGATGATGATGATGATGATGATGATGATGATGATGATGTTGATAACAACAATAATGATAATGAAATAATAATGACAATGATAATAATAATAATCACAATAAAAATATCAGTAGTAATAATAATGATAAGTATAAAAATAATTATAGTAATAATAATGATAATGGTGATGATGATGGTGATGATGTTGAAATAATAATAATAATAATAATTATTATTATTATTATTATTATTATTATTATTATAATGACAATAATGATGATGATAATAATAATAATATAATAATAATAATAATAATAATAATAATAATAATAATAATAATAATAATAATAATAATAATAATATTAATAATAATGATGATGATGATGATAATAATAAGAAGAATAATGGGGGGTGGGGGGGGGGGGATAAAAATCTAAATGAAAAAAAACATGATCCGTGTATTATGCCAGTAACCTCCCTTCGTCTTACACACACACACACACACACACACACACACACACACACATATATATATACACATAAACCCACATACACACCAACTCTCTCACACACACACACACACATACACACACACACAACATACACATACTCACACCGAGAGTACGCACGCACCAACACCATGTCAATATTTTCCGTCACAAAGCAGCAACTCCGAAGTGTCATGAAATAGATAGCACCCTCTTTCACTCCCCAGCTGGCGCCCAAACACTTTCTGCTCCTCCTAATTTGTCCATTTTAAAATTGAACAGACACCCTCCGGGAACCCCCCCCCCCCTCCCCCACTCCAACCAAGAAACAAATGAATTTAAAAATCCAACTTTAAGAGGCTGTAAAGAGTTATTCTAAACTTAACACTTATTTGACTAATTCCCGTCACTGTACCATCAAGTTTTACGTCAGTTCATGCTGTGTTTAACCGCTCATATTACAACTCAACATCGATGCTCCCATTGCACCGGTCCATTACCTGTTGTGAAAAGACGCATAAAAATTGACATATTTATAAGTGCATTGGTGATGTGAGTGAGCGCCACTTTCGTGCATGTATTGTGTGTACGTATTAAAGTACAAACTAGTTTGAGTTATATCCATGGCATTTATTGCTGAAATTACACGAATACCCACCCCCCCCCCCCCCCGGTCTTAATTTGTCACGTTCATATTTAATTTTGTCTCCTCCCATTTTGCGGCTAATATAAAAACAAACAAACAAAAATTAATAAATAAATAAATAAATAAATAATAAAAAAAAAAATACCAAGAAAAAAAATTAGATCGGAGAAATAATAGTCGTATGGTTTATATTTGCGTGCTTATAGATGCTGTGCACTTGGCTAAGAAACTCACAACATTGCCATCCGATAATGTTTAATACGGCATACCCAATGCTATAGCGCAGAGACCAGACTCCATCGATCATTGTCACCCATTCGGTCATAATCCTCACTCAACATATCTTGAACTTTTCAGGAGAAGAAAACTCAAGAGCTATTATTGTACCGGAAGTAGAATTCAGCGATCATTATCACTCCATTCAGTCAATGATCTCGCTCGACATCGCTTGACGTTATATCTGAAGTCGGGACATGACACCGCGTATCGCTTTGCCCACCGACACCAAGAAGAGGCAAGCAACATACTACTAGGATAGAGTAGAGATGATAGGCCACCAGAGCAACAAGAAGGTCGATATTGTAAGGAGTTTTAGGGCCTAAATCACCTCTCTCCCTTGACAGTAATCCGATCCCCTAATGATTTTGGCCAGCATCTCCAGCACCACCATCAACACCATCATCAGCATTATACCACCACCACCACCACCACAACCGCAGCAGCTACCACCACCACCACCACCACCACCACCACCACCACCACTACCACAAACATCAGTATTATCGCTCTCATCATTGTTTCGTCGTATCATTATTTTTATTTATCGTCATCACCATTATCATCATCATCAACATCATCACAATCATTGGTGTTAAAGCTTTCCTCAGTATCATCTTCATTATTATTATAATTAAAAATATCCCTTCCATCGCCGTCGTCATCGTCATCATTATCATCATCGACAAAATCAACGCCGCCATTACAATTTTCGTCATCATCATCATCATCATCATCATCATCATCATCATCATCATCATCATCATCATCATCATCATCATCATCACCATCACCATCATCATCATCATCATCATCATATCATCATCATCATCATCATCATCATCATTATCATCATCATCATCATCGCCACCATCCTAACCGACCAGAGGTAACTTCAACAATCAGCCTTTCTAATGTAGACAACTGTTCAGACGATATATTATGGTTTCTTTCAGACTATTATTATAGTTCTCTACACATAAATAGGTACATTGAAAAGTAATTGCTATTGATTCTCGTTCATAATTTGTTCATATTTAGGAATTATTCATGCTTTTTAATAGGGCAAAGTAGTTGTCATGTCACACCTTCGACTCTTCCGGTTTCAAACTCTTTGAAAATGTGCATTTAACCAGTCCTTCGGAGGTCAAAGTATAATGAAAAGGTTAAATATTGAATCATTAGGAGGCTTAACTATTTTAGTAGCACGATGTATACATTATCTGCCTATAATAGTCAGTTTCTTATGATCACGGGACATAAAAGAGCGAGAATGGATGATTGTTATTGGCGACCAGCATAATTTCAGACTAGAAAATAAATTGCCATCACTCTAAAACCTGAAGATCATTTAGACAACGTATGTATCCAGTCCTCCGGAAGAGTGATTTTACACTTCCAAAGAAATTGGAACCAATTGTTTTTATTCCTATTGATTCTCTCTCACAATGTCTTAATATTTAATGAAGTACTAATGATTTTAATTAGATTAACCTTAAAAGAAGTCAAAACATTTATGAGTACTTAAAAGTTAATGTTTTGCATAAGTATATAAAGACAATTTTTAGCAATATCAAATAAATCGAATGGAATACAATTTTATCAGATTTTAAACATTAATTTCACCCTCTCCTCACCAACCAGAGGAAAATCGTCACATTCGTTACGACGCAACCAACAATTTTGTCCTTCGGATTTCTTTTGCACATCGCAAAATTTAAAGAATTTTTTAATTATAGCCTTACAAACTTGACACTGTGTTGTTGAGATCGCTTTGTTGAAAAATATTATGTATAAAATGTTTGTTGCTTTTCTTTTCCAATAAGGAAACTCTATTTTTGTTTTGGGTGGGTGTGAAGTTTGGGGGAAAACTCTGAAAATGGCTGATGAGGAGAGAGTTAAGGATGAGCTAATTTTCTGAAGAAAAAAAAATGTCCGACCGCATACGTAGTGCACATCACCTACTACTGGCAGTGCGTCATCATCCGTGCTTCAAGGGTTATACGATTTGATATACAACAGCTGTCCCCCAAATTGGGGAAAGCCCCCTAGTCACGAACCCGATAACATAAATCAAACCCCTAACTTTGATAAACACTTTAAAAACCAAACTCTTAATGAGAAGAGTAGGCATGATGTCATAGATGGGCTAAAGGCCTTTTTAAAACATTGGCAGGAATCTTTGTTTTGATTTTTATTTTATATGGCCCATGTCTTCTTTAAAATGTTTAAGTAAGACTTATTTGAAGTCTCGGGTTTAAAGATGATTCAAATTTTGAGTGCCATCTAAATTCAACGATATTTGATGTTTAAAATAATCCCTGACAAAAGATAATTGTTTTGTCAGTGTACAGCAGTATAGTTTAAAGCAGTCATCACGTTCTCATCCGACCTTCGATACCTAAACAGTTCCCACGGCGTTTGTTTAGATTAACTAGCTTTCCACACTTGTTTTCAAATAAGTTTTGTTGAAATGTCCCAAAAAGTGTTTTGATGCATGTAAATCGACGACGTAAATAATTGATTAGGGTGTTCGTTTGGCGTCTGGGAAAGATTTCTTTTTTTTTTTTCTTTGGATGGACAATGATGACTAAAAAAAAAAAAAAAAAAAAAAAAAAAAATATATATATATATATATATATATATATATATATATATATATATATATATATATATATATATATATAAGGGAGAAGATCGGGCGTCATAGGCAAAAAGAACTAATAGATAATTGAAGTTTTGTATGGTTGACAATTAGGATCCATATATGCAGTTTGATGCAATGAGCAATGTTATTGAAAAATAAAACTAAACAAAGAAGCAATAATAAGGAGAGCAATTCCATCGGCTATAATTCAGTATATGGTTGACTTTATGTGTTTCTTTAATGGATAAGGGGGAGACATTGTGTTTTGATGAGCAGTTATGTCTCCCTTTGTGTATCCTCGCATAGATACGAGTCAGATTGTGGCCCGCCATATCCTCCGTGTATTAAATATTGGGTCGTATAATAATATGTACATGTATGGATCTCATAATAGGGTGCAACATTCAGAATATGCTCGTTCCAGCAAAGATTGAAATAATTAGCGACGGTTTCTTAGGTGTTCATTTTCGGAGACCAGTAATTGTCAAAGTTGAATTTCAGTCTGGTTGTGTCGTTACTGAACCCTCCTTACTGGAGCGGTCCAGTGAGAGTCATTTAACAGATCTTTGCTAGACAGATCCAAGAGGAACACGATTCCTTATTTTTATTGCTTTGCTGATATCATGATCTCAAGCGGTCAACGTCGAATTATCCTCCTTTAAGAGTGATGAGGATAGCTAAAAGACTTCTTGCACCTACCAAGTTTAAAGTTTCAGCATTCGCACCACTCCTCGTCCTCTTGCGTCTCTCGAAACCTGTTTCATATACACTTTAAGGAAAAGAACTTGTTCCGTCCTGCGTGTCTATCTCTGAAGCCGAACTGTCTGCTCTAGAGGCAAGGCAGCATTTAGGATGAAGTCATACTTTTTTCAAATGCGCTCGTTGCTGTTTAGATAGAACGCACAAAAGACGGTCTTTGAAGAGTCCATCGTCTGACACCAATTATTGTC
>NC_088360.1:36506288-36516288 GCF_034508935.2 Berghia stephanieae
GAACCTAAATCACTTTTAAGTGTTAACATTTTATTGTTGTTTATTTTTCCTTCCATTTTAAACTCTCGATAATTTGGCTACTGTCGACATTGGTCCTCTGTCAGAAATATCACTAACCTCACTGTATATAAGGATTATCAAGTTATATATTTTGATATCTTGGTATACTGAGACTTTAAAGAAAGCTGAATTTAGATATGGAAATTATGATTCTTGAGATTCTCCAAAATCCATCATAGAGATACTCAAAAATGGATCGTTTCTTTAAAAATAATATTTAATTAATTTTGAAGTCACCATTGACCAAAATGCCACGTGACTGGAAAGTCAGATAGATCTATCACATCAATGTTCATGTTTGTATGATAATTTCTTTCATTTTCTCATAAACACCAGTGTAATGGCAATCATACCGTGCCAAATGGCACCAAATTTAGATCATGGCAATTTGGATGGCGTGAGAGTGGGCCATTGTGTATGATTGTTTTTATTACTAAGGATATCGGAGAAGGATGATTGCTGTTTTTGAAAAAAAAAATAAAAAAATGCCAAAATGCATCTTTTCAATTTTGGCCACAAAAGTTTATTTCATATTTTATCACTAGATCTATATTTAGATGACCATCAACTTGTCAAAAAGTCAAAAACTAAAAGAATACGACTTTTCTTGAAGATTTAACTTTATTGTAGATTTTTTTTTGAAACAAATTGGGGAATTTTTTAAACTTTGAAAGTAAGCGTTACTGGTCAAGTCGATTATTTAAAAAGATGTTCTATCAGTGAACGGCAGAATGGCCTTCTAGTTCAGCATTGGAGAGAGAGAGAGAGAGAGAGAGAGAGAGAGAGAGAGAGAGAGAGAGAGAGAGAGAGAGAGAGAGAGAGAGAGAGAGAGAGAGAGAGAGAGAGAGAGATTGGTTACAATAAAAGGCTTTGGATAAAGACCGATTCCGACCATAATCACTTTTAATTAGAGTGCCGACCTCCGTGCCGACGGTGGTCATGGTCTTAAATGACCATGATTGGTTTGGAAGAGTGGTCATCGGACACGAGACGCGATAGCCTGAAAGTGGCCGCGATGACCTCGTCTTGAAATCAATTGACGCTTATTGTTATTGGAATCCGATCCTTCCCTTCTTGCTGGATTTTGAGATGTGACAATACGGTATTTGGAGAAATCAAGAGTTTTTGTCCGTTTTCAGGTTGGTGGTGATTATATTCTTTGATCTTTATCGATATTTTAGAAGAAGGAACCTAAAGGTCGTCGGAACCGTTTTATAAGTAAAAAGTCGTTCAGAGCCATTAGCCCCCATGGAGCCGGAGTTTATCCCGGTTTCTATAGCGTGAGACGGACAATAGCAATTGCTTGCTACCCTTTGGATAGGACGCTGTTACTATCTATTTATGTATGTAATTAACTATCTTCTAATTGATCTATTTTGAGAAGTATCAAGGAAATAGATTGCAAATTAGATATTAAAAATAATCTTCTGTCACTTTTCTTTTCGTTTCCGTTCATCAGCATAATATTACTTTTCTCTTTCACGGTAAATTATGAGCTTGATATGTTTCAATTTAAATAAAAGATTGATATTATCTTTTTTTTTTCTCTATACGTACCAGTATGTTGGATGAATGCCTCTATGTTTTCTTCTTTAAGGAGGACCCTTGTTGGACGCAGCCTCCCAAACCTCCCGTGGACCTCTATATTATGTCCTTTGAAAATAATATATATTGATCAATGATGATATTTTATAATCATACTTAGGTGTACAAAATGAGCACGAGCCGGTTACACTATTTTCTCTGTAGAAAAGAATCATGATCGTGTCTTCCAAGCCGTAGATATGTCATGGAAAGCCGTCAGTAATTGTTGGAGTTGTTGTTGTTGTTATTGTTGTTGTTTGTTGCTACTGCTGCTGCTGCTGCTGCTGTTGTTGTTGTTGTTAATTGTGGTGGTGGTGGTGTTCTTCTTCTTCTTCTTCTTCTTCTTCTTCTTCTTCTTCTTCTTCTTCTTCTTCTTCTTCTTCTTCTTCTTCTTCTTCTCTAATTACTATTTTATTATTATATTATATTATTTATTATTATTATTATTATTATTATTATTATTATTATTATTATTATTATTATTATTATTATTATTATTATTATTATTATTATTATTATTATATTATTATTATTAATATTATATTATTATTATTATTATTATTATTATTATTATTATTATTATTATTATTATTATTATTATTATTATTATTATCATTATCATCACCATCATCATCATTATAATGATTGTGTTTCGTCGTACATTTTCAGTGTTCTTGTTAACTGACTGGAGACCGCTTGTAAAAACGCTTTGGGCGCTTTGATGAATATTGCTTTAAACAAAGACTCACTTTAAAAAAAAAAATAATAATATGTATAATTTATAAAAAACAAACAAAAAAACTCATCATTTTTATCTTGATCACCTGCCTGTTACCGATTTAATGAATTGATTAATATCCCGCACGGAAACACTCAAACCGCACAAAAACAATGCTGACATTATCAACTAAGATGAATAGTGACGAACTTGTCGTAGCCTCTGGCTATGGACACGGCTCAATGATTTCCAAGGTTCCAGAGTTTGATTACTTCACTTATTCTTAGAGTAAGAGAACAAGAAGAATGTTTGAGAGAGAGAGAGAGAGAGAGAGAGAGAGAGAGAGTGAGAGAGAGAGAGAGAAAGAGAGAGAAAGAGAGAAATGTTGAGGATGTGAGGGAGTAGAAAAAGAGCTGGAGAGGAATTTTAGAGAGTGAAACAGAAATATAGGGAGATTAATAAACAGATGGCTAGATAAATAGATAGATAGAAAGATAGATAGATAGATAGATAGATAGATAGATAGACAGACAGACAGACAGATAGATAGATAGATAGATAGATAGATAGATAGATAGATAGATAGATAGATAGATAGATAGATAGACAGATAGATTGATGGATATTTTTTCCCCACAAAGACGCATTGTTGAATACCGACAGAACCTTTATGACTTTAAATCCCTTATCCCTTATTGATAGAGCAGAGAAAACATACATCAACAGGTCTGTCAAAAAGATACAAAGAAAGGGGTTTAAATTTATGATCTAATGAAGGGCTGCCAAAACAAATGCTTCAGAAGAATATTAAGAATAAGATGTCAACAGCATATTATAACAACAGATAAAGTAATAGAATTGACAGGAACGGAGAAGGTCAGTGCAATGGTGAAGAAAAAGAGATGGAACTGGATTGAACATGTCTTGAGAAAGGAAAATGGGTTTGATTATGCTGTAGCGATGGGATGGATGGACACCAGGAGAAAGGGACGCACAAAAACAACATGGCGCAAAATAGTGGAGATGGAAAGAAATGATGCTGGCACATACTCCTGATAGCAAGCATGGTAAGAACTGAAGCAAGGGACCGGAGCCAATGGAGGGAAACTGTTCATGCATTATGCCCCTCCTGGTGCTGAGAGAATTAAGGTAAGGTAAGGAACAATCTCACCAACGACAGGCAAAACTGATAGAAGTTGGAATTCAAAACGTAATAAAAAGAGCTGCTGAGGTAGCAATGTCTGTTGACCATTACAACTAAAAGCACTATGTTACGTTAGTCAAAATACCCTCATGTCTTCCCATATCTCATTAATATCATGGTTCTTTTTCTGTTTTTCTTTTTGTGTTAAGAAAGAGAAGGGGAGGGGCTGGGGGTGGGGGGGGGGGGGTAAACCAATAATGTTCACGGAGGTCTTGTTCCCGGAAATAGTCACACTGTGCATTTTTCATGAGTCTTTTATCGTTACAGGGATTTAATTGTTTTGCGCGTGCAGTGCTCATCCATCACTTCAGTCATTGACGTGAAACGATTCACTTCTTAATAAACTGTTTCTGTGTCCTGTTAAAACAATACAGAATAGGATAAAATATTGAAGCGAACTGGCGCTGTTGGGGCGATGTCGCAAATCTTATACTATGAAGATTAATCATTATAATTATCAATTTGTCATTTCATCTTTAAAAAAAAAATTTTTGTTTTTGTTTCTGTTCGACGAGATGTTTAAAAAAAACATGAGCACAATTACCGGGTGGACGAGAATTTGTCTGAAGTATTGAAACAGAGAGAAATTTGACTTTTAAAGCATATTTTCTTTGGGCAAGATGATGACCCCCCCCCCCCCCCCAGCGTCCATAATAAGATACTCATTTTCTAAATCGGTGATTTTGAATATTATTATTTTTTTTTGGTATGGAACGATAGTTAATGTGATAGAATCGACGTATACTTATTTGCAGTTTCAATAACACAAATTGTTATGGGCTCGTTGTTGTAATGGAAATACTCTCAACGCAGCACAAAATATTGTCCATTACAACAATTTTAGTTCAAGCAAATCATTACGTTCGGTTTTCAGACCCGCACAAGGCTAAACTGTGTTGCGTATATATTTCGGGAAATGCCTGAGTTAAGAAAACCGTCTGATAATAATAATTATCGTGGAGAGGAGATGGTTTCTTTTAAAAACAATTTAAATGTTTTTAATTCAACAATGAAACACATACTATGAAAATACCATCAATATTGTTGTATATAAAGATACCTTAACGATAAAGTTGTCGCTCGTCCCTCTCTCTTATTGTTTTTAGACAACAGTGATAGGATCAACCCCCACCAATTTCTTTTTGAAAGAATAAGTTTATAAATACGAGTGTTTTGGTGGATAGAAATAGTGATTTTGGACCCCTCAGTTCGGAGCCATCAATTATAATTTTCCGACAAAACCTGTTGAATAAAAAACTTTGTTATTTAACATCTATGAAAGAATAAATAATAAAATTACACAACTAACTGATAGTCTGCATTACTGCTTCAAAGCTTGATATCATACGAGAAACCTAACTGGGGAAAAAGAGTAAAAGTTTGATACTACAATTATCTAGACTGTATTCTACTTAAAATGTATTTGCATAAGAACGTTTAATCTTTGATTTGGTCACCAATCAAGGTGTTGGATTAGATAGCAAATGCATTCACCCCACCAGCTAGATCTAATAATCCATGTGAATAAGGAGTTAGTTTCAAAAGATTTTTAAAAATATTGAAATCAATTTATGTCCCATCGTCTCGAAACGGTATTATGCCGTAACAATGGATTTAGAATCGGAACGATAAGAAAAAAGAATTCTGAAATTTTTGAGTGTACGAGATTGCATTTAACCCCCACCATTACGCATTGAATGCAACCCCAAGCTTCATCAATTTCCAGCACCTGCTGCTATATCCGTATATCACTACTGCTTTGAGACGGTAGATCACATTACAAGGAGGGCAGGATTCTCTTGCTTGGCTTTGCCCCATAATTTCTTCAAGCGATGACCACTGCGCTATTCACACATGAATATTGAAATGAATTGATAAGTAATTAAAGAGGGCATGGCATCACTCAAAGCAGATGTCAAGGACATCCGTCTGACACGATGCTTTACGTCATCTGGGTCATTTAGGTATTTTGAATAAATAGAGAGGGCAGACTGCCTTGTTCATTCTTCCGGAAGATGGGACTGCCTACTTCCGGCGCCCCGCCGGTGACAAGCTTGTCACCTAAAAATTGACGACCATTAACAAAACTCAGAACCTCGGAACTGACAGTTATCCCAGAGTAAGGAAAGTGCATAGATTATAATTGAGTCAGCATTTTCCTTGTAGCTTGTATTCATTAAAACATTGTTGTAGACCACAGATCTGTGGATGTTGACAGACTTAGAAAAGAAACAACAGCGTACAACCCCCCTCCCCTTACACACACATGCATACGCAGAAAATCGCATGCGAAATCACTAATTGATTATTAATGTTCATGATTCTTCTTCTTCTTCTTCTTCTTCTTCTTCTTCTTCTTCTTCTTCTTCTTCTTCTTCTTCTTCTTCTCTTCTTCTTCTTCTTCTTCTTCTTCTTCTTCTTCTTCTTCTTCTTCTTCTTCTTCTTTTTCCTTCTCCTCATGATGTCTTCATTGCTGGAGGTCAACAAGATGCAGGAACGCTGTGGTCTTCTCATATGAGATCCATATAGCTTCGATTTAAGGGTAGTCCTCTCGGACCAAATGGCCATTTTCAGCATACACCAATTGACCAATCTTTCGAATGCTTTTATCTCATTATGACAAATTATATAATTAGTTCTCCATATCTTGAAATGCATTATTGACCGCTCTCTAAACACATTTAATGACACGACCTTATTATCAACACGATCAATTACTTAGATTCTTTCCCTTCTTTATACCTACATCTAGGTAAGCATTATAGAATGCATCCATTATCGTTGATTTAGGACCTCAACTATAGTAACATACAGAATTGCCTAAGATTTAATCCATTGTCATTAACAAATTCGATCTTATGATATAATATGCAACAATATTAACTGTCATCTTTCCCATTATCACCAATAATTTTTCTTTACCAAACGTCTTTCTCCCAATGCTACATAGTCCTAGTCACATCCTCTCCTCTCAATACTAACCAGTTAACTGCCGTACTTTAGAAAGACACGCATGTGTTTAAAAATGTGGCCTTCAAATATCATTCGATTTTAATGACCCTCATCTTGGCAAAACGCTCAAATTTGGCACTTCGCTCTTCCTTAAGTCCCAGGTTTGAGATTTTTTTCCAAGATGAGGGTCATATAAATCGATTGATATATTATGAAGGCGAGTTTTTTTTGGCCAAATCTTTAAATACATGTATGTCCAGAATACGGCAATTAACTGGTTCAAACCATCAACTTCATTTATTTTTGAAGGGTTTAGATACCTACGAACTCATTTCCATAATGAGCGAGAACTGCCAACCACCCATCTATCCATTCACCACGACCACACTCACCACCACAACCATCACCAAAACCTTTCAGATTTAATATTTAATTCCACAAAAACAGACCAAAATGCTGATCTAACTCATTGACTAGTACACAATGGAATCCCTGCTAAGCACTGGACACAGGCTAGCCACGCTTCTCATCCCCCTAGACAGAATATCCATCCAAAGCTTGTCCACTGACATGACCATTAGTGGATTTTGTATAGACTGACCATCACATCCTTTGACAAGTTGATGAGGCTATTTCTAATTCTATTGAACCTAAGCTTTTTCATTTTGTGTGGATACAAGAAAACGACGTCTCTCTATCTCTATCTTCTATTAAATTGATGGGGGCCATTTTCCTAGCCTTTCTTTTTGTGAGTTTTCGTTCTCTTTTATTTTTATTTTCCTCCTGTTTTTGTTTTGGTTTGGTTTTAGGAATTGTTTACCAGTAATTTTGTATCCTCGAAAGAATGCTTGTCTCTCTCTGTAATCTTAACATCTCTCTCTCTCTCTCTCTCTCTCTCTCTCTCTCTCTCTCTCCTATCTATCTATCTATCTATTCATCGATATATCTATATATCTATCTATCTATCTATCTAACTCACTCTCCTTCTTTCTCTCTTTCTCTCCCTCTTTCTATGTCTCTATCTCTCTCTATCTCTCTTGTATTCAACCTATCGATCTTAATCTATTTCTGCCTATCAACCTACCCATCCATCCATCCATCCATCAATCTATCTATCTATCTGTCTCTCTTCTATCTATCTATCTATCTATCTATCTATCTATCTATCTATCTATCTATCTATCTATCTATCTATCTATCTATCTATCTATCTATCTATATATCTATCTATCAACCAATCAATCAATCAATCTATCTATCTTTCTATCTATCTATGTATCAATCTATTTATTACTTACCTATTTGCCGGCCTGTCAATCAATTAGTTTGTGTTTTTGTCTCCCCCAAACGTTTCACAAATCTTTATCTGGTATTATAGTAGCTATGATTTAGATTGTAAAACAGAGAGACTGAAAGACATACATACATACATACATACATACATACATACATACATACATACATACATACATACATACATACATACGGACATACATACATACAAACAGACAGGCAGACAGACAGACACACAAAACGGACAGACAGACGGACAGACAGACAAACGGGAGCGGAGACAGACAATTGTCGTGTGCCCACTGTCCGTCTCATTCTTCTGTGATTGACGTCAATTTGCTTGTCATACTCATTTATAATTGATGGTGAGAACTTTGAGGGTTGCATTGGGGGGGAGATGATTGAAGTGAGGGGAGTGCCTGTTGTGGGACTTCCAAGTATGATTAGAGTCAGAATAGGAGATCTCTACTCTTGTGAAATCAAACATCATTTAGCATGACCAAATCTGTTATGGGTGACTTAGCATACGAGACGTATCTTTTTCTTTTCTTTAAGTTTAAACACCTTGAACCATAAACTACTACACTTCTGCAAAGAGGAAGAAGAAAAAGAAGAAGAAGAAGAAGAAGAAGAAGAAGAAGAAGAAGAAGAAGAAGAAGAAGAAGAAGAAGAAGAAGAAGAAGAAGAAGAAGAAGAAGAAGAAGAAGAAGAAGAAGAAATGCTCAATTAGGTCGTTAACGTTTCTGAGATAAAATTCTGGCATATTACAGGATTGTTACTGGTGTCATAATGGTAACTACCTATCGTGGCATCTTGTTATAATAATGAGTAAGAAAGGTCTATCTAATATGGATATCAAACCAAGATCTAGATAGCTTGCGTTTTGAAATCTCTCTCTCTCTCTCTCTCTCTCTCTCTCTCTCTCTCTCTCTCTCTCTCTCTCTCTCTCTCTTTCTTTCTTTCCTCTCTTTTTTTTCTCTCTTTTACACTCAAATAAACGCGCGTGCGCGTGCGCGTGCGCGTGCGCGTGAGCACAAAACAAAAACGTACAATAAAACATTAACTCATGCTAAGCAGTATGGTAGCCAAGTGGTTGAGAAAAGGAACACAGACTATTATATTAAATAATCAGCCCTTATGATACGTCGCCAAGGTATTGGGTGATACACGATAATATTTGACCTATCACCACATAATGGTATCACGTATCGTGATGAACTTTGCACCAAAAAAAAAGTTGAAATAATCAGAAATGATATGCAATGTTATTTTGGTCACCATAAGAAATTATATAAAGACTTGATCATTTATAAAGCTCAATGTCCACTAAACGCGCTCAAAGCGCTTTACACGGTCGCCAACAGCAACACTTAACATGTAGGACAAGACATGACGCCTGTTATGCGATATTACGATTTTCTTTTCCGAACGAGACAACGCTGTTGACGACCCCCGGTACTTATTTTACACGTTGCAGAAAATATAAGAAAAGAGCCTTTTCCAAGGACTCGACTATGCGCCGTTCAGAGCCGACTCGAACCTGAACTTTCCTGTTGTATTACAATTAGACCACATAGCCACATATCGATTGTTCTCTCAATAAAACGTATAAATTTAACTCTCTTTTCATTTTTAAAATAATAATTTGATATTTATCCGTACCGCCCCGATATAATGAAATAACAAATAAAAATAAATATGAACATTTATATAGCACATTTCCTCAGATAAACCATGCTCGATGTGCTTCACAATGTTTCATTTATTCCCCCAGCAGGTCATAAAGAACCATATTTCCATTTCATAAAGTACCCCCTGCCTGTTAGACGTCTTTTTTGTACTAAAACTCTTATAATATATACGTCACTGCCTGCAGCCAGGTAATTAATCACACCTGAGTCAAGTGGGGCTATACCGTTTTAACCCTCTCCTTACCAACTACAGGAAAATCGTCACATTCGTGGCGATACAACCAACATTTTTCTTATTCAAATTTCTATTGTACATCATAAAAGTTAACGAAAATGAACTGTGAGTTGTAGAGGATGTTTTGCTAAAGAAATTATTTGATCGCAAGAACTTACTGCTGTTGTGTTTGAATGATCAAAAATATATTTTATGTTGGTTGGGTGTGAAGTTTGGGGGAAAATCCTGAAAATGGCTGGTAATGAGAGGGTTAATGCGATAAT
>NC_088360.1:36521288-36553788 GCF_034508935.2 Berghia stephanieae
TCAACACGTCTCTGTTCCTACCAGACGAGATAAAACCCTGGATCTGTGCTATACAAATATTAAAAATTCATACAGAAGCGTTCAAAAAGTAAAAATAGGAAATTCAGATCACAATAGTGTGTTGTTGATTCCAACCTACAAAACTAAATTAAGACAACATAAAGCGATTGTGAAAGAAACTCGTCTTTGGTCAACAGAAAATATAAACAAACTCCAAGGTTGTTTTGACTGCACAATATGGGATGAACTCATGTCTGATAACATGTCACTGGACGAGTGGGTTGATGTTGTCACGTCTTATATTCATTTCTGTTGTGATTTGTGCGTGGACACTAAAAGGATTAAAATATTTAACAACAACAAACCTTGGGTCAACAAACGAGTTAAGTTATTTATAAATATGAAGAAAATCGCTCATATGAGTGGGGACAAAAACAAGCAGCACGAGGCAGAAAAACAATTAAAGAGGGTAATTTATGAAGAAAAACGTAAATATAAAGATAAAATGGAAACAAACCTTAAAAATTCAAATGCATCGCAGGCGTGGAGGATGATTAAAGAAATGGGTGGCGTTAACAACAAAAAGACAGATTTTAACAATGACACACATATGAATATCGAGGAATTAAATAAGTTTTACTGTCGATTCGACACCATTGACAACGTACTTTCAAAAATTAATATCATAACAAAAAATACGTCTCCTCCGCCAGAAATCGAAGAAGAGGCGGTCATCAATGTTCTTAAATTATGTAAAAAGAAAAAAGCACCAGGTCCAGATGGACTTAGTGGGGAACTCATTTCAAACTGTAACAACCAACTAGCTGTCCCTTTCTTGCCTATTTTCCAACGTTCAATAGATGAACAGAAAATCCCAATTATATGGAAAACATCGACTATAATTCCAGTACCCAAAAAGAATCCACCAACTCAGCTGAATGATTATAGACCTGTTGCTTTAACATCAATTATTATGAAATGTCTGGAAAAGATTCTGAAAAGAGAGCTGTTGCAATTTATATATGACCAACACATACTTGATCCATATCAGTTTGCCTACCAACAAAATCTTAGTGTGGAAGACGCACTCCTCACAGTGATGCATTCAATATCAAATCACTTGGATGTTTCACCCGCCAACTACTGCCGAATCCTATACGTCGATTTTTCGTCTGCCTTTAATGCCATGAAAACCAACATATTAATTAGTAAACTGCATGCTCTAAACCTTCCCCATTACCTCATCAACTGGTATAACAACTTTCTCATCGATCGCCCCCAACATGTCAGAGTAGGCTCAAATATATCATCAGTAAAAACTCTTTCAAACGGATGCCCACAAGGGTGTGTAAGCTCACCTCTACTTTACATCCTCTATACAAACGATTGTGTGGCTAGCTTTGATAACTGCCAACTCATCAAGTATGCTGATGACACCGCAATACTCGGCCTGCTCAATGATTCCGTCTCCGAATTTAAATACACTGAGCAAGTTAGTAAATTCAGCATATGGTGTGCCGATAACTGTCTAGAGCTCAATGTAACAAAAACAAAGGAACAACTGTTTGATCACAGAAAAATAGGAAAAAGAGCAAGACAAATAACAAAAATTAACAATCAGGCGGTTGAAACTGTTGAAACGTTTAAATACCTTGGTGTAATTATAGATAACAGTCTAAGATTTGAATCGCACACCAACAATGTCATCAAAAAATGTAACCAGCGCTTGTATATACTCAGAAAATTAAGGTCTTTCAATGTGAACAGAAAGACCATGATACAAATCTACAAGTCATTAATATTGAGTATCGTTTCGTTTGGCATCACAACGTGGTATGGAAGCTGTGGAACAAAAGAAAAATCCAAACTACATAGAACCCTCAGAGAGGCTTCAAAAATAATTAACACAGACCTTAGAAGCCTTGACACAACTTATATTAATGCAGTTGAGAAGAAATCTTTTAACATTATCAACGAAAAGAGGCATCCGCTGAACGAAAAATTCCAACTTCTGCGCTCCGGAAGACGGTATCTAGAAGCAAAATGTCGGACAAATCGACATAAGACAACCTTCATTCCAACCGCCATAAAATTAATTAACAAATCTTCTGTGGAAAAATGAGACAACCAATGAAAATAACGAGAAGCAGTGTCGTGAATCATCATCATCGACATTGCCGCCGTCGTTATCATCATCATCATCATCATCATCATCATCATCATCATCATCATCATCATCATCATCATCATCATTATCGTAGTCATCATCATCATCATCATCATCATCATCAACATCATCATCATCATCATCATCACAATCATTGCCATCTTCTTCTTAATATAAGACACTATATTTATAATATGGTTATCTGCTGTCCCAGCAAATATATCGTATCGTTCTATCTGTCTGTGTGTGTGTCTGTGTGTATGTATATATGTATGTATGTATGTATGTATGTATGTATGTATGTATGTATGTATGTATGTATGTATGTATGAATGTAGGCATGCATATACGATGATATGCTGGTTTGTATGTATGTCTGCATGTATGTATGTATGTATGTATGTATGTATATGTGTTTGTATGTACGCTCATTTCTTTTGTATACACGTGTAGAAACAATGTGCAAGCGTGTATGTTCGTGTATGGCTGTGTCTGTATTTGTAAATGTGTTGATGTTCATACCATGAACCAAACTGAGCATTGTTTACCTCACATGAATTGCCTTTAATTTGGACAATAAAGATTATTATTATTATTATTATTATTATTACAAGACTACAATAACCATTAGACTACCTCCATTACAGGTCTACCACCAACAGACGACTACCACCATTACAGGACGACAATCACCACATGACTAAAACCGTTGAAGGACTGCTATCTACTACAATTATACGACTGCTACCATCAGACTTTCACCACTTTTACCCAACTACCACCACCACATGGCTGCAAACATTACAGAATTACCACCAGGCGGCTACCACCATAACAAAACTACCATCATTACACAACTTCCACCACTACACCATCATATCTACCAACACCATCACGCACCGTTATCAACCACATTATCATTATTGTGCGCGTCATTATTACCATCATCCCCCATATATCACCACAATCACAACCAACATCACATCACCACCGCCACCACCATCGTCACCATCATCATCAACATAATCATCGCCACCATCACACCAATAGTCACCAATACTACCACCAATACCACCACCACCACCACCAACACCAACACCATCATCATCATCAGCAGCAAACAGCGACCACCACCAATATTATGATAACAATATGCAATGTCTGTGACCTCTTGAGTGTTCCTTCATGCGAGCTCTTGTGTCTGTCTTGTCACATTTCCCATGATTAATGGACCTCTAAATTAAGCATCAATTTGTCTTGATCCTTCTCTTTTATTTTAAAATGTTGTTTTGCATTTTTACCATGTTTTGTTTCGAATAATATGGATCACACCTCTCCCTCCATATTAACACAATGGATTTTCCTTTATACATAATATTCATCGGGCTGTGATAGCCTTTAGCCTGTTACCACTTTGATGTGCCTTGAACTGATAATCAGAAAAGTGAGAAGGATTGTTGCGGTCTTAATGTAGCAAAAGATACCACTAAAACTAGATTTCCTCTTTGTCAACTGTCTTTTTTTTACTCTTATCACTGTCACTATCTTAGAAATCTCCTTCTATCTGCCGTTGATGTATGAGTGTGATCTGTATTGTCTGCGTTAAATGCATTATATTCATGGCTTCCGCTCAATGCCAAAGACCGCAATCTGTGACTTGTCTTTGTCATCAGATGGCTTTTATTGTCATCGGGTGATTTTCTGCCACGTATTTGTTGACTGCCACCCCCCCCCCCACTTTCTTCCTTCCTATACTGGGTGTCTACTGTTATCTTTATTTTTGTTATTTTTCTTCTTATTTCAGTATTGTATTACACAGCTTTACTTCATTCCAAACTTTGATAGAAAATCTGTTATGGTAAACTAATTCCTCGTGAGACATTAGACTCTTGAGATGTTGGAAGTAAAAATATGCTCTCATAGATTTACTTACTTGAAACTTGAGCGTTTTCTGTAGCGCAATATAGCACTAAACGTGCTCAAGGCACTTTACAAAGAGGTCCCTGACCAACAGCAACATGTAGCTTGTAGAACGAGACATGACGCCTGTTAGGCGATATTACAATATTTTCCGATAGAGACAATGCTGTTAATGGCCAGGTACTCATTTTACACCTGAGTACGGTGAGAGAATATGGATATGAGTAAATAGTCTTTTCCAAGGACTCAACCCTGCGAAGAGCGGGGTTCGAACTCAGGACCTTCCGTTTCGAAAGCGAGTGTCAGACCAGTAGACCACATAGCTGCACATTCATAAAAAGATCTTGAGGTATACAATATCTTACTTACCAATTATAGTGGTAATAGTTTCAAAATTTGTATAGTATTGAAAGATAAAGAGTACCCAAAATAAAAAATAATTTTAAAATAAATAAATAAAATAAATAAGGTTATTTTATTTTTAATTTTTTTTTTTTCACAGTAAGACATTGTGACTGATGTTACTCTAAACTGACCTCTAAGATAAAAGATAAAATATCCTTTATTCATCCCATAGGGGATTTTTGTCATTAGGGTTCATTCCAAGTTTAGACTGGAATAACCCAGGCCTCAGCCGCAGTACAGCGCCGCAAATTGAGTTAGGGCGAGGTGACTTGCTTAAGGCCACACAGCGCAGCGGGTATTTGAACTCGATAACTTTCGGGTACGAAGCAAAGACCGCTGAGCCACGCTGCCTCCTTGCCGCTGTAACCAAGAGAGAAAAGTTACAAAATGAAGCCCAAGGCTAATAAGGGCCATCACTGTTACTACTTTCTTGGTGAACACATCATTTTAGATGATAAATTATGATTAGAAAAAGTTTTCCATCCCATCTGTAGAGGGTTAAAGATTCAAAACACTCCTCCTCCACCTCCACCTCCCCCACTACCACCTCCTCCTTCTCTTCCTCCTCCTCTTTCTCCTCCTCTTTCTCCTCCTCCTCCTCCTCCACCACCTCTTCTTCCTCCTCCTCCTCCTCCTCCTCCTCCTCCTCCTCCACTACCACCTCCTCTTTCTCCTCCTCCTACTCTACCTCCTCCTCACACCTCCTTCTCCTCCTCCTCCTCCTCCTCCTCCTCCTCGATCTCCTCCTCTTCCTCCTCCTCCTCTTCCTCCTTTACATTTCTGCTGCCGTATTTTTGAAAACAATAATATCTTGTTTCACGTGAAACAGACAAGCTATTAAAACTTGTACAGGAAATTCCTTTGTTTCTTTACGGATAATAATTTCTTCGTCCTCTTGTTCGGGATTTGTTGGGCGGAATCGCTTGTCACATATTTTAGAACCGAGTAGGATCGCAAAATGTCTCCAATTATGTTTTGGCGAGTTGGTTAGTAAAGTCGGCTTATTTCTTGCGTCTCCTACTTTGAAGTTAGGCATCTCTGTAATATTATAATAAAGGTATTCGTTGTCTCAGACGACACTACAGGTAAAATTATAGTCTGGGAAGAGTAGAGGGATAGATAATATATAGAGAGAACCATAATGTCTTTGATGTAGGGTTTATTATGGTATGTTCGTAGAGCCAGATTCCCCCCCCCCCCACCCCCCCCCCTTCCACCCCCTTTCCCCTTACCTTTTTTTTCGGTGTGTGTTTTACGTTTTGCCCCTTTGTTTTTTGCCCGAGGCTACAAGGAAAGAACAATACCGAATAGTTGTACGGAATGTTACTGTGCTGACAAAAATCATTATTTCTTTAATTTTGGACAGAAAACTTTTATGCTTATAACATAAACTGAAAATCTCGATCAATTCAGATGACTCCAAGCAAGTCAAAAGTCTCAATTTATTTTGGAAAGTTTCAAGTTTGAGATATTTTTGACAAGTTGAAAGGTCATATTGATTAATATTACAATTTGAAGTCAAAGTTTTTCTGGCCAAATTTAAAATCAAAAGTGTTTTGTAAGGGTGTGTGGCAGAAGGGCCATTGGATATTTCGGGCGTTGGTTGGTGACTTATGGGCTAAGCTAGTCGTGACAGAAAATATATGGGGAGAGAAGACCGCTTTGCTTTGAGGCTATAGAGTTGGACTTGGAGTTTGTGACGTAGGGATAGAGGACTGGAGGGGTTAGGGCTTGGTAATCGTAAGATTTAGGGCTTATCTGGCTACTACAGAGTAATAAGAACTGTAAAGAGATCCTGGCTGTATGTTTGTCTGTGGTGGAGAGAGAGAGAGAGAGAGAGAGAGAGAGAGAGAGAGAGAGAGAGAGAGAGAGAGAGAGAGAGAGAGAGAGAGAGAGAGAGGGGCATCCTTTCCAAAGTTATATTATACAGTATTTAAATAATATGTATGATTCAACAAACTAAATAACAGCATTGTCGAATTTTGAATTTCCAATGAACAAATAAAATTTTCAAAGATCTAAACATTTAAAGACCAAAATGCACTTTTAGTTATATAAAGAAATGATGATGACGACGATGATCATAATGATGATGATGATAATAATAATAATAATAATAATAATAATATAATAATAATAATAATAATAATAATAATAATAATAATAATAATAATAATAATAATGACATTAATTATTATTGTTATTAATACATATTAATATCATTATTGTTATCATTATTGTTATCATTATTATTGTATTCTTCTTCTTCTTCTTCTTCTTCTTCTTCTTCTTCTTCTTCTTCTTCTTCTTCTTCTTCTTCTTTCTCTTCTTTCTCTTCTTCTTCTTCTTCTTCTTCTTCTTCTTCTTCTTCTTCTTCTTCTTCTTCTTCTTCTTCTTCTTCTTCTTCGTTTTATTATTATTATTATTATTATTATTATTATTATTATTATTATTATTATTATTATTATTATTATTATTATTATTATTATTATTATTATTATTATTATTATTATAATTATTATGTCAATGATCTGCACAACTGGTGTTGATGTTAAGTAACTATCATTGTACCGAACAAGACAGAATAAACAAAACTACTATGAGTGGGCGATGAAGGATAACAACAGTAATTCTACAGAACTGTGTAAAGATTGCGTGAAGCCAAGTGATAAAATCTTGTGTTTTGACTATCTATCTATATATGGACCAATAATTGTCATTTACTCATTTTTACTAATGATTATCACGTAGACTAGCGTGTGGTCTTTATACTAATTGTCCCATTGGTCTGTTTAATTAAATGAGAGATGGTATTTATAATATGAGGAGTTTGTTTCACGTGGGCAACGTTTCGTATCGAAACGGTATTATGTCGGGGTGGCCGTTTGATGCGAAAAAATAAAGAATAAGAAAAATGTTGGTTGTGTCGTAACGAATATGACGATTTTCCTATAGTTGGTAAGGAGATAGTTAAATATATTCCAAAAAAAAAATATATATATATATTTATATATATATATATATATATATATATATATATATATATATATATATATATATATATATATATATAAAACAAAAGAAAAACATACCAAAAAGAAAAACCCCGAGCATTTACATACCAGCAACGCTTAACATGTAGGACGAGACATGATGTCTGTTAGGCGATATTATATTTATTTTTCCGAGGACCCAACTTTGCGCCGGTCAGGGCCGGACTCGAAGCACGGACCTGACCTTTCGACCCGGTGTTTATATCACTAGATAGCCTTAAGCTCACGCTAGGAAAAAATTCGGAATACAACTAGTCTAGATGAGTACCTTCCGTACATTATTCTAATATGTAAAATAAGTTTTTCGATCACAAAGAAAATAAAAATTTGCCCCTATTTGAAATGTATCAATTAACTAAGACACCACCATTCCTCAAAAGGTTTTGACGTTACAAGCGTCGGATTCTTTCAGTTTTGCGTGGTGGGATCTAATTAAATAAATTAAAGAGCGGGCACCAGTATAAGATAAAGATCTGAACAAGTGTGTATGAAAGGTGCCAGACAAAGCAAGAAAGAATAATAGAAGAAAAAAAACAATCCCAAAAAATCAGTCGACCTCGACTGGGGATCGAACCTCAAACCTTCTGATTACCGCTCACCCCTGTGAAGAATATAAGTATTAAAAATTGTTCCAACTATCGGGAGCCTCTGTGGTGTAATGGTATCACGTCTGATCGGTAATCAGAAGGTCTGAGGTTCGATCCCCAGTCGACCTTTCTTCTATTTTTCTTTCTTGTTTTGTCTGGCACCTTTCATACACACTTGTTCAGATCTTTATCGTAGTGGGATCTGAAAATTGTCCTAATCGCTGCCGGAATTTGTGGTCAATCAATTTTGGTCTCAATTTTTACAATATTTAAGTCTATTACATCAGAAAGATTCAGGGAAACTCTCTGCTTACATGTGTTGAATTACTCTCATGTCCAGTGTTATCAACCATGAGGATTCGATGTTAAGCTGCGATAAAGGTTACAATTTTATCCTATCACTACAAACGAAATATAAAAATATAAAGAGATACATTGATAAATATACTCATCAATAGATTGAGAAAAAATATATATATATATATATATATATATATATATATATATATATATATATATATATATATATATATATATATATCAAGGATTACTATACTGGAAAGGATTGACATGTGGAATCTTCAGCCCCCGCTAGTGGGGGCCATTGGTTGGATAACGATTTCAAGCAAAACTACTACTTTTCTGCCTTGGTACAATTTCCTTGAATGCGCAATAATTGATTCTGTTCTTATAATTTCGGTACTTTATAAGAAATTGGTTAATTGGCGACCATAAGTTTTAAATAATATTTCTTATATCTTGAATGATATGAAAATATATAAAAAGTAGTGAACTATCAACAATTTTAGTGGAAAGTATGAACTATTTTTTATGACGCCCTCTTACAAATTGAGTGATTGGGTTTGTTTTCATTTTTAAAATCGAAAGTACGAATCTGCTTTCAATTGCTTTTAATAACTAGATAGATCTATGGCTAATTTATCGAACGAGAATCTTTGAAAAGTGGTAAGTACCAATAATAATTGCGTAATAATTATTATTTAAGAAATGTTTAGAATTAGCATCTGGCTGTAGTTCCTGCAGACGATAGATAGACCCGTTGTCGTGCTTGCTCTGTCGAGTTTCACAGATTCAGATATGGTGATCAGAATGACATCCTGATTCGGATTTGTTTCTTATTTTATTATGGCTTGTGGCTTTATATTTATATCTTTTTTTTCTATATGGTTAACTGATAAATATTGACTTTATTGTATTAGTCTAGTGTATAAGTCTAGAGGGCCGTTTGCTCGTCACGTCAACTTCACAACTTGAACAGTCCTTTCTATTACTAGAAGATTGATAGATAGTAGATCTAGTCATTGCTATTGCTAGATAGCTAGACTAGAATAGTTAGTGGGTCTGATATTACCATATATGATGGAACTTGGACTCTGAATATATAGTTATGCCCATTACATGGATCTGGTGTTGCTGATATGACTGTCAATCGTATGGGACTAGTACTCTGAATATATAGTTTTGCCTCATTGATCAAAATGATCTGAGTCTGAGATGTTACTGTTACAACAGTTACACTCACCCAACTCAATCACTCTAATTATCTCTGTGACTATGGGAGGGAATTATGGCTCCATTGACTGAAAGGATTGTACTAGTAGTCTGAATATATAGTTTTGTCTCAATGATCTGAGAAGTAACTCTATTAATTAACTCTTGACTACATGGAAGGGAACTATGGATCTGATTCTGATGCTACTCATTGACTGTAAGGAATGAACTATAGTATAGTAGTCAGATTTTTTATGAATGGCGCATGTTTTTCTAGATTTTCTCAGATGTCCTTCTATCAAAAGTTGTAAAACTTTGTGTCAACCTCCGAATCAATTTCTATTAACTGAATAAACATTTTGGCCCGTAGTGTGATGCCATATCACAAAAAAGATTTCTTCTTCACGACCTATAAAAATCTACTTTAAAACCCCTGTCATAAAATTAGAGATTTTACTCTGCTAAAAATGTAAACATTTTCGCACCACAAAGTAAGATGAATTCATCGTTTTTCAAAATAATATTGTGACACGGTAGTTCCGGCTAGTGGTTATGAGTTCATATCATACTATTTTCCGAATAAAAGCAACACACATTAACTGCTATAAAGTAACAACTAATGTAGTTTGCATCCCACTTTGACTTTGTAATTTATTGCTTTTTATTTACATCACGTCACAATTACCGAAGACTGATATGAATCTCTAGCTTTAACTCATTTGAACAGTGATTAAATACTCAAAATTGTCAAATTAACAATGAACGTTTATATTTAACTTTGAAAAATTGTATCTATGCATGAACGTTTCACACAGCATTTTAAGTTTTCTTTTAAACCTATAAGCTCTTAAACAATACGATATGATACGGAATCTCTATCGGTTCCTCTCTCGTAAGGCTTCGAAAAGAAGTCCACTTTTATGTATCGATAAGTCATTAATTAAAGAGGACAACTATGGAATTGGAATTTCACAATCAACCCTCAGTTTTGCATGTTATTGTTGTTGAACACAAGCACATATTTGTGGAAACATTGTATCATAAATTGATGAATTTCTACCTTTGATTGGTCTACATTAAATTTATGTAATCCTCTTTGGCATAAAGAACAAGCTATTTTTCAAAAAATTGAAATCAAAATAATGTTGGAAGCGCGTAATGTTCACTTTCATTTGTATTCATCAATAACGTATATTGATTGTTATAAAATTAAACATGTCTGTCGTTCCTTCATATTCGGATTCTGTACGAACATCATATAAGTTTCAATTAACCGAACATTCCATTTTAACAAATTCTTTCAAAATGGATAAGCGGAAAATCATATTTTTGACACTATAATCATATTTAGATTCCAATACTTACTAGTTATCGATCTTAATATAGCTGTAATAAGTGAAATTCTTTCCTTTTGTTTTAAAATTCGTGAAAAAATATATTTTACTATGACAAAATGATCCAGAGGTTCATACAAATTTTTGCAGCTGTACATTGTGAACAGCTGAGAAAAAGAAGACAAAGGTGCGCCCCTTATTAAAAATCCGAGTATTGTATCCCTTAGTAGATATTTTGGTATTCATCTTTTTCTTGGGATCATCCTCCGCAGATTACCTCCCTTTGTTGATATCTTACATCTCCTTTTCCCTTCATCTAATTGTTCACCTTCATCTTCATCATCATTTTACATGTACATTCATTAATCAAGCTTCTAAAGAAATCATCCTGAATCAATCACTATAAGGTCAGTTTTTAGAATATCTAACTACTCATCCTTTCCGTTTCTTGGCTACTCTTATTCACTGCTGATAATAATAAACATTAAATATTTTTTTGGACCCAGAATTCACAATCACTCTCTAAAAAGGTAGATCTTGCCATATAATAATGCCCCTGCTGTTATTTTGGTGTAAATTTTCTCTATTTTTTGTTGGCCCCCACTAGCGTTGCCTGAAGATTCCATATGATTGTCCTTTCAGTATAGTTGTCCTTGGTATATATATATATATATATATATATATATATATATATATATATATATATAATATAATACATATATATATATATATATATATATATATATATATATATATATAATTAAACAAATAAATGACGAGATCAATAAACAATAAATGAATCAAAAAGTTAATAAACCAGATCCAGACTAATCAATCCATATCAGACAAGCTCATTTTCACTGTATGATCTTTATAAAAGTCTTATGGAATGGCGCTTAAACACAGAAGGAATAAATAAATGAATGAATAATTAAATAAAAAGATATATAATTAAAGAGATAAACAAACAAATAAATAAATAAATAAATAAATAAATAAATAAATAAATAAATAAATAAATAAATAAATAAATAAATAAATAAATAGATAAATAAATAAATACATAAGACAAATAGAAAAAATGCAACAGCAAAAGAAACCGTTGAAAACCTTTTATTTGTTGTTTTAAGTATAGAATCCTTTCATCCACGTCGAAATAATAACAAAAGTCAAACAGAATTGAAACTTCAATTTAACGGAGACAGACAAAAGAAAAGATGGACGTTTCGAGTTTCCCCTTTGTCATCAAAACATGATGAATGACTATAACTTTTAATAAATATATTTTTATCCACGTCGACATCTTATCGAATGGTTTTATAGGAGAGAAGAAAAAAAAGAAGAATGATAATATTATATTATAGGCTTGACCATTGAACATCCCGTCATGCCACGTAATGTAGACATGAATCACGGATAAATAAGTGTCTCTTGACAATAATTGCTGTACAAATTCAAAGGGCCATCGAGCCTAAAGAGAGATTCCCATCGCGTTTCCCCATCACGTCATTCATACGTCAGAAGCATAGAATGGAAATAGATAATAGATATATAATAGATTACCGGATACAGTGACCCGGTACAGGAGGCCGGGAACGTTCACTTTGATCAAAAATCAGGACATACACAACGTTGCATCAAGTAATCCAACACCTGTCTCTTCAAAGAAACGGCGCGGAGATCTAGAGAGGTCGTAGCAAAGGTAAAGTGTATTTTATGATGAATACGATGGCCGGCGATTCTGAAGAACCTCCTCTGTCGTGATGACTAAGGGGGAAGATGGACGCAATAGCTATGCTGGCAAGGGGTGGTCTAAACTTAGTTTGAATGAATATAATATATTCATTCCTATTATGCTTTGACCACCCCTTACATATTATGTACTTTTATATACCGCATTGTCATGTTTCAACTACGCTAAATTATGTGACCCAGTGTCTTAAAATGATATCATATCGGGATAAACCTGATGCCAAAACTCATTTTAAAGTTCAAGTTAAAAAGACCAAACATTTGCAACTTTCGTTTTTGTCTGTTTAGGATATTTGCTTCAGTTTCCACAGATATAGCATAAGAATTCAACCCACATCTCATGAATTCAGTTTTTAAAAAAAAGAATCATCTTTTTGAAAGCGAGTTAAAAATAAGGCTTCCTGATGTTTCAACCATTTCCAGTATGCCACATAGAATAATTTATTTTGTTCATGTTCATTTTATATTCTTAGAATCTCAGGCCCCATTGTACGTTTTAGAACTTCTATATTATAGGCTAATCCGTTCCTACCATGATGTAAGTCGATTGCGGTATTCATGAAAGATGTCTTGTCCAAGGCAGAATGTTTGAGACCAATGTCATTAATCAAATTACTAAAGACGTTCAATGGTCAGTGCTGTTTGCTTTGTAAATAAATAATAAAAACAAAACAAAAACAAGACCTTTTCGGACAATGTCAAATAATGTCCATAGCCTTAAACGGAGCCTTTAAAACTTCAAGGTTGTAAAACAGAAATCCCAGGCAAGGTTTGAACACGCGACCATCTTATCAAAAGGCAAGTGACTCATCAACTAGGCCATCAGCCCGCCTTGGCCAGCTTCAAAACGGTTAGCCATTTTGTTTGTGAACTTTGTAGACATAAAATCCACTATCGTCGGTATTGAGTGACCATTGGCCCGTCAATAGCTTGTTAACTTTTAACTCCTTGAATCACAGCAGGGTTCGTGTACCCCTACCGACTGTTTTAGGTCCACCTGTCACAATCTCAATAGACCAAACAAACTGACCAATGCAATTCTTTGGGGGACTCAGGAATACCAACAATGCCACAAGCACTTGTTGTCGGTGTATGTGTATGCGGCTTTTGGAGGGGAGCTTTCGTCCCAGCCCGCCATTGGGGCCCATTATCCGATCGTTAGGTCATTGTCATTCAATTCATTGAATCATTCAATCAAATGAATCCATTCAAGGCTAAACAGCAACAAGAAAAGAATCATGCAATATAATGATAGGGCGGGAGATTAGCGCGTTACCTTTATAGATCGGCTATATACAAGGGGGGGGGGGGGGGGTTATGTCTCGTAGAACCCAGGAAATAATAACCTAGTACCGCACCAAAACAAACGATAATAGCTCTAAATCTCATAATGATTTTGCTGGCGAGACAGTTAGTTTTTTCCCGTCGTTTTGTGTTCATTTTAAAGAGGTGGGAGGAGCAATCAGAACAATGCAAGCCTTCTCCAAGATATTCTTACGGGTGGTGAGGCATTCGAAGTGTAATCAAGATCGAAAGAGTGTATCTTATAACGGATAATTAACAGGAGTTATGGTTGGTCTGTAATGACATGCCCGCCCCGTTATCAATTCCCTTTGAACATCGTTAAATGTAAACATCTCGGTGATCATTGGTTTGAAGCCTTTTTGAGATGTTGGCTTTTAACTATGGTGAGATGAGCACGGGACAATGGCTGAAGATTAACTAACTGGCCTGGTTGGGATCTCTGAAATGGGTCTTAATGAAGTGGATGGGTCGATGGGGAAAGTTTATTTTAGAAGGAATAACTACCTGTGGATTTCAGTAAAGAGATGAGACATTTTTTTTCTGCTTTTGATCGAATGGCGGTTTGCCGGTTTACAAAAAGAGATTATGGGTTTAATTTAATGCGTATGATTGCGGTTTTCACTACGCATTTATCTATTTGATTCGGCTTAATTTCACTTTAATACACCAAATTACTGTGGCATTCATTCATTAAAATTTATAACCGACGTGCTCCAATTTGCAGGTCTTCTAACCGAGCGCAATTATAAGGTTTGGTTTAACATTGTTGTAATGGATGATATTTTGCGTTGGTTCGAGATTATTTCCATAACAACCATGAGCCCATAACAATTTGAGTTATCAGACCTGCAAATAAATACACGTCGTATATAGTAAAGTAAGCCATAATGAAATCACACTTCCATTTCATGCGTTTTAGTTCTCCTGTTGCACACCCTTAATATTGTCTAGCAAATGGATCGAAAAATGTCGAATCTGAGGAAATAATGTGATGGGGTGGGGTGGGGGGGGGGGGAGGACTCTTGTAAAGCCTTTCCATCCTTATCTGTTTCTGTAGCATGAAACTGACAAACGGCCTAACAGGTTTGTCACCAAAAATATGTTCAGTCAAAAAACAAAAAACAAAACAAAACAAAGAAAACAAACAATAACAACATCAACAACAATTTAAAAAACAAACAACCCCTCCCCCCCCCAAAACAACAACAACAAAAAAAAAACCCAACAAAACAAAACAAAAACAATTTAAGGATCGTTTGTGTCTGAAAAGTTTATTCTTAGAATGGTGGCTCAGACGTGCCGTATCTCGCTTTGCAACAAAGTCTAAAAACGATTAACATGATCATTGACCAATCACAAATCTCTGGTCTTGGTGTTGTGTCCTTGGGCGAGGCACTGTATTTACGTTACCCTTGATTCAAGTAAAAGCGGTTACCGATATTGTAAGAGCGCTCGTACGCACACACACACACACACACACACACACACACACACACAAATGCACACACACACACACACACTAAATAATAAATCTGCTCAACAGGCGACTTAAACCTTATGAAATGAAAATTAATTCCATTGCAGGTTGGTAAAAAATGGAGTCTTTTGAAGCGTTTTGAATATCATAAAACGTTAAATATGGACTCTTATGTTTTGTGTGTTTTAATACCTTTTTGCCATATTTCATTCTACTTCAATGATAAAGGACAAAATCTAGAAAAACAAAACAAAAACAAAAACAAAACAAAAACAAACAAAAAATTAAAATGTACAATCAAACAAACAAAAACAAAACAAAACAAAACAAAAACAAAACCAACAAACAAACAAAATCCAACATATGAAAAAGTCGCTCAATAATGTGTCATAAGCAAGACGATAAGTTCACGTCAGGACAATACGAACTTAAGAAGCAAATTGTGCGCCTATAATGGGTTCTTGTGATCGAGTCCCACTTTGGAGCGGTGCGTAGTTGAGTCACTGGAAAAGGCTCTCTCACATTCTCTCAATAAACTCAGGAGTAAAATGAGTACTAGGCCTTGAACAACGTTTGTCAGAAAAAAAAATGTAATATCACATAACAGTCGTCATGTTTCGCCCTACATGTTAAGTGCTTCAGTTGACGGATAGGGAGCCTTGGTAAAGCGCTTTTTTAGTGGATATTGTGCTATACAAATGCTCAATGTTTTTTGTTGTTGTTGTTTTTGTTTTATTTCAATTTTTTTATGTCGTTGTTATTCTCAGGACAATGTGATGTCTGTAGTAAAGAGCTAAAACAATTAATTAACCAGTTCACTGCTGGATTCTGGAGAAAAAAACAAACTCGTATTTAAACGTTTGGCCAGAAAACTCGTCCAACAAAACCGATCGATTTAAACGACCCTCATCTTGCAAACGTTCTCAAACCCTGAACTTCGCGATATCCCAGGTTTGAGAGTTTTTGCCAAGTCGAGGGTCATTTAAATCGATCGATATTTGAAGGACGAGTTTTCTGGCCAAATTTTAAAATACTGTTGTTTTTTTTTCAGAGTCCAGCAGTTAGTTAACTGGTTAATTATTGTGATCTTTCCCAAAAGCCGTTAGGCCCTAAAAAACAATGAACGGTTTTCAACGAAGACGGTAATTACCATCAATTAATTTGGCGTGAATGTTTTTACCGGGCATTTTAATCGGCCATAAAGCACATAGACGCCAGATGGTTGTGGCAGATACGAGGTTAACATCTGAACCGTTTTGTATTGGGTTACTTTATAGGTTTAAATATGAATATAAAGACGAAATTCTTATATAGCGTATTTTCATGTATTTATAATCATCAACATTTTTTCTCAATGCTTCACCAACATAACAAATGGAATAAAATTTCCAATCAATCAGTTAGTACAAGTTGACTGTCAGTCGTCCTTTTGAATTAGTGATTTTAACAATATCTGCCAAATGTTTATAGTCTAGTGTGTGGGGCAATATGAGTAAGTTTCTTACCCAAGGACTCAATGCCAAATAAGAAGTGTTATCACATTCATTATTCTTATTTATTTTATTTCTTTCGAGTGTCACTAGAAACAAAAGAGAAAACAATACAAAACAGACTGGAACAAGCTGCCAGACGAAATAGTGACAGCAAAAAGTCATGAACATTATCTAGCCGTTCTGAGCGCATAAAACGTGGGGCATCGCATGTCACCAGCATGGTGGCGTTGGCTGCCATAACAACGACGAGGAAGAAGAGGAAAATAGTCATTTAGAGCCTTTAGGCCAGTAGAGCCGGAGTTTATCCCGGTTTGTATAGCGTGAAATGAACAATAGAATTTGCTTGCTACCTTTGGATAGGACGCTACTCTATGGCAAAGTACTTTCGACCATATCTAACAGACCTAAAACAATAAGTTTGATTTCAATGACGCCATATTGCAATCCTTAACAAACAATAAATCATGTATGAATCTAGTTATAATAAAAGAGGAATTTAAAATAAAACAATGGGTAAGAGTGAGTTCCGTCGGGCTGTTTGGGAGGCTTCGTCCTACAAGGATCCGCTGAGAGATCGTGACTTTGTGTAAATCGCGTTCCTTCTTTGACCGTGTGATAATTCATATTTATAGCCATGACGCCGATATTACCAGATTGAGGGAGAGGAATGGTTAAGCTTTACATTGATATGCGCCATGATGGGTTGGATAGCCTTTGAACAGTTGTTGTCAAGACCCAAACAATATAGACCTTTAGAAAATATAACGTGGATACCACAGCCTTATAAAACTGTAACAAAAACATGTTTTCAATAGAACATTTACAATAATATTTATAATTTCGGATAATTGGAGAATAATTGGCATTCCTCAAAAGTAGACTAGCCCAATTTGGCCTAAAATGTATTTATTTTTTACTCAAAATTGGCTACAGGTCCCCCTTTAAAGATTAAAGGGGAAGAAGAAGAAAGAAGATTATTCATTTCCCATATTATACAACGTTCAATCAGCTGTTAGGTGTTACAAATGGGTTTCAGACACAAGGCAATGTTATTTGTATGATGCTTTTTCCCTCTTTATTATTATTAATTAATTATTAACTGGCGCATTGTTTATAGTTTTTCAAACCTCGTGTAGGAGGTGATGACAATAGGGCCAGCTGATTCCAGGCCTAGACCTGCTGTGTATAGACTAAACAAGGCAAAAACTGTTCGGAAGTACGACCAAAACATATTGTAGCGCGTTTATTACAATAATATATAAAAGGACGAATCAGAAAAGTTTCATACAGTAATTACATCAGAGACTAAGTTAAACATTTTACAGTAAATAATATAAAACAAATTATAATGTTGTTTTTCTTGGTGAAATACAATATGATATTGGGGAATATGAGCTGATTTTTTTATTATCATTTCTTTTTGTTATCTGAGGTATGGAGAGAGAGAGAGAGAGAGAGAGAGAGAGAGAGAGAGAGAGAGAGAGAGAGAGAGAGAGAGAGAAGGGTAGAGTGAGGTTTAGTAGCAAGATAAAAAGAGAGATAAGGTGAGGAAGTGAAAGAGGGAGTTGAGATGACTAGATTAGAATGAGAGAAAATGAAAGAGGATAAGAAAAGAGAGTGATAGCCTGAGAAAGAGATCTGAGGGTGGAGAGAGAATAAATGAAATATTATTTTATTCTAATAAAAAAAACAACAACACTGTAACCGTTTTCTGTTGTTTTCCTTATTCCTAGATATATATTATACATTTCTTTATACACAATTACATGTGTTTTGTTTATAAATGATGGGCAGGTGTTTTGCTCACCTTCCTCCTGATACATTCAAACATCCCGTCATGACTCGCATCGTCCTAGCAATGACGTACTCTGGCTTAACACTTTCATTTTGGCCAGGAAACACCCCCCCCCCCCACCCCTTCCTTTTCAAATAACGATCGATCAATACGGCCACCATCATGCGAAGAAATCATCAAATTATTTTCTTTGAGGCGACAGGGTTAAGATGTTTTAACCAAATTACCGCCATTTTAATATTTGAAGCAAATATATTTTAGTCAGAAAGAAAGACAAAGTATTTTGTCAAAGTACGACATAGTAGCCAAAGACGGGAATGCTGTTGTTTTTATACATTGATAATAAATACACGTTCACACAGCCATGGGTTTAATTTGCTTATAAAACATCGTTGACGCTGGCAAATTACGAGGACTTGTTGACAGATTGGCGCATGCTAATGACATGGCTCAGGTCAAAAAATAAAATTCTACAACAATGTTTGCGTGATAATTTTTTTTTTAATCCAGATTTTTAAAAGTGATACTTCCTAGTTTACGTAATCGCCGGCTAAATTTTGTTTTTCGCTTGATTCTTTCGGGTTTTCTTTTACTGTTTCAAAATTCGGATTTACGGCACACGAAATTTAAGTTTAAGTTAAGTCAAGTTAATAAAAAAACCTCCCATTTTCTTACCATTTTTGGTCGACATAATTTTATCTCAGTCAGGAAAAATTCACAGGCTGCATGTTTCGTTCGTCGCGTTTAGTTTTGCGGTTGGTCAGTGACACCGTATAAAGCGAATTAACACAAATTATGGTGGATATTGCGCTGGAAGGATATGAAAGCTCACGCACCTAGACGTTATGACTTAGCTGTGGTTCAGCCACTTTAGAGTGTATGTGAAGGACCGAAACACTTGTTCTAGGGTTTCTTCTCTGAAGACTCGCTGCTTTAGCTCTACCAGAGTTTCTTGTTACTTAGATTACAACAGTAATAATTATAATAGTTTACTCACAATTTAAGATGTCGCTATCACGCTTGTAAACATCGGTACATTGCCGGATATCCGGTTATATAAGAGTAATCATGTTGCAACCAACATCCTTACCAGACCACAACAGACTATCTCCTTCGGGGTGATCTGGTTCTTCCATGGCTGAGATTCGTGAGACCACAACGTAGACAAAATCTCCTTCGGGGCAATCTGTTCTTCTAAAACAGGGATGTAGTTACCATACTCCTCATGACCCTGTGTGTGTGTGTGTGTGTGTGTGTGTGTATGTGTGTGTGTGTGTGTGTGTGGTCATGTCTGGAACTCAAAGGTGGTCGCGACTTAATTTTGTTTAATAAATAATCGTTTGTTGACAAGTAATAGTGTTATACTCATATTAACACATTTATAACGAATCCCCTACTAGAATGTCCAAAAAATTTTTTTAATTTCCAATGTCTGAACTATGAAAATATGTATTCCTTGATCATACTGAAAAAAATAACCAACCCCAAACAAATAAATCTATAAAATTAAAAAAACGAAAAATTAAAAAAAAAAAATACACAACAACAAAAAACAAAACAAAACAAACCCAAACCAATCAATAAAAATTAATTTCAAAACAAAACAAAAGAACAAATAAATTAAACAACCCAATATAGCGAAATAAATCCTCCTGATTTTAACTGTGTGGTTACTTCCTTGTATGGTAAAGAATGATAAAATTCCGGTTATTATTAGCCCAATAATCTTATACATATTACAAGGAGATGGAATCTTACCTATTTTTTTTTTTTTTTTTAAATTTTATTTATCTAGCTTTCTTTCTGCCGTACTCTAGAAAATAATATAACAACAAATTAACATTTTCTTTTTTTTTGGCCAGAAAACTAGTCCTTCAAATATCGATCGATTAAAATAACCCTCATCTTGTCAAAAACTCTCAAATCTGGGACTTCAAAGAAATCGATTGATATGCGTTTGAAAGACGAGTTTATGGCCAAAGTTTTAAACATGCGTTTGTTTGTTTGTTTTTGTTTTAAACAGTATGGCATTGTTATCGTAACTTAAGATTGAAATTCTTTGTACATATTATTATCATAAACATGAATGCACAAAATCGCCGAATGATGAAGTGCACTCTCACATTAAATCGCGTTTTGTTTTGGTTCGCTAAGAATGCTCTTCTCTATGTCATCAAAAATTGGAACGCGTCATGTGCCTGTTTCTGTTGTAAAAACCTTTATAATGTGAAACGTCTTTGCTACATTGCAAACTATACCATCAAGATATGAAGTGAGTAGAAAAGTGCCAGAAGACAATAGAGAATAAAAAATTTTTTCGCGGCGGTGGTGGGGTTTGAACCTGCGACCTTATTGGTACGACAACTCCGCCTGGCAGGTGAGAGCGTGGCTCTACCGTGTGAGCTATCCACGAACACAAAAATATTCGTTTCAAACCCAAAGTCATTTCTAGATCCCTCTCTCACCCACTTCTTGAGATCGCCGATTCGTTCGCCACCATCGCGAAGTAATTTTGACCAGCAGTTAAGCTTAATAGCCAATATTCTCATCACAAACATATAACATAGAAACGATTGAGACATTGAGTATGCTCCGGTGTATGGGGTGAATTTTTAATTCAGAAAAGTGAGTGGAGCAGGCACTTATGTTGGTAACAACAAGATATGAAGTGAGTAGAAAAGTGCCAGAAGACAATAGAGAATAAAAAATTTTTTCGCGGCGGTGGTGGGGTTTGAACCTGCGACCTTATTGGTACGACAACTCCGCCTGGCAGGTGAGAGCGTGGCTCTACCGTGTGAGCTATCCACGAACACAAAAATATTCGTTTCAAACCCAAAGTCATTTCTAGATCCCTCTCTCACCCACTTCTTGAGATCGCCGATTCGTTCGCCACCATCGCGAAGTAATTTTGACCAGCAGTTAAGCTTAATAGCCAATATTCTCATCACAAACATATAACATAGAAACGATTGAGACATTGAGTATGCTCCGTGTATGGGGTGAATTTTTAATTCAGAAAAGTGAGTTATACCATCGTACACCTCTCAAAAGAAAAAAATAACTTGAACGTTTATAGAGCGCAATATCCACTAAACGTACCCAAAGCGCTTTACACGGGTCTCTAGCAGTGACATCTATAGAGAGTATATGAAGTCCTAGGTCCCTAGCCAACAGCAACATTAACATGCAGGACGAGACATAACGGCTGTTTGATGAATTTACAAATTGTGGCTATTAATGGCCAGGTACTTATTTCACACCCGAGTACAGTGAGATAATGTGAACAAAGAGTATTTTTCAAGGACTCAACTATGCGCCGTTGAGAGCGGGACTCGAACCCAGGACATTTCGATCTGATTGCTAGTGTCGTACCACAATACCATATTATAGCCGCAAATAAGATCTATAACTATTTCAAAACTTAAAAGATTCTGTCAATTTCCTGTAAAATATCCTGAAAGAGTTTTTTTTTTTTGCTCTCACATGATTCTAGTTCTCTATAAGTATAAATTCTGTGACTGTGTCAGGTAGGGGTGTCGTGGTGGTATTTTTGCTAACAATTCTGCTTTAGGGGAAATAAGTCAGTGGGATGGGATGAGATGAGAATAAACAGATTACACTGGTGTTCTGATCATAGTTAAATAAGCCACTTGCTCTTGATGTAGTGTAAACTGTCTTTTAGGTTCATGTGTTAGCGGTGGCAATTATGGCCAGAAGTAACTTACAAGATCAATAATTTATGTTGTTGGGGTTGTGTCCCTTTGCTCAGAATGTACCATTGACCATCTCTCAAAATTTGACGTATAGTTGATCTCTCTCTCTCTCTCTCTCTCTCTCTCTCTATCTCTCTCTCTCTATCTGTGTGTGTGTGTGTGTGTGTGTGTGTGTGTTTTTGTATGTGAGTATGTTGTGTTTTGTGCGTGTATGTGTGTAAGTCTGCTTATCAAGTTGCATCTTTAACTAAAACTTTTTGTGTGTTATTGAATCTCTGTGTCTGTGTATACTCGTTTATGTGCATGCCCTTCACGTACATGTCTAATAAGAGGAGGAAAAAAAAGGAATTTAACGAACATATATTATTTTGATTCTCTGGGCTAAACCGCACACATTCCTTTCTTTTTATTATAAATTATCATAGGTGTTGGTATTTTTGGGGGGCATTTTCCAACTCACACAGTGCATTGTGTCTCCGAGAGGCTCATTTTATCAATATATCTTTTTTTTTCCTTCTTCTTGTTTTTTACTTTTAAAAACAATACAGAACACATCTAAAGCAGAGCTGAACATTTTCGGGCGTGAGTACAAAGTCAGAGAGAACTTGTAAACAAAATGAATTCATCAAGGTAAGGATGGAGAGAACGTGTATGTGTGTGCGTGGAGAAGTGGTTTATTTTTCAGTCCTATTTATTTAAAATCCGTCAGTTGACATGGTGAGGCACACAGCATGACCAGGTTTTGCCCTGATATTTTCCTTCCCAAGTCTGGGATCACATCTCACCTCACCTTGCCTGGCTGTCAGCTTATATGGCACGATCCCGTTACATGTAAGCTCATTAGACAATAAGACGAGTTTCCTTTTAGCTTTAATTAACCTGAAAACAAAGATGTCTGCCAAAGGTTGAAAGATGCAAGTAAATAATTTTTTTGAATAATACAGAGAGGAAATGTTCGTGGAAAAGTAGAATTATTGTTTTGTTATGTTGTGGTGGAAAATAAATGAGAATAAAAGTGTTATATTGACAGAAATAGACTAAATCAAAGGAATTTGTCAAGCGCTAAATAGCGTTAATAATAACAGCATAGGAAGATTAATTTTGTGTCAAAATTAGTGAGGGAACGAAAATAAAGGATTCTTAAAAACAAAGGACGGTATAATGCAATACTTATAAAAGATTATTATGTATTCTACCTTGTTTGGCTTTATCTAAAGGGCAATTCCTCCAAAGCTGTATTCGTTTGTTTGTTTTTTTTTAATATAACTTTTATCCGATTATCACCTTCAGTTTATTATAAGCACAGTGTTTTAAAAAAATTGTTGTCTCCCTTCATTGATGTCCATGCCCCAGACATTTTCAGATAATTTGTCATAATAAAGCGATCATGAGCTTGACCATTGACAGGATAGGTGATATTGAGCCCAAACGTTGTTTGTTTGTTTTTATAATCGGAGTATTGTATTTGGTCATGCCGTTTTGTATATATTAGTCCACCAGACGTTAAGGTTAGGCAGCTTCTCAAACTTCTTCTTCTTCTTCTTCTTCTTCTTCTTCTTCTTCTTCTTCTTCTTCCCCCTCCTCCTCCTCCTCCTCCTCCTCCTCCTCTTCTTCTTCTTCCCCCATTCATCTTCTACTCGCCCCCTCCCTACAACCTCCAATTCTTTCTACTTTTACTCTTCTAAGCCTCCCTTCCTCATCTACCTCGTCCAAATCCTTCTCTTGCTCCCTCCTCCTTCTCCTCCTGCTCCCTCTTCATCCTCCTTTTCTTTCCTCTTCTGAATTTATTCATTTCTCTCTTTCCCACACGGCATCTCTTTTTCTGCGTCATATCCCAGTATCTCTCATCCTATCACCACGCCCCCTTCCGTTTTCCTACCAAGGCATCATGGGGGTTCCCTTCACGGTCAAAAACCGGAAACCGTCATCGTATCGATAGCCGTGTCACGGATACCGTATCTGAAGACACCTATTTTGTGGGGGATTAGGAGCCGGGATTAATATCACCATGTCTTCTTCTTCTTCTTCTTGCTCCTTTTCCTTCTAGGCTTTTATAAGGATTGCATTTTAACGGTTTCCAGTTTGCCAACGCTAGAGTGTAAATCGATTTTATTGAAATACTGCAAACAACAAATGTGAACAATGTGATTTTGATTATTTTACTATGCGTGTGTAATTAGTTTTTATACTGCCAAATTGTGTAAAACATTTTGGCTGAGAAACTTGCTTGTAGTTTTGAGTTTAATCTCCAGTTTTAAGAAAGCGGATGTATAATATGATATGATTTAAAAGAATGAAGAAATTTGATGAAAAGGGGGAACAAGAGGGAACGAAGAGGAGTATTAGTAGGAGATGGAGGAGGAGGAAGAGGAAGGAGAGCGGGATAACAAAAAGAGCAGAAGAAAAAGGATAACGTTAAAACAGGAGAACAAAGAATTTTACAGAAATAAAAATAAATAAATTGGTGATGGGTCGAGAGAAAAATAACAATAAGATCTTGCCTGGTGCTTACATCCAAAACATTTTATAACTAAATGAATTTCAATACCGAAAGAAGCGACCGAATTTTGTATACAGATATTTTAGAAAAAAAAAGGTAAACAAACAAACAAAATCAAAAAAAAAAAAAAAAAAGAGAAAAACCAAACACAAAAAACAGCAACATACACACTAACAAAAACTAATAAAGCAGATAAGTCTCTTTGCGTTCAAACATCTGACAATTTTCTTGTAGGTCGTTTTTAGGTGTTCTCTCAACGGATGTGGTGTCAAGCCACATTAATACACAGGACTCAGGTTTCAACCCTGAGATGCTCATTTCGAAAAGGGGGGAACAATTGGTGTCAGCCAGCAACCTACAGACTCTTTGTCATGGTAATCAAACCTAGCTGGTCTGGCTGGGGTTTAGGTGAGATTTTTAGCTGGATGTAATAGTAATAGGTATGTGGGCCTTGGCTGAAAATTCAATTTAAAACATTATCAGGGAAAATTGAGGAAATAATTGAACTTAAACAATGTCTTTGTCTGAATAATTGGCCAGAGAATAATTGGTAATCATAGACGAACCAAAAATAAATAAATGAGTTGATAAGTGAAAAGAAAAAAAAAAAAAGTAGAACAATAGACAAGTGTTTTTCTTATTACTAACCGTGAAATGTTCAAACAGAAATTGGGTGTATGAAAATTAAAAAAGAAGAGCATGACATTAACAGAAACGTGTCTGGCTTATGACTATGAAAGTCCTCTTATTACCTATCAATTTAACCCTCCCCTTACCAACTATAGGAAAATCGTCACATTCGTTACGATACAACCAACAGTTTTCTTATTAAAATATCTTTTGCACATCATAAAATTTAAAGAAAATGAACAGTGTGTTCATGTTTTGCTGAAGAAATTATGTTTGGCAAGAGCATACTGCTATTACGTCAGAGTTATAAAATATCTATTTTTGTATGTGTTAGTTGGGTGTGAAGTTTTGGGGAAAATCCTGAAAATGGCTGGTAAGGAGAGGGTAAATACTACTTGTTTTAAAAAAAATAATTGTTGATTTTTAGCTCAACACCAACATGGTCTATTTTGTCAAGTTATGTCCACCGGATATCCGCCATTTTTTAAAATGCCATTGCATCCCAACAAACCTCCTAGTTTTTTTTCCGTTTAGCTTTACCAAGGGTGGTGATTACTTCAACGCCTTCTCTTAACAACATAAATTATTTCATCCCCTATCATTTTTAGTAAAAACATAATCATTGAATGCTTTGAATCAGTGAATTAAACTTATGTTCAATCATTGCATAATATGTTTGTTCCTTTAATTGGCTTGAATCGAACTGGTTTGTTTGTTGTTTTTTTTTTTGTTTCTTTTGGTGGGGGGGGGGGGGGGGGCGGGTTGACATTCTTTTAGACGAAGAATGGCGAATTGGTGGTAAAAAACCATCATCATTCATTAGACAAAGCTGAATTACATTCTGCTGGTGTCATCGTCCCCCCCCCCCCCCCCCCCCCCCACAAAAAAAAAACAAAAAAAAACAAAAACAAAACAAAACAAAACAAAACAAAAAAAAAAAACAAGAAAAAAAAAAACAAAAACAAAACAAAAAACGTAATGAAATTTACTGGTCATACCATTATTGTTCTTCTTGTTCCCTCCTCCCCTTTTTTTCAGAAAATCGCGAGTATAGCGTTACCTTTCGCTTTTAAAAGAAATTAATCTGGGATGGCCACCAATTTCACCGAGGATGTTTTGAGGCTATAATATTGTTAGGTATTCACGATTTTAATGGGATGCTAATTCTTACTCTTATAGTATGTTTGCATTAGTTCAGGGTTATTTGGGTACAGCATTATCATGGGATTGGTGCTGGGCTAGATTTCGCTGGATTGGTGGGTTAGTTTTTATAAAGATAATGTGAGCTTCTCATATGTCATAGCTCAGATTGCCAGTTGTCTTTGGAATAACCTTCAACAGTCATGACGTCACATCCCTCGTAATGACGCATAATAATTTAGTAACTGGCTCTAAACTATCGGAACAATGGCGGCGCTCTTATGAAACATTTCTCCGACGAGCATAAAAGTGTATTCAGAGGAGAAAAGCATTATAAATATGATCATGTTTTGACTTTTATACATTCTGATCACATGACATATAAAAAGTTCTAACCAGCATGAATAATAAAAAGTACCGATTTTCTTTGTGTAGAACCACGAAGCTCGCCGTTGCTGAGCGACATGACATCAGACTATTGAATCCAATTAAGTAAATGAAATCACATGAAGACATGTGTATCATTCGGTATTTGGTGACCGAGAGTTGTTTTTTTTTGCCAAATTTTCCCATAAACTGGTAACTGCATTGTGATCAATCTGTCCGTGGCAAACCCTTCTATGATGATATTATGCTGTCATCGGTTGGAAGAGTGGCATTGAAGATAAAACGTTAGCATTAATCTACCAATTTCTACTCTGTCTGCTGACCCAACTGTTCATTCATTCATTCATTCATCTACCTCCTATTTGTCCATCAATCCATCCATTCTATCAGTCATCTATTCAGTCCAACCATCCAATCCTCCATCCAGTTTTTCACTCTTCTTTCCATTCATATACATAATAATTCATGTGTTGACATTATGCATTTTGTTTATATCTTAATTCCTATTTAGTTATAAATTCGTTTCTCGTTTATTCATCTACTTATTATTCATATTATTGTTTATATTCCTTTCATCCATCCATCCATTTGTCCATCTATCCGTACGCCTATCCATCCGTTCATCCATCCATCCACCCATTCATCCATCCGTCCATCCATTTCTCCGGCTATCCATACGCCTATCCATCCGTCCATCCATCCATCCACCCATCCATCCATCCATCCATTTTTCCATCTATCAATACGCCTATTCATCCATCCATCTACACCCATCTATCCATCTATTTCTCCATCTTTCCATCCACCAAACCATCCCTACATCCATCCACCCATCCACCCATCAATCCACTTTCCTCTCTTCCTTCCATCAGTCCAGCTTTCCATCTTCTGAACAACAACAACAACAACAAAATCCACATCACCAACCTACCCATCAACACCATCGATCCACCCTCAGGTAAACACTGACGTTTCGTGTACACCCCCTGGTCAAGCATGACACGACATCTCCACCCATACCACACCTCCAACACATCCCTCCATCCACATCGTTACATTTCAGCACAATGAGACCCACAAATCCATTCACCTCAATTAATCTGTTTCAATATTGAAAGCTACCATTAAAATCATTCGGTCACTTTACCAATTAACCGCCCTGTAACTCTGAAGAAAAGAAAAAAAAATCAACGACGCGTATTTTAAAATTTAACCAGAAAACTCGTCCTTCAGATATCGATTGATTTAAATGACTCTCATCTTGGCAAATACTTTCAAACCTGGGATTTCGCGAAGTCCCAGGTTTGAGAGCTTTTGCTAAGATCAAGGTCATTTAAATCGATCGATATTTGAAGACCGAGTTTTATGGTTAAATTTTAAATACGCGTTTTTTCGGGAAACGGTAGTTAAGAGGTTAAGGCTATAGTAACTGTATTGTGGTCAATCTGCCCGTGGCAAAACCTTCTATGATGATTTTATGCTGTCATCAGGTAGGAAGAGTGACATTGGTGATAAAACTTAAAGTACGTACTAGTAATGACGTCAGTGATAGATGATGGCCATGATTATAACGTCGATATTGTTGGTTTTAATGATAATGATGATTATTGCCATTAATGAGAATTTTTTTTCTTTTCATTTTTTTTACCGGGGGTTTTGTTTACCTAGAAATTTGATTTTGGCGGGAATAGTGAAAATAATAATACTTATTTGTAGTTGGGGTGATGGTGGTGATGATGATGATGATGATGATGATGATGATGATGATGATGATGATGATAATGATGATGAAATTCAAATATCACTCATTGATATAGTTTGTTCTTATTGTGTGATACATATTTCCTATGTGTTTCTTGATATTTCATTGTTTGTCTAATGGTATGAAACTCTGCTTGCGGCCTTTAGGTCAAAAATTCGAGTCTTGCACGCCCAAAAGTAATTCCATAGAAAATACGCTTTACTCACACTTCGTCAGCAAACTAAAGTGAAAAATAAGAACATCTTCGGTAATAACATTGATATTGTTAGAAAGAAATTATAACAGCGCTTCCAACGTGAATGTCTAGATCCAAGTACTCACTGAGACTGGTTGGCTTGATGCCCCTTGTAAGACACTTTGAGCATATTTATTGAGTATTGCTCTATTCTTCTTCTAGGTTCCATGCCTGGTCCAGGCTTCGGATACTGCATGAATTATCTCTCTCCATTCCTCCCTGTCTCTTGCCTTTTCAAACAGCTCTTGGATTGTTAGGCTGGTGAAGCCCTTCAGTTGGTCTATGAGTGTTTTTCTTTGTCTCCCCCGGGCGCGTTTACCAGGTATTTTTCCACAACTTGCCAGGTATTCATTCTTATCTTTCCTTACTATGTGTCCGAAAAAGGATAGTTGTCGATCCACTATTAAGGGCATTAGTTTCCTTTGTTGGTATGTTTGTTTTAGCACTTCTTCGTTCGTTTTGTGTGCAGTATACGATATTCTCTGCATCCTTCTCAAGCACCACATTTCAAAAGCTTCAATGTTCTTTTGTGTTTCTGCATTTGTAGTCCAGCTTTCGCATCCGTATAACAAGATTGGCCACACGTAGCACTTCAAGACTCGGAATCTAATCCCGAACGACATCTGTTTGTTTTTCAAAATGTTTCCCAGGTCCATGAAGGCCTGTTTGGCTTGAGTTATTCTTGCTCGTATGTCTCGGTTACATCTTCCATCTGTTGTCACTATTGAACCTAGGTATTTAAAACTTTCTACGTTGGTAAGTTGCTCGCCGTGAATCGTTATATTGCAGGTGTTGTTGTTTTCGGGGTTTTTCTGTATTACCATGCATTCCGTTTTGGTGATATTCACTTCCATTCCCTTGGCTTCACTATCTACTACCACTTTGTCAACAATCTTTTGAAGTTGGATTTCTGATGTTGCAATGAGTACCGTATCGTCTGCGTATCTTATATTATTTATGTTGTGACCTCCCACTTTTATTCCCTCCATATTATTTATGCCCCTCATGATTGTTTCTTGGTATAGATTAAACAGATCTGGTGAGGCAACACACCCTTGACGGACTCCTTTCTTAATAGGAATGGAATTTCCTGTAGAGTTTCCGATTTTGATAGATGCCTGCTGGGTGTAGTATAATGTTTGCATGAGTCTGAGGTCTTTCTCATCAGCGCCAATGGAGTGCAGTTGTTTTAGTATTTCTTCGTGGCGTACTCTATCAAAAGCTTTTTTGTAGTCGACAAAACAGAGGTATAGTGGGGTCTGAACCTGTATAGCTCTTTCACTTAAAACACGGAGGAGGTATATTGCGTTCCTTGTCCCTCTGTCAGGTTGGAATCCATATTGTTCTTCTGCGATTTCGGGGTTAATCTTATTCCTTAGCCTGTTGATAATTATACGCAACAGTATTTTGTTGATGTGGCTTATTAAACTTATAGTTCTAAAATTTTCGCATCTGACTGCACCTGCTTTCTTTGGTATTGCTATGAAAATAGAGTTACAGAGATCTTCTGGAATTTTCCCAGTATTGTATATATTGTTGAATAATATGTGAAGTTCATCAATTGCTAGATCTCCTAGGCTTTTTAATACCTCTACAGATATTTCATCAGGGCCTGTTGCTTTACCATCCCTCATTCGTTCCATGGCATGTTCAATTTCACTTTTGGTGATGTTTGGTCCGCTTAATGGTTCTTTGAATTTCAGTGGTGGTTCATTTCTATTTGGATCATTGTACAGTTCGCCTATGTATTCTACCCATCGGCTTTCTATATGTTGTTCTTCAAATAGCAGTTCCCCTTGTTTGTTTTGGATACAACTTCCTGCTGCTTTGCTTTTCCTTTTCCCTGATAGTTCTTTTATTCTTTGGTGAGCTTGTTGGGGGTTGGGTTTGTATTCTCTTTCGATTTCGCAGCATTTCCAGTCTAGATAGTTCTCGTGTGCCTCGATGCATTTGGATTTAATGTGGTTGTTCAATGTTTGGTATTCTGCAGACCCTCTGTTGCATTTTCGTCTTTCTTCAAATAGGTTTAGAATTTCATTTGTCATCCATTCCTTTTTGCTGTTTATTTGAGCTATTGGTAAATGCTTTTCTGCAGTTGCTTTGACACACTTTTGGAATATATCAAATTGTTTTTCACATTTTTCATTATCAGGTTCACTTTGGCTTTGTATCATGAGTGCATTTTCAAATTCTTCTCTCATTTTTGTTTGTATGCCATTGTCTTTGCATAACCTGTAATCCCTCTTTATTCTACCAGCTGTTCTCTGAATAGCTTTAAACTTTATCCTTATTGTACAAACAACTGGGACATGGTCACTGTCTACATCGGCGCCTGGGTAGGTTTTGCAATTTAATATGCCATTTCTGAATCTTGATGATACTGCTATAAAGTCTATCTGGTTCCTTGCTCTGTCCCCTGGTGATTGCCATGTCCAGGTTCTTCTTGGGTGTTGTTGAAACCAGGTGTTTGAAATCATTAATTTATTTGTTCTACACCAATCTGCCCAGATGTTTCCTCGTTCATTTCTGTCTCCGAGTCCATGTGGTCCGATTATGTCACCATCTCTGCCTCTGCCAATCTTAGCATTTAGGTCCCCCATTACCATAAGGACTTCTTGTGATTTACACATTCGTTTTGCTTTGTCTAGTGAATGGTAAAACTCTGTCATATCTGCATCTGTCGCCTCTTCTGTTGGTGCATAAACTTGAATAATATTGGTGTCAACTACAGGTCCTCTTAGCTTAACCAGCATTGCTCTATATAAAAGTCAATTATTGTTATCGTTGTTATTTGTTGGTTTCTTTGTTTTGTTTTGTTTTTATTTTTACGATGATCTTGATGACGATTCTCTCTTCCGTCCACCCTTCTTCTAAAAATAATGTTTCATGACATAATTTGAAAAGATTGTCTCGAGTTGTCTGTCTGCGCTCTCTACAATTATCATCTGATTAATATCAATGTCCTCCCCTTTGACCACTGCTCCTCGCTGGACAATCGTTTTTGACCACAACTGATAAGAAACAGAGAGAAGACATTCTGGGTTTCAAAAGCAGTAAAGTCAAATGCAGACGCAAATCAATGCACCCTGTGAGAACGCTGTATAACATTGTATCAGTAACGACAATTATGGGCAACGACAACTATTCATTACCTATTGTCAGACTTGGTCACAGCTCATGGCCAAGAGTGGTCCAACCTTCTTCACACGAATCACTATACCCAACCACGCCTATATAGAGCTTAATCATCACGCCCCCTTTGTTCCGGTTTTCCACGGGTTGCCCGGATGTAAATCTCTGACCGGAAGCTATTATGAATCCTTGACATGATTC
>NC_088360.1:36558788-36568788 GCF_034508935.2 Berghia stephanieae
TTATTTCATTGTAAACAAATCGTTAATTGTTTTTCATTTATAGTAACTAGTAAATTCTGGGGCCTCATTCTACATATATTTTATGCATAGTCGAGTAGCTCTTTACTCACTTGAGACCATGACATTTTGGAGGGGACACATATAAAGAATTGAATTTATTTAGTTACTTATACCTATTTCATCTAACTTTAAAGTTTAAATTGTAAAACTCTTAATAGCCCCACTTGATCATATTTTAATTGAACTCCCTATTTACAGGATTAATTTTTTTTTCTTTTTCATTTCTTCATTTAAATGGAATAGCAATTTATCCATTCATTCTTTCATTCAAATTGAATAGCATTTTATTGATTCATTCCTTCATTCATTTATTCATTTATAAATTATTCATTCATTCATTGTTCATTCATTCATTCATTCATTCATTCATTCATTCATTCATCCATTCATTCGTTTATTCACTCATTTATCCAATCATTCATACATTTATTCCTCCCTTCATTCTTTCATTCATACATTATCCATTCATTCATTCATCTATTCACTCAGTTTTTCATTCATTCATTCATTCCTTGTCCACTTTGTTATTATATCACTCATTTCATTTTGTTGTTTGCCTCATTCATGAATTGTTTTCAATATGTTTACATTCCATAACGATTCATTCACCTATCAACCAATCACTCAGTGTTGTGAACACATTTTGTAACTATTGTAAATCTTACGATATTTTATTGTTTTGTATTTCAGACATCACTGTTAAACACTCTTCAATGCCTAATTACAATTGTTGAACAACCATTGAACAAGAAGAGGTCCCAGCCACGAACTGAGTTGGTAAATATATCCTTCATTATTCTCTTTTACATGAGTTGGGCATCACATAGTAACTATAGACATCGTGATTTGTTTTGCATAGTGATTTGTTTTAAATGCATTTTTGGCATATTACTGTTACCGAAAACCACTTATATATTATGTTCTGAAAAGTGAGTCTTTAAAAACTAAATAATAATAAAAGGAGTCTACTAGCCGTCGTGTTATATTTAGTGATAGATAACTTGGGATTATTTTGGCATCCTATTATTGTTATCATACTCTAGTATATTAGCATCATTGCGAATAATTGTACACAAACTAACGACGAGTCACGAACATTGGTGATACCTTTTTCGTAGTAACATAGTTTAGAGTACACGCGATTGACACATTGTTATTGACACAAGTCATAATAACTCCGCATTGTATTGACACATTGCTTTATAAGATATAACAATAAAAGGCATCAAATTCAACATACATAATAAGTTGAAATAAGAGAGAGAGATTTCTAAAAATAGAACAGTTCATTCCAGTAAGTGTAAATAAATAAAACAGTCAGTAACAGTATCCTGTCAATATAATATATATAAAACATCGTAACTAATTTATTGCAAAAATGGAAGCATATAAAAGATACTTAAGTCTCGCAAAGGACTTAGAAATACCCCAGGAAAGGATATTTTCATGGTGCGAAGAAAAAATAAAAGAAGAAAAAGAAGAAAGAATTCGTAGAGAAGAAAATGAAGAAAGAATTCGTAGAGAAGAAAATGAAGAAAGAATTCGTAGAGAAGAAAACGAAGAAAGAATTCGTAGAGAAGAAAAAGAGCACGAAGAAAGAATACGTAGAGAAGAACGAGAAGAAAGAGTCCAAGAAAGGGAACTAAAAAGACAAATAGCTTTAGCAGAAGAAGAAACCAAAAGGACCCAAATGATGCTGGAAATTGAAAAAACAAAAACCGGTCATGAAAGAAAACATAATAATAGTGATGAATTTTTCGTGAAACTTCCACGCATGCCAACATACGATGAACGCTCAGACTGTCTAGAATCCTTCTTACACCGATTCGAAGTTCAGGCTAAAGGTTATCGTTGGCCAGAAAGCAAATGGGCCACAGCCTTGATTAACTGCTTATCCGGAGAACCGCTAAAAGTTTTCTATACCTTAACAACTGAAGATGCAGATGACTATGGTAAAATTAAAGACGCTCTACTAAAAAGATTTAGATTAACGGAAGATGGTTACCAGGAAAGGTTTCACACTGCAAAACCGGAAAGTGGAGAAGACTTTAATACATTCGTGAACCGAATTACTCAATTTCTAAATCGGTGGCTTGAGTTGGCAAACGTAAAACAAGACGACTTTGCAGGCCTTTACTATCTCACGCTGAAGAATCGAATCTATCAAGCTTGCAACCCAGATTTAGTCGCATTCTTTAAAGAGAGAAAGCCAGAAAACTTGGACAAATTAAAAATCTACGCAGAAAACTTTAACAGCGCACATCCATTGACACCCCTTAGCAGAACATTGAAGGAACCATACTACGCTGCTGCTGCTCAGAGTCCAGGTACACCTAAAGTTCAGTACTCAAATAGGACGAGCCGATCAATCACTCGGAACACGCAAGTGAAACAGGATGACCATAGTAACAAACCATGGAACAAACAGTTCAATAGAGACCATAGCCGACCCTATCAAAACAAAACAAGAAATAGCACTGACAATAATACTGAGTATAAGAAAACCAACAAACCTATAATTAAATGTCAATATTGTGGAATGAAAGGCCACACAGCAGACAAATGTTACAAAATCGTGGGATATCCAAAAGAAACTGCAAATGCATCACTCCAAACAGGTGTAAACAATCAGACACGAGTAATGTCAGGAGAAAATATAAATGTGTATTGCGTGAAAGGTATGTCACTTTTAACACAAACTCACAAATCAGGATCGCTATTTTTTTGTGAAGGCAAAGCTAATGGAACTGATTGCAAAATATTGAGAGACACAGGATGCAGTACAGTAGGAATAAAAGCATCTTTGATCAATGACGAAGACAAAACTGGAAAAACGGTACAATGCATCACATTCAGTGGCACAGTCGAAACCTTTGAAACAGCTAATGTGTACATAGAAACCCCATACTATACAGGAATAGTGGAATGCTGTATACTTCCCAACCCCGTCGCTGATGTTATTGTTGGCAATATAAAAGGTCTTAAAGACAACCCAACAGATATAAAAGAATGGTCATTAACCCAAGAAACAGCTTGTCTAGCAGAAACAAGAAAGATGACTAAGACAACAGAGAAGCCAATGACTATTTCTCTTGAACCACAACAATTCGACAGGAACACGTTCATTGAAGAACAGAAAAAGGACCCGACTTTAACTTCATATTTCAATATCGCAAACAAAGGGACGAAATCAAAAGTTGAATACATCATTGAAAAAGATATTCTGTTCAGGTTACATAGGAAAAGAAACAAAATAGCTAAACAACTGGTCACGCCGAGTATTTACAGAAACAAAATCCTTGGAATAGCGCACGATTCAATAACCTCTGGACATCTTGGGAGCTCTTCCACATTGAAGAGAATATCCGAGAATTTCACATGGCCTGGAATTACTAAAGACGTCCGAGAATATGTGAAATCTTGTGACACATGTCAAAGAAGAGTCGCAAAAGGCAGAATACCGAGATTGCCATTAGAGACAACCCCAGTTATTGAAAAAGTTTTTCAAAAAGTTGCAATTGACATTATAGGCCCTTTAACAAAATCAGATAGAAACCATACACACATACTAACACTAGTCGATTACGCAACCAGGTGGCCAGAAGCGATAGCATTGAAATCAACTACATCGGATCACATAGCTGAAGCATTGATGACAATTTTTACTAGAATAGGCATACCAAATGAGATACTGTCGGACAATGGACCCCAATTTACATCACATATGATGCATGAAACCATGAAACTCATGGGAATACAACACTCATTACACAACTCCCTACCACCCCCAAGCAAATGGTCTTTGTGAAAGATTTAATGGCACTCTAAAGAATATGTTAAGAAAAGTGCCAGCAGAAAAACCAGATGATTGGGACAGATACTTACCAGCAATCCTATTTGCATATAGAGAAATACCCCAAGAATCTACAGGCTACTCCCCATTTGAGTTGATGTATGGACGATCACCTCGCGGCCCGATCAATATAGTAGCCGACATTTGTAAAGGGAATGAGGAGGACAATAACGAAATTATGTTTGCTTACGAATATGTAAGAAACCTGAAAGACAGAATAGAGGATACATGTAAGCTAGCACAGGAATCCGTCACTAAAAAAGCAGAGAAATACAAGGAATACTCCGATAGAAAAAGCAAGTCAAGAAAATTTGAGATTGGTGACAAAGTACTAATACTCTTACCCGATGACTCGAGTAAACTTTTAGCTACATGGAAAGGACCATTCAATGTATTAGCAGTACGATCTGGTGTTAATTACGAGATTCAAATTAACAACACAACAAAGACATTCCATGCAAACATGCTAAAAAAATATTTCGATAGAGACAGATTATCACAACCAATATTTAACCATGTTGAAGCTGCAAATGTAGGATTAATCATCGAAACTCACAGCGATGATGTCGAACTACAACACACCCCACAACACGGTAACTCTAAAAATAGTACAATTAATGACGTCACAATCAATCCTCAACTAAACGAATGTCAGAAACGAGAAATCAGGTCAATATTAGAAAAGTACCAGTCAGTCTTTACAGACGCACCCGGACATACAACATTAGTGGAACACGACATAAAGTTAACCACATCCACCCCTATCAACGTGAAAAACTATCCTATTCCATTTCACGCACGAGAACAAGTTGAAAAGGAAGTTAAGGATATGCTAGATACAGGAATAGTTAGATATTCTTCAAGCCCATACTCATCACCAATAGTAGTAGTGAAAAAGAAAGACGGATCGATAAGGCTATGTATCGACTTTCGCAAATTAAATGAAGCAACAGTATTTGATGCAGAACCAATACCAAATCAAGAGAATTTATTTGCTGCCTTATCTCAAGCAAAATACATGACAAAATGTGATCTTTCTAGAGGTTACTGGCAGATTCCACTGAAAGAATCATGTAAGAAATACACAGCATTTCAATCACCATTAGGATTGTTAGAATTTAACTATATGCCATTTGGATTATCGACAGCCGCATCGACATTCCAAAGAATGATGCGTATGTTATTAAAAGACATCCCGTCTACACTCTCATACTTCGACGACGCATGTATTTTCTCAAACTCATGGACTGATCACATGACAACCTTAGAATTAGTGCTTGAAGCATTAAAACGTAATTCTTTAACAACAAAACCGTCAAAAACAAGCGTTGCATTTTACGAAATTGATTTTCTCGGTCATACCGTTGGTCATGGGACACAGACACCCGAGACAGAAAAACAAACAAAAATCGCACAATTGCAACCACCTAAGACAAAAAAAGAAGTACGCAAAGTACTTGGGCTCCTAAATTTTTACAGGAAATACATTTACAACTTCGCGCACATCGCGACACCGCTAACAAATCTGACAAAGAATGGGTCACCGAACAAAATTGTTTGGACAGAAGCGTGTCAGAATAGCTTTAACCAATTAAAGGCATTACTCTGTTCAGAACCAATTCTTAAATTACCCGACATATCAAAAGAATTTGTTGTAAGAACTGACGCGTCTGATAAGGGCATCGCAGGTGTACTATTACAGGAGCATGAGGGAACTCTAATGCCTTGCTTATATGCAAGCAGAAAATTATTGGACAGAGAATCACGATACTCTGTAATAGAGCGTGAAGGGCTGGCCATCGTCTTTGCTTTAAAGACATTCAGCAGATATCTACTGCTAAAAGAGTTTGTGGTCGAAACGGACCATAAACCACTCACGTACATAAGAAATAACAAAATGAATAACAGTAGAGTACTAAGGTGGAGTCTATTTTTGCAAAATTACACTTTCAGTATCTCTCACATACCAGGTTGTGAAAATATTCACGCCGACCTACTTTCTCGATTAGTGTAATGACGTGAGAAGGGTATAACTTAACCTCCCATGCATACTGTTAGTTACCTCGCAAACTATGCCAAATCAGAACGCACAAATTCGATAATTTTATTTGTAAACATGATGACCCAACTTAATGTAACATTGAGTATTGTTTGGATATATATACCATACCCATTCATGATTTGGGAAATCTTCTCTTTATCTATTATTGTTATGAATTTTCACTCATTTATGATTAATAATTGAAATGTCAATATTCCATTTACATTTTCATTCATTTCATTCAGTAAATTACCTTCATATCATCGACTTAAATCATGCTTCATTGCCATCACTATTGTTTATCACAATGATTTGTAATCACATTGCCATCATGTTGTTCATCATAATGATTTGTAATCACAATCTTTCATTGTTATTGTCACCCATTCATATACCTACGTTAATATAAACATTTCCATGTCTAGTTAATAAATAATTTAATTGTAGCACAAATCATAACAATGGATTAATGCTAGAGTATCATGATAGTAAATTTACTTCCGTTTGTAAAATCTATCTTTCCCATAATGGTTAAAGAGTATATTTTAAACGTGGGTGGGGGTGTCACAGTAAAGATTGTTCACAATTATCTTATTAAATTTTATTTTATTAAGAACTGAATTCATCTCACTCCAGTTATATTTCGGTAGGCCTAGATAAACTTTACCTTCTAATATTAGATCGTCTTTCCTTTTATAGCCTTCCCTCGAATTAATTTCTAATTAGTGAATACTTTTCGTTCTACATTCTGTCACGTAGCCACTTATTATAAAAGCTGATAGGTCTAACATTCGACACTCACTTTCTCTCCACAATCTATGCCGGACGGCCAGTCACTCTATTCCTATATATATATTGTAAGATTTTTATCTTTTGGGACTTTGTAGATATTATATCTACACCATTAAGACGCCGGAGCTTTTAACTTTGATTGTATAATCTTCAAGGATCAAACCCGAGCCCGCTGTCAAAGGACTACACAATAACCTCTTACCAGTTGCCTGGAAGTGGAATTTTACGAGTCCAATCCTGTTATCAGAGGAATAGATCATCCAAGCCCATCAACTGCCTGGAAACGTAAACTTATGAACCTGACATATTATTATAAGTTACGTAAAATATTCATATCTCTATTTGTAACTGCCACGATCACTGTTTATCTCTTTTAATTAAATTTCATCATCATTTTTATTTCATTGTAAACAAATCGTTAATTGTTTTTCATTTATAGTAACTAGTAAATTCTGGGGCCTCATTCTACATATATTTTATGCATAGTCGAGTAGCTCTTTACTCACTTGAGACCATGACAACTACTACTACTACTACTACTACTACTACTACTACTACTACTACTACTACTACTACTACTACTACTACTACCACCACCACTACTACTACTACTACTACTACTAACTACTACTACTACTACTACTACTACTACTATTACTACTACTACTACTACTACTACTACTACTACTAATACGAATACTACTACTACTACTACTAATACTACTACTACTACTACTACTACTACTACTACTACTACTACTACTACTACTACTTCTACCATTAACACTACAACCATCGCCACCACAATCATCACTACGCAACAAATCACTATCACAACCGTCAGCACCAACATAATCACGATTTTCTAAACCAACAACAACAAATACAGTATCGACACAACAGCAACAAGAACAATATGGTCAGCAACAACAACAGCAACAACAACATTAACAACAACAACAACAACAACAACAACAACAACGACAACAACAACAACAACAACAAAAGCAACAACAGTGATAACAGCAAAAACAACAACAGCAAACATCATCAAAAAAAAAAAAGAAAAAAGAAAAAGAAAAAAAAAAAAAAAGAAAGAAAAATTAACAACATACAAAATAACAACCAATGCGAGGAACGCCAAAGCTTTGTAGAGGGGGCGTGGTTATCAGCCAAGGGAGATCAATCGGAAAGACAAGCTGTCTGGTATAGCAAGAGTTATCGATTATCGATGGTGAGTCGTCTTGCTAGCTGTCGGGTCTTCCCGTGTGAGGAGACAGAGCGCGAGTTGTGACAGTTTTGTCGTATGTAGCAGTCATAAAACTATATGGACATTGATGCGTCAGTGAAACAAACAGTGATGATTAATGCCAGCCAATTCATCGGACAGAGAACTAGAATTACAAATTATTATATAATATAAATATTATTTTTTTAAACTTTGTTTAACAGCACTTCAAAATAAAAGGTGTTTTAAGTGAATGTCTTATAGAAATTCAAAAGCACCTTTGTTCAATTTTAAGGGAGTTTTTGAGATAGCACGGTAGAGATCTAGATGGACCCATCCGTAAATGGGAGGCCATAATGTGGTCTTGTGGTGTATGCCACTCGCTTTCGGAAGGGAAGCTCCTGGGTTCGAGCCTCGCACGGCGCATAGTTGAGTCCTTGGAAAAGCTCTTTACTCACATTTTCTCACCGTACTCAGATGTAAAATGAGTACCTGGTGGTACGTTGTCTCTGTCCAAAACAATGTAATTATCGCCTAACAAGCGTCATGGCTCGTTTTATATGTTACATGTTGCTATTGATCAGGGACCCCCATGTAAAGCTCGTTGAGCACCTTTAGTGGATAATTCTCTATATAAATGCTCTAGTTTAAAGGGATTTGGGTCCGATCGTGCGTAACCTCAAAATGTCTATCCTTGTCTCCCTGCCCAACCTACGGTGATTTATTGGTGGTGGCCGAGCCTGATAAAGGAATATTATGTAAGAAAGCACTTTACCGTACATTCGAGTCCTGTCCAGAGTGTAACAAGTAATTAGGAATTTTGCTTGCGATAGAAACCATCTGCCTTAGCAATGGGGCAGCATGGTCCTGCAGTACTGTCTTTACTTCGCCTGAGCATGTCACCTCGCCTTGTCTAGTCAGTTTACGGCGCTGTACTGCGGCTGACGCATATGTTATTCCAGTCATCCCTTGGAATAGACCATAAAGACAAATTTCTCCTACTAGATGAATAAAAGGAATTTTATTTTTCATAATTTATTATAAATTTTTAGCTCTATACGTCAGATGTGCCCCAATGTATTACCGTTTTGATAACAAAGGGCATAAATACATCCAGTTGTCTACATAATATATTTAGGTAAGTTAAAATCTGTTGGTGATCGCTCTTTTCAATATTATGGCCCCAAACTCTGGAATACCCTACCCCAACCCATTAGAGATATGGAGAATATCTCAAACTTCGTAAATCTGCTTAAAAAGCTCACTTTTTCAAAATTCATTTACACCGTGCCGATTGTAATGGATGTATACTATTATTTAAGCAATTTGTATTTTGTTTCAATGTTTCATTTTGACTATACATGTTCGTAACGTAATTCATGATGTGTAAAGCGCTTTGAGATGTTTAGTTTCATGGAAAGCGCTCAACAAGTGTCTTATTATTATTATTATTATTATTATTATTATTATTATTATTATTATTATTATTATTATTATTATTATTATTATTATTATTATTATTATTATTATTATTATTAATTTTTTTTTTTTCATCCATCAATACAAGCACACATTATCCACAGCAACCCGAACTCTACTACATATCAATCAATACGTGACTGATACGACCTACAACCAACAAGTTCACTCCGTGTTTTGACACACCCCGTCACAACAATATCGGATATTATTTACACTATCAAATTATCTATACGTTTAGTTCACTAATTAAAGCTCCAAACGTTGTCCTCAAGTCATGACGTTCTAACATTCTATTTATTTTAAGACCTGCACGTACGCAAGTTGTCGATTTTACGGATATAATGCTATAGGAAAAAAAAAAGAAAATAAATAAAAGGAGAGAGAGAAAAAGAGAAAAAAGTAAGAAGAGGACAATTAATTTTTATTTTTGTTTCCAAATCAGCTTTTCAATTCTCAAAACAAGGGACAGTAAGTATACGTAAATCTTGGACTTCAACCGAATCAGCATTCCAAACATTTGAAAAATCACTATTCAAAAAGAACA
>NC_088360.1:36576288-36593788 GCF_034508935.2 Berghia stephanieae
CAGCTTAAACCGTATCAATAATCTGATGAGCTATAATTACAATATCGATGATATGATTCGATATTATTAGAAGGACTTTACCTTGAAAAAATAAGTAGCATATCAATACTAGTATCTGGGGGATTATGTTATGACGCACTTTGAGAAAACACGTATTTTTAAAATTTTGGCCAGAAAACTCGTCCTTCAAATATCGATCGCGTAAAATGAATCTCATCTTGTCAAAAACTCTCAAACCTGAGAATTCATCGGAAGTCCCAGGTTTGAGAGTTTTTGACAAGATGAGAGTCATTTTAATTGATCGATATTTGAAGGAGGAATTTTCTGGCCAAAATTCTATATACGTATTTTTTGTTGTGTTGCATCTTGTCAAAAACTCTCAAACCTGAGAATTCCTCGGAAGTCCCAGGTTTGAGAGTTTTTGACAAGATGAGAGTCATTTTAATTGATCGATATTTGAAGGAGGAATTTTCTGGCCAAAATTCTATATACGTATTTTTTGTTTTTCTTGCTTTTGTTTTTAGAATACGACAGGGTTTTATATTAGTTAGGGATTAACCATGATAAACATAGTGCGGCTATGTGGTCTTGTGGTATGATACTCGCTATCGGATCGGAAGGTCCTGAGTTCGAGCCTCGTTCGGCGCATAGTTGAGTCCATGGAAGAGGCTCTTTACTCACATTCTCTCACTGTACTCGGGGTGTAAACTATGTACCTGGTCGATAACAGCGCTATCTGTCAGACAAAAAAAAATTTGTAATGTCGCCTAACAAGGGTCATGTCACGTTCTACATGTTTGTTTGTTGTTGCTGTTGGACCGGGACACTTTTTGAAGCGCTTTGAGTACGTTTAGTGGACATTGCGCTATTACCCCCCCCCCCCCCCCAAGCACAATATAGATAGAATGCGCTTGGCCAAGGAGTTCACAACATTGCCATCCGGAAGTATAACGGACCAACACACAAACTCTGTGTAACCATGAGCTTTTATAGTCTGGTTAATACAGTTTAGTGAGAACAACTCACAAACGCGGATGGCAAAAACAATAACAAAGGCCTGAGTGACGTCATCTTCGAACTATCTATAGATAGAATGCGCTTGGCCAAGGAGTTCACAACATTGCCATCCGGAAGTATAACGGACCAACACACAAACTCTGTGTAACCATGAACGTTTATAGTCAGGTTAATACAGTTTAGTGAGATCAACTCACAAACGCGGATGGCAAAAACAATAACAAAGGCCTGAGTGACGTCATCTTCGAACTATCTATAAGGTCTAGATCGGTATCCGACACAAACATAACAAAATGGTGGTTTGAATACATTGTTGTCTACTGCCTTGTGGTGACATTCAAGGTGGGGTAGTGTGTGATAGAACTGATAGAATGAGTGAGCTGTGTGGGTGAGTGAGTGATAATGTGAGATAGAGTGAGTGAGTGAATGAGTGAGTGAGTAGGTGAGTGAATGAGCGAATGAGTGTGTGGGTAAGTGAGTGAGATTGTGAGTGGGTGAGCCGGTTTGTGAGTGAGTGAATAATAATATATTAATAGGCGAGTATTTAGTGAGTAAGGGGGTAAAAGAGTGAATGATCGAGTGAGTGCATGAGTGAGTAGGTGACTGAATGAGTGGGTGAGTGTGTGTGTGTGAGAGAGAGAGTGAGAGAGAGAGAGAGAGAGATGGAGAGAGAGAGAGAGAGAGAGAGAGAGAGTAAGAGATCAAGTTTGTGAGTGAATGAGTTGGTGATTGGGTGAGTCAGTAATTGAGTGTATCCGCGAGTGAGTGAGTGCGTGTGGTCTTGTGGTATGACACTCGCTTTCGAAATGGAAGAACCTGGGTTTGAGCCTAGTTGAGTCCTTGGAAACGGCTCTTTATTCAAATTCTCTCACAGTACTCAGGTGTAAAATGAGTACCTGGCCGTTAACAGTGTTGTATCTGTCCGAGAAAAAAATTGTAATATCGCCAAAAGGCGTCATGTCTCGTTCTACATGTTACGAGTTGCTGTTGGTCTGAACCTTTTGTAAAGCGCTTTGATCACGTTTAGTGGATATCGCGCGATATAATAGCTCAAGTGAGTTAATGAGTGAGAGATTGAATATGTTATGGGCGGGTAGATAAGTGAGGACATAGGGGAGTGAATGAGGGAGTCTCTAAATGAATGAGGGAGTCTGTGAATGAATGAGTGAATGAATGAGTAAGTGAGTGAGTGAGAATGTGAATGAGTTAATGAGAAAGTAGTGGGGTGAGAGAGTGGGACAAAAAACAAAACAAAACAAACTTCGATCTATATTCAAATTTTCGTCCAACCGAGTCATCAATCACATGATTTGTTGCTGTCCGGCGATTGGATATTTCTTAACAATGTAAACACGCTGCATTGTTTAAGAAAATTGTAAACATACTCGTGTATCAAGCAGCTGAACAAAATGACCAATCGTGATGTTTAGACATTTCAAAAGCTGTGAACACTTTTCGCTACGTGGGTCACTTTAAGCACATTTTTGCAATGTGACCAATGACCTCGAGCACATGGAAAGGTAATATAGATCATCCCCATTGGATCTGGATCCTATATATTGATTTTGTGAGCAACATGTCACCTCAACAGAGGGGGGGGGGGGGGGGGGGGGTCAATCCTCGGATTTCATGCTATTGAGTAAGCGTTTTATCTAACCACTACACAGCCTTTGTAACAGATCGTTCATGTTTTCCCGGTTATAAATACACATCTATTTAAAAAAAAACAACCTGTTAAGTTTCTAATAAAAAGACTTAAGTTAACGGTTTAACACATTGCCGATATGTAAACATCCCGATCCTTATCACATTGGTGACAAGTGTGTACTGTCTCTGCCCCGCCTTTAACACGTCCGTCTCAATAACTTGGTGTGTGTGTGTACATTAACATGTCGTGTTCTAGTTTCACAACCACTGACAGTTACAGCGTGTTAGGCAATAATAGTTTTAATTTTCATGATTATATTATCATCACCGTGTCCTAGTAAAATACGTTCACACTGTTGGGTAATATGAAACGTCTTGAAGAAATCGAAAGCCGCTATTAATCGAGAAAATAATTTATCGGTTACATCTTCGTGGTTACACTTATACAGTACTGTTGTAACTATTATATATATATATATATATATATATATATATATATATATATATATATATATATATATATATATTATATATATATATATATATATATATATATATATATATATATATATATTAACTTATAACAGTACTCGCCTCTGGATTCAAGCTCGCTGAATAGACACTTAGATAACCACGCCTCTCGGACAGTCGTCATAATGTAAACAACGACAGTGATTGGTAAACATCGCAAACTGAATATATACCTATTGTTCTACCGTTTGATGAATCAAACCAACACAGAAATCTATGTGTAAACTTAAACGTTTATAATATGATCGAGAAAATCGTGTGATAACTAGTCACCCATTTGGCGGTATGAAAATAATAACAATGATCATAGAACGGTCGAATTCATTCACGTTATTGTTTGTAAACAACCAACTATGTTTGTCCGAACACGTGTTAAGGTGTGTCATAAATGCCATGGTTTGATTTGTCAAAAATCTACTGGTTAATTCCAGCAAGCTCTGCAATACGGCACGCTGGATCTGGGCGCAGATATCGTTAACTTTTAGCCACACTAGAACCGTAGCCATCGTTAACTTATAGCCTTACACTAGAACCGTATCCATCGTTAACTTATAGCCTTACACTAGAACCGTAGCCATTGTTAACTTATAGATAGTATGCAGATGACGTCACTCAGGCCTTTGTTATTGTTTTTGCCGTCCTCTGCCGTCTTCCGTACGGACAAAATACTAAGAATAAAGAGAAGAGCCGCTAGGCCTATCCATACTAGGCACCCGACGTCTTCTGACGTTTTTTTTTTCTTCGAGCTTGGTATGGGTAGGTCTAGCGGCTCTTCTCTTTATTCTTAGTATTTTGTCCGTGCCCAACGTCTTTATCCGGAAGACGGCAGAGGACGGAAGTGCCGGGTCGTCGGGGTCAGTCTCCAGTGTGGGTTAACCCTTGGGTAACTGGTGTTGGTTATAATAACAGTGAACCTCATTGAACTTAAATCACCGGTGGGCGATAAACGACTTTCCACTGTATTTTTATTTCGAATTGTCAAGTAGAGTAAGTTAAGTAGATCCATTGTGTTTTCTTAATTCATGCATTCAAAATTATTTTACTGTCACTCGGAAGACATTGGGTTATTGTCTTCAGCCAGACAGAGGATTCATTTTTTGGGGGATTTTAAAAATTACTTTTAGATTTGATGTTCTATTTTTTATGCTTTTGTTATTAATCAACTAATGAATTAATTTGTTTATGTATTTATTTATTCATCTATTTATTAAATTACATCATTGTATTTATAATATTGTGTTCTTTATAGTGTGGCCCTGTGCTTGAGTTTGAATAGGACTTTTAGGTGATCTCAAAGTAAAGCCATTGGTTGTTTACTCCTGGAATATACGTACTTCTTTTCGATATATGAACCAGACCACTTTGTCTTACTTTTTCTTGAATGCTTTGAATCGTAAATCTAGAATTTTCTGGACTATTCCATTTTTGTCCCTTTCAACTGGCTTTGAAATGAGCCAAAGGTGTCTTCCAAGCGCCGTAAAACCCTTTTAAAAAGATTTAAAACGAAACTGAACAGGCGTCAAAGAGTGAATTGTCAAAGCTGCTTTGGAACAATCAATGTCCAGTCGAATTTCTTTTCTACGATGCCTAATTTTAACCCTACATCCAAGACTTTTGCGAAATGAATGAGAAAGTCCAATTTACTGTCATTTATAGACAAAGTTCTGGGATTGAGAGTATTTTAAACACAAGTTAAGGGTCCTTTTAATTGATCAATATTTTGAGGGAAGAGTTTTCTGGCGAAAATTTTTAGGTTTTTATTTTATTTTTTATTTTTTTTTAAATTTCAGAGTACGGCAGAATGAGATTGAACGTTATGAACAGAAAAAAAAAAAACAACATTTCTTTAAGTAGCTAGAATGAAATAATAGTTTTAGCTTTCGGAGTGAGGGCTCTATCCGTTGAGATGTGATGGGGGCCCATAGAAGGAATATATTCATTTTCAAGCGACATGGCAAACATTTCTTGAAGTTTTCGTATTTCTTGATACTGTTAAGAATCCAAGACTGTTATCGATAATGCAGCTCGGCTCAATAGCTATGACCCACTGAACAATGTCAAATGATTGCACTGATTATACAAATCTCTCTCTCTCTCTCTCTCTCTCTCTCTCTCTCTCTCTCTCTCTCTCTCTCTCTCTCTCTCTATCTATCTAGCAATATATATATATATATATATATATATATATATATATATATATTATTTTAATATTTACCACAATGTTGGAGTCAGTCTACATGTCGAGCACTATCCGTACCATATTTGTATCAAACAGGATTCAATATATATATATATATATATATATATATATATATATATATATATATATATATATATATATATATATATATATATATATATATATCTTATACCACCATATCTGGATCTAGATAATACAAGTTGCGAAATGACCCCTAAAGTGTCCGTCGTACCTGCACCTTTAGAAACACGTTTCGGATAGAAAAATAAAAACAAAGTCACACAGACAGACCTGCCTAGTACTATGAAATATTCGTAGAATTACGTTTTTTTTGGCTCACGCTACAGAGCTACATTCGCTTCTTTGACTCAATAAATCTTGTTGAAAAGAAAAATGTAGTTCCGTAGATCCTATATTCAGGACTTTGAAGAGTGTGGATCGTGGTGATGGCAAATTATTGATTTCTAACACTGGCGGTCGGTCTATTGAGCAAAGTTGTTTTGTGCCGCCCTATAATTTTCAAATTTAGCAGATACTGCTTTTTGTCTCAATTTTTGCCTATGCTGATTTTCGTTCACACTCGCGCATCTCTCCTGTCTTATTACTTGCCATGATTGGTACCTGTAACTACTGTACGAAGGTTGTGCGTCATCACGGACGGCTCTCTTTTTCTTGTTGCCCCACGCGAGGCGAGATGACGTGCGACAATGAGCTGAGGGTGGGGTATGGGGGCTACCATGAGCCAAAAAGTCACCAGGCCGCCCAAGCATTTTATATAAAAGTGTTGTTTTCTTCTGTTTTAAAATCACGGCTATCCACTTCCCACCAGAAACAACGGATACTCTTGACTGCTAAAATAACTAGGTCAGGCCGGCAAATTTAATTTTGCACACCTTGAGGCCTGACTTGGGAGAAATCAAAACCATATCAATTTTATCATTGAAAGAACAGGTTTGTTGTAATCAAACCATACGGATGAAGAAAATTACAATAAATATAGATCTTATGCTATTCGTTTTTCTCAAACGGATGTTAATCATCAATAAGAATATTACACAAATCATTCACCGAGTAGAGCCCCATGATGCTATAAATAAGATTCCAAGTCCATTATCCCGAGACACACAGCAGTTCAATTTGTAGTTATTAGTTATGTTATTGTCTTTGGAGTAGATAAGAAGTGCATTGAGGTTGGATTTTCTATTCCTTCTATTAATGACTGTTATCACAGTTGATATTCGAAGGAAGAAATTTATATGGCAGTCTAATTGCTGTTGTCATATTGTTCTTTTTAAAAAATGATATTCACAAATCTCGATGAACAGACGTGTATCGCAATCCATACCGAAACAACAATGAAAGGATCCATAGACTTCAATGATCGGATGTTATACAATTTTTTCTGTAGAGGAAAATCGACAAATGGACCTCTTTTACATAATATATGCCCGTCGTAAATGCCACTTATGTGAGTATATCTCTTCAAAATTCAAACCACACATGACCCCCCCCCCCCCCCCCCCATTTTATTTTTATACACAATATACACACATTCTAAAAAAATACACCCACTAGAACATTGATATTGAGCAATTTCCGCTAAGTGAGCTCAAGACACTTAAAAAGGGCTCCTAAGCCAAAAGCAACGTGAAGACGAGACACGATGCCTGTTGGGCGAGATAACATTTTCCTCCAACAAAATCAACACTGCTTCTGGTCAGGTACCTACTCATTTTACACCTGAGTACAGTGAGATAATGTTTTCGATCCATGCCGCCTTAAATAAACAGCCAGCAACCGCCCCTGATTTCTAAAGCTATTTTTAGTGGCTTTTTCATTTTTTAAACCTTGGAAATTACGAATTTTTAAAATTTCCAGTTGGCAGCTGTGCACAGATAATGCTTTATAAGTCATAGAATATATTCATAAACATAATTGGTGATTAAATCATAAAAAGGTACAGCTATTGTCATCGGCCTCGAATTCGAAATTATATCATTTATTTATTTACTTAATAAAAAAAACAAAACAAACCAAACCAAAAGAAAAAAAAAAACCAAACCAAACAAACAATTAAAAAAAAAAAACATTTAAAATTTAAAAAATTAAAAACACAGCCAAAAATTAGGTCCTGAATAAGAATTCTGACAAGTTATCATCTTGCTAACTTTCCTAACACTGTATCACAAAACTTCATAGCCAAGCAGTTATACGGGGATTAGTTTTAAACGCTCGACTTTCACAAGAGCGCGTCTGTAGTTATTGTACACTTCATCGAATGTCATTCGTCACGCCATTATAAAAATAGACAGCTAAATTCTCAATGTTTCTTCTTCTTCAAAAACCGAAAAACGATCTTTGATAATAATATTATAGTTTCAATACAACCAAACAGAACAGCAACAAGAATAAGAGGAAGATGATGAAGAAGAAGAAGAAGAAGAAGAAGGAGAAGAAGAAGAAGAAGAAGAAGACCGATGAACGAACGAACTTTTCTTTTCTTGATGACAATTGGGAGTTTTCTTCATTTTCTGTTTCGCTACACACGTATTTCACACACACAATCGAAAAGCCCTCGTCGATTGGCTCGTGCGTTAGAGATAACGGTGAAATCCCCGCCCAGTTTAACACGCGTGGGCGTGGTTTCACGCGGCAGTTAGACGAGTCCACTGTGACAAATGGGGGTGAAAGATGTGGCAGATTTTGACAGCAAATCGCGATGAAGGGAAACTATTGAGGTGAGAGTGAAGACGGGTTTCAAGTAGCCTCTGTTAGATTTTATATAGAATGAGTTCTTGTGAGGACAACGATTGACCGGTCAGTGGTCAGTTGGTCAGGGAAATCTTTCTCCTTACCTGTTTTACATTTTTGCATTGTTCGAAAGTTTGCAAATTATGAATATTTCATATTTGGGTTGTTATGTTTTTGTGAGTTTGTTATTATTTGACAGTTATGTGACATAGAGTGGGTGAGTAGTGTTGTCTCTTAAAGATGGACTTTCCAAAACTACTCACCTTTTATTCTTTGAACTGACCGTGGACTTTCATAGCGACCATTTCTCATTCGTTTTATGTGACAAGCAGCCGCAATATTGGATGTTTCGGACTTCGGCCTGCATAAAGAAAAAAAAAAAAAGAAGGGGGGGGGGAGGGGGGGTATTCTATTCTAAGATTTGATATAATTTGTTTTGGGTTTGTTTTTTGTTGTTTTTTGTTTTAGTCTTTTTAAAACAATATTAAAGCCAGTCTTCCCCCCCCCCCCCTGCCCCCTGTTTTAAGGGGTCTGTGGCGTGAGTTTGTTGTTTTGATTTTTGTTTGTTGTAGTGTCGTCTTATCACATAAAAGCGTTTGCAAAATTAGATGGATGATAGCAAGTCGTTGATTTGGTATACAAGAAGATTCTGGTGTTATTTTGATATGTTGACAATGATGATGGTCTTGTTAAAGACAATGATGAGGAAGATGACGATGACACAAGGACGATGATGATGATGATGATGATGATGATGATGATGATGATGATGATGATGATGATGATGATGATGATGATGATGGTATCAGTCGTCAATCCTAGAAATGTGGAGAGTGCATGGAATCGAATCTATCATTCGCACAATCAGCTCCAGTCATATACATATAATATTATTATTGCTGTATGGAGCTCCCCCTACACAGAAATAAAGAAGACTGGGACTGTCAAATTCCATGACCCAAATCGACAGAGTTATGAATTACTCCCCTTCCCACCTTCGATCACGCACAATTTAGCTTGACTTCTTCTTCTTCTTCTTCTTCTTCTTCTTCTTCTTCTTCTTCTTCTTCTTCTTCTTCTTCTTCTTCTTCTTCTCTTCTTCTTCTTCTTCTTCTTCTTCTTCTTCTTCTTCTTTCTTCTTCTTCTTCTTCTTCTTCTTCTTCTTCTTTTTCTTCTTCTTCTTCTTCTTCTTTTCTTCTTCTTCTTCTCTTCTTCTTCTTCTTCTTCTTCTTCTTCTTCTTCTTCTTCTTCTTCTTCTTCTTCTTCTTCTTCTTCTTCTTCTTCTTCTTTCTTCTTCTTCTTCTTCTTCTTCTTCTTCTTCTTCTTCTTCTTCTTCTTCTTCTTCTTCTTCTTCCTTCTTCTTCTTCTTTCTTCTTCTTCTTCTTCTTCTTCTTCTCTCTTCTTCTCTTCTTCTTCTTCTTCTTCTTCTTCTTCTTCTTCTTCTTCTTCTCTTCTTTCTTCTTCTTCTTCCTTCTTCTTCTTCTTCTTCTTCTTCTTCTTCTTCTTCTTTTCTTCTTCTTCTTCTTCTTCTTCTTCTTCTTCTTCTTCTTCTTCTTTCTTCTCTTCTTCTTCTTCTTCTTCTTCTTCTTCTTCTTCTTCTCTTCTTTTCTTCTTCTTCTTCTTTCTTCTTCTTCTTCTTCTTCTTCTTCTCTTCTTCTCTTTCTTCTTTCTTCTTCTTCTTCTTCTTCTTCTTTTCTTCTTTCTTCTTCTTTCTTCTTCTTCTTTTCTTCTTCTTCTTCTTCTCTTTCTTCTCTTTTCTTCTTCTTCTTTGTCTATTACCACTGCGTCAGAAAAATATCTCGACAGCACCCGGATTACGTGTGAAGCGAGCGCTCTACCAACTGAGCTATCGGGAACACAATATCCTAATCTTTAAATCAGTAAAGGTATTGACACATTCATCCTTATTTGGTTTTTTCTTTTTTGTTGGTGTTTTTTTTTTTTTTAAGGATGATGGTGGTCGTGTGTGTGTGTGTGTGTATGTGTGTGTGTGTGTGTGTGTGAGAGAGAGGGAGAAAGAGAGAGAGAGAGATAGAGAGAGAGAGCGATAGATAGATAGAGAGAGAGGAGAGGAGAGAGAGAGAGAGAGAGAGAGAGAGAGGGAGAGAGAGAGAGAGAGAGAGAGAGAGAGAGAGAGAGAGAGAGAGAGAGGAGAGGATTGTAAAGTGACAGCTCCCTATATCTATAAGATATCTTTATTAAAAACTTACTCATTTTTTAAATTCAAAGTTATTAAGTAACTTGAAGTGTGATCTATGTTTTATATTCTCGTAATGTTGATAGGTTTTCCTTGCTGTTATATGTGTACAAACCTTGATTTGGCTCTAGCAAGCCGTTGTCTTCCTTCTTCTGTAAGGAGTGGAGGTAGGTGGGGTCAGGTAGTATTTCTTTACCAGCGCCAATGGCCTAGTGGATAAATGCATAAAATACAACCGTATGATTTTTTTAAAAATCTGATCTCGGAAGTCCCAGGTTCGAGCCTCCGCACCGGTACTTAAATCAGTAGAAAGGCAGCAAAGAACAGTAAACTGGAAATAGTTTACCCCGTCACCCTCCCCCTTTGTTGACAACGCCACTACCACATTATCTCATTCGTCTGTCGTGTTTCAGTCATGTTGTTTTGTTGATAAAGGGGAAACCCGAAACGTCCATTTGATCTTTTTTTTTGTATATTAAATTGAAGCTTACATTCAATTTCACATTGTTATTTATTCCTTTAGAGTGTAGGAAATTAAGGACTGAGAGACTAGAATTCGAGGAAGATTTGTGGTCTCTGAAGATTTCCTAGTTTTATCTCTACCTGAGTTACTTGCTATTAGTCATCATTGATTGTTTTTCAGACTATCAAAGTCCAGATTTTTATTCAGAACCTGTTTCTATATTGCCCAATTGTTTATTTGGATAGATGTTCTCCGTTTGCCGCGTTCCTTTGAACACATTTTTTGGTCTAACGGATGGCACTCATGTTTGGATATTTGTCCCTGAATAAAAAGTCCTGCTGTCGGTGACACACATTGAGTCCTTGGAAAAGGTTTTTAATTCACATACTCTCCCAATACTCAGGTGTAAAATGAGTACCTGACATGAAAGAGCGTTTTCTCTGTCGGAAAAAAATTGTAATGCCTGACAAACGTCATAAATTCTCGTCATGCATCCTACGTGCTGCTGTTGGCTTGAGACCCATTCAATTGCGCTTTTAGCACATTAAGAGGATACGGTTCTATACGAGGGTTCATTTTTCAAAACGAAAGGATCTGTTATATTATATTGATGCATTGTCAGTAAGTACAGTGCGCATATAAGACGGGCCATCCATATAAAGCAGCCTGCGGCGCCTTCTATATTCATAGTATAATATTGTGTCAGGAATAGCTATGTATTTTTGCTAGTCCGTCTTTCTTATTGGCTTGTGTTGGATACTCAGGAAGAGTTTTTGAAGGTTAACATTTAAGTAAAACAAGTAAAACACACATACACACACATACACACACACACACACACACACACACACACAAACATAGAATGGTGCACATCAACATTGTTTGCTATTGCTAATGATGTGAAAACCTCACGTTTCCCACTAGCTTCTTAATTTTGAATATTGTCTAATAATTGACCCGATAGCTCACTTGATAGAGCACTCGCTTCACAATCAAAAAGACCGAGATCGATCCCGGGTGCCCCCCCCCCCCGTCCACTCAGAAATGATTGGGTAGCTGGTCTGTAAGATCTGGTGGAAAGTACTTTGCGATATACTCGTGTCCTACCTAAAGGAAAACAAGCAATTGCTATTGTATGTTTCACGCTATAGACACTGGGATAAACTCCGGCTCCATGGGCGGAATGGCTCTGAAGGACCACCAATTCCTCAATTATAAGATTTATTTATTCCAAGCATATCGACTCTTTTATACTAAGAAAATAGTACCTAGACCTACACTCATTAGTGTCTTTATATATTATAACGCTCACCCTTTAAACGCCTTTTCATCATCAAAATTTAACTCAACTGGTCTTTCCATCTACCTACAGACCTGTCTTCTTAGTTTCTTCCTTCTGCCTGTGCTCACACGCCTAGATGCTAGATACTAGATATCACTCACTCAGTCTCTCCCTCTCTCTCGCCGCAGTCTCTTTACTCAAGACACATCGCACACACACACAAACACACACTGACTGTACTGTACTGCACACACCACTTCTTCTTCACCGTCTTGTGTCCACCAAGCATTACAGTCACTGGCAGGTCGCGTGAAAGGGGCGGGGCTAACGTCCCCCCTGCTGACAGGCAAGTCAACTCGCCCGGCCTGGCCGAGGCTGACAGCTCATTTATTATCCACGGCCCGAGCAAGGAGGCGGGTGATTGACAGATTTAGTAGCGCCATCCACGAGTTGCGACAGCCCCTGTTGTAAAAGTGTGTGAGTGTTGACGGCAAGGCTGCTTGCTGGCTGTCTGTCCGTGGCTACTGATGTGTCTTGTGTGTTGTAGTGTCGTGCAAAGCTAGCTAAAGTTTGAAGCCACCACCACCAACCACCACCGCTACCGCCACCACCTCCAACCAACATCACCACGCATTGCCATGCGAGTGAACGTAAGAACAGTGAATAATGAATAGTGTATGGATAGATAGACTGTGAATGGAGAACATCTAGAAACGTTCGTTTTGTTCGTTCGGAGGCCTAGATTTGTGTTTGAGTCTTGAGATTCATCGGGTTGGATCTGACTGACAGTTTAGAACCGTCCATGACAGCCGAAGGATTTGCTTGTGCACGAGAATTTCTGCGATACTAAACTACCACTACAACTACTATAGGACTATTACTAAACTGTCAAGTGACAACAAGACATCACAAACAAGTTGAAGTGGAAACTTTGCAAACTGCTGCGAACTGTAATAATTTATTATCAACAGTGACCGGCACCATCCATTATTATCTGTGTTGCGCAACTTACGAAAACCGTGCGTGCATTCCTCCAGTATTTGGACTTAACTACTTACACGCCTTCGTCATCAACATGCCTCATAGAGTGACCAGTTAGCTCATCCTCGTGCTAAAATTTGTTGTCTTTTTTTGTTTGATCTTTTCAACTTTTCAAAGAGGAAAATTTTCATGAAACATTCTTCTCGGTGAAAGGAGTTTTACTACTACTAAAAGTTCTCAAAAGTTCTAGAAAAGTTAAGAAAAGTTTGTTTACCTTCTCACCAAGTGTCTATAATTTATCCATCCAGTCAAATAATCCGAGGAATTTGGATTATTTTGGAGTAAAATAAAAGTCTTCGACATGATTTCATCCAACGGGTAGGTTTGGTTCCAACGTCGGTTCCAGTCGAGCAACCATCAATACCATTGTTATTGTTATTATTATTATTGTTGTTGTTGTTGTTGCTGTTGCTGTTATGCTACAGCTACAGTCGCGGTTGATAGTTAATCTACTAGCGAGGCCTGACACAAAATTATAAATCTATATAGTTATTTGTTATGTTGTGGCTTTATATCAATATTGAAATTGTTACACACTCTATACTATGGCATTGTTGTATTCAGTGCTAGACACCAACCCATCGTAATCAGATTTCTGCCGTTCTCTGGAAAACCCCAGATTTAAAAATTTGGCCAGAAAACTCGTACTTCAACTATCGATCGATTTAAATGACCCTTATCTTGGCAAAAACTCTCAAACCTGGGACTTCGCCGAAGTCCCAGGTTTGAGAGTTTTTGCCAAGATGAGGGTCATTTAAATCGATCAATATTTGAAGGGTAAATTTTACGGCCAAATTTTTAAATATGGGTTTTTCCAGACAACGGCAGATTTATTATTGTCGTGTAATTATGGATATTATTGCGGTCGGTTATTGTTTTTCAAGTATTATCATTATTATTATTGTGGTTCGTTATAAGGTACCTATCTAGTTCTTGCTTCTCGTCCATAGGATTTCGAGGACTGTTCAGTTTATGACACGTGTGATCAAATTCTATCTATCTGGACTGGCCGGTGGATTGTAAACAACAGTCCCGACACACTATAGAGTTGTTGTTGTTGTTGTTATTGTTATAGTTGTTATAATAATAGTATTGTTGTGAATTCTCACCCCTGTGGACTATCGATAATTCGTTATTGTTTTGGAGTATATTATACACAAATCATATCGGAACAGGTTTGATGTATTGTATTTCTGTATATTTGTTTGTTTGTTTGTTTGTATGATGATGACGAGTGTTGAATATCAGCGTGTCTGAATGAATAGGTTTATCCAACTATGTTAGCATTTTAAGTCACGAGGGTCAAAGGTTGATGCTTGAAAAAATCTGTACATGAAAATAATATTTTCTTCTGTTTATTTATATTTTATATCTATAAAGTCAATTTACCTAAAGTATAAACATACACAATCAGTCACCGATACAGAATGAATTAATTGTAAAAAGTAATCATTGTTATTGAAGGCCGTCTATTCACTGACAGAAAACAAAATGTAATATTGATAGATAAGAATAAGATAAGTGTACATTTATTTCAAACTGACCAATAAATATTATTGTTTATGAAATAGATTTCAATCTTATTGAGTAAACCTGTTACGAGTCAACACAGCAGTCACTATATTTATATAGACACAGTGATGACAATGAGTTCATCCTTACAATATAGCACCAAAAAACCCCCCAAAAAACAACAACAATTAACAATCAAACAAAGAAACAAAACATAAAAACAAACAACCTCTTCTAAGAAAAGAAACAATGAAACAAAAAACAAAATAAATCAAAACAATAAGAAAAACAAACAAACAAATCCAAACAAATTAATTTTAATCCCCCAAAAATTAACAAAAAATAAGTTAATGAACTACAAACTGGCGTTTCAGCCGTCACAGAATATATAGGTATTCTAGATAAAAGACTATAATATTATATAATCGGCATGGACGAATACCTTTCGCTTCTGTTTTCTTTGTATTCTATTATTGTAAGTCATAATTTCATTAAATCTTGTATACCAAGAAGAAACATATAGCAACATTAATATGAACGTCCCTTACAAAATTGGTTTTAAGAATAATTTAAAGCTAATAAAAACATTTACAATCTCCAGTTAGACTTATTGTTAAAATTCATGAAAGCTAAAGGTCCCAAAATCTTCATAAACAAAATGGGTCATTTTCATAGTTTCTAATAATATTTAAAAATTTTATTTTGTCTTCTGGAATAGAAAGATGTAAGAACTTGCTAAAGAAAAAAAAAGATTTGCTGTTGACTAATAAACAGAACATTCTTATATAATTGTTGATGTAAAAAAAAAAAAAAATAAAGAAAGATATTTTTAAAATGAATCTAAAAACCAACCTCAGTAATAAGTAGAAGCTGATTTAAATTAGACATCTAAGCTACAGCACATATCCAGTCTAGATATGGACCTTTGAGCCGTGAACTAATTGGTGACGTCACTGTGTTTTGATTTTATATGAATTTTTGGACAAAATCTCCAAAGGGCAACAAAAAAAAAAAAGTCAAATATATAAATAAATAAGTTTATAAATAAATTTATACCTAAATGAAAACTAACTAATTAAATATATAAATTACCTACTATATAGATGTTAGTTAATATTCCAGTAAATAAATAGATAAATTAACAATCTAAAATAATAAAAAAAAATAAAAAAAATAAAAATATATATATAAGTAAATAAATAAATAGATAAATAGATAAATAAATAAATGATAAATAAATAAATAAATAAATACATTTATTAATTAATCAAAAAATGAATAAATAAACATAAATGTAACTCGACAATTGACATGTGAAATGATGTCTAGAACGGTTTTGAAAAAGGTCATTGAATCAAGATAGATACCATAAATGGATGGATCTTGTTAGAACTCCCAATGCGACCCACTTTGTCAGTGTGAATCTGGGCCTTTAATTAAAGTTGAACTTGACTGAAAGAGTTAAAGTAAGTACCGTCATCGAGGAGCGTAGTCCTTAGTGTTTGTTATTCCCTAATTTGACTTAACTTGACATAACGCCTTTCGCTTCTTAATATTCCGATAGGACGCCTCGGCTCGGCGGCCTCTCTTTTCGTCTGTGTCAATTCCTTACACTAAAAGAGAAAAATCAAACCAATCTAAAACACCCTGAAACGACGTGCCCTTATTTGCAGGTCTGATAACCCAATTCCTTGTGGGCTCATTTTGCTGAAATGAAAATCCGGTGTTCCTTCTCATAGAGGTTAGATGTCATAGTCTTCCACAATGATGTCATAGTCTTCCACAAAGATGTCATAGTCTTCCACAAAGATGTCATAGTCTTCCACAAAGATGACATAGTCTTCCACTAAGATGTCATAGTCTTCCACAAAGATGTCTTAGTCTTCCACAAAGATGTCATAGTCTTCCACAAAGATGTCATAGTCTTCCACAATTCTCTGTCCATCGCCATCTCCGACTCTGAGCAGTCCTTCATCATGCTCACAGAATAAAACGTTAGCTAGGATAGATAATAATAACCTTTACACATTTTAGAAAATAAGATTTAAAAAAAAACTTTTAGAATATTTCTTAAAATAAAGTGATCGGAGGTAAATATTCTAATGCTTAGGCTAGAAAAATATTAAATGCATAGTAAAAAACATGAAAAATAACAAATTAGGTAAAATCATCAGAAAAGACGACTAATTTTTAAAAAAATTCTCCCTCCTTTTAATTTCATTTTACTGGCATTGCAATTTGTATCATTATGTTTTCATTTTATTTCAAACACGGTGGTACTATTAGGCTTGAATCTAATGTGGGCCTTAAAGGTGGAAATGCATAAGTTCTAAGAGGCAAAGGCTAAATTACTGTGCTCATCATGCATATAGGTCTTATAAATGTAAATTAGATGTAACACCGTGTGAGGTATGAATAACTTGCACAATTGACTCTTCCGTAGGCCTGAGAGATTTCTGAAGGCAGCAACTTTAAAAAGACAAAAAAACAAAACAAAACAAAACAAAAAACAACAAAAAAAAAAAAAAAAACATTAAAAAAAAGAAAGAAAAAAACACAACTCAACTAATGTCATCACACGTCTTGTCAATTTGATATTCTGTCCGATTGAACTAAACGAAGATAATTTGGGGTTTAAAGCGACGTGTTTTTATCTGCAGGTCTGATAACCTAAATTGTTATGGTCTTATTGTTGTAATATAAATACTCTTAAAAAAACAAGCAAAGTACTTTCCACCAGATCTAACAGAACCAGCTACCCAATCACTGCTGGGTGGACGGGGGGGGGGGGGGGGGGGGGGGGTCATATATATATATATATATATATATATATTTAAAAATATCGCCTGCACCCGGGAT
>NC_088360.1:36598788-36601288 GCF_034508935.2 Berghia stephanieae
GAGTGCTCAACAAGTGAGTTGTACTGTGTGAAATTTTTAAAAATGTCTTTCGTAATGAAACATGAAACATCCGGCACAATACAGACAATACAGTAATTCATATTATTTTACTTATTGAGCAAAATATCTGTAAAAAAAGATGTATTTAAACATTTTACTTCGCAAAGGTAATTTGTCTGTAATATTAATTCAATTGATGGATTAATTTATGAAAAAAAGGAGAATAATATGATGAAAAACGCATAATAGCAGAATAGCTTTTTATATATTAAGACATAACAAAGGCCAAGAGTGATAACATTAGCGTTTTAACGAGTCTAGCCACAGAACCATAAATTGAAAAACTATGAAGGATATAATATAGTTTGGATAAGGGATGTAAAGGCAGGGAAGAAAGTTGCAGTTGGAATGGGGGGGGGGGGGGGGGGGGGGGGGGGGGGGGGAGGGGTGGGGGTTGTTGATAAAAGTAAAAAAAGAATAGAAAGGAAAAGGGGGGGGGGCAGACAAAAAGTGTAAGAACAATAACACACACACACACACACACACACACACATAATAATAATAATAATAATAATAATAATAATAATAATAATAATAATAATAATAATAATAATAATAATAATAATAATAATAAAGATAAACAAGCAAAATAAATATAGATAGATAAGATAATATTTAAATAAAAAGCAAAACAAACGAAGACTCAGAAAGGGGGTGGGAACCATTTTATAACAAGAATATAAGGAGGAGGGGAGGTGGGGGGGGGGGGGGGGGGGGGGGGGGGAGCAGATATTAAAGGGTAATAGTATGCTAATGATGATGATATTAATGATAAAAATAATGATTATGATGATGACGACGACGGCGATGATGATGATGATGATGATGATGATGATGATGATGATGATGATGATGATGACGATAGATATGGTAATAAAACCACAATATTTCCAAAAAGGACAAGAAATAACAATGACAATATTTTATAGCATTGTTCAAATTAAGAGATAAAAGTCCTTACCGACACACACACACACACACACACACACACACACACATACGCGCGCGTGCGCGTGCGTGCCAGCGCACGCACATAATACTTATACATGTATATACGTAGCCATATGGCACTATCACCGCCACAACCGCCACCACCACGACCACCACCACCACCACCACCACCACCACCACCACAATCCCTATCACCACCTATCATTATGTTGCACAGTGTGAGACAATCTATTATTCAGGCGATTTGAAAACCACCAACAATGAGGATTTGTAACTGAGTCGCTAAGTCGAGTCCCAATGCCTTTGGCGGCTGATATTTGAAATGAAATCAATCTTTTAAAAAAAAATTATTTTAAGGATTAAAGTTAGAAGGGGAAAAAATAAATGATACTTAAAGACATTTTTGTGTGGAAATTTTGCTGTGAAAAGATTAAATCAGTATAGACAAAGAATTATTTAGAGTTACTTGGTGACTTAAACACTTTACCCGAGGGTGTTGGGGAATATGACACGAGAATAATGAAAAGATTAGGGATAACTTTATTATTATTTTTTTTTATTCAGAATTGTGAGATTTACACGTGAAAATCCCCACGGCCTCCTCTTGAAGGAAAAAAAAATAATAATACAAGATTGAAAAAAATTAAAGTAGAAGAATAAGAAGAAGAATAGGAAGAAGAATAGGAAGAAGAAGAAGAAGAAGAAGAAGAAGAAGAAGAAGAAGAAGAAGAAGAAGAAGAAGAAGAAGAAGAAGAAGAGGAAGAAGAAGAAGAGGTGGAGGAGGAAATAATAAAAAAGCAACAACAAAAGATAGGAAAACAAAAATGACAACAGCAGTAAAAATAACAATAAAACAGCATGCTGCAAGCAATAACAGTGTAAGCACAAAATGTTATTTACTCCATGACAACAATATTATCCGCTTTGTCCAGTTTTGTATCAAACTGCACTTTAAAAATAATAAATTAAACAATGAATCTCCCCACCCCCCCCCCCTCAGCCTCCCCCCCCTCCCCGCCACCCCCTCCTCATCTACCACCATCACCACCTCTTCACAATTCTTCACAATTCTGCGTTCTATTGTCCAAGCTGTAAATATGAGGGTGTAAGTTGAAACTCTCTGAAACATGATCAGTGGTAGCAAAGGGCAATTTTTATCCATTCTCAATTACTTATATTTAAAAATAAAAAAATAAATAAAAAATTAAAATTCACTTTTATTTAGTCATGAACAACAATGAATTTGGATGGAACGAATTGACGTCACTTAGCTCTTTGTTAATGTTTTTAGACAGCCATTCTTTATGATCAGTTCTCTCAAACTTATATCCATCAGACTATAATCGTTTAATGTTACATCTATTTTTTGTGTGTGTTGGTACATTATATCCGGCTGGCGGATGTTATGCGCATTTTAACTAAACGCATAACATCGACAACAGCTTCAACAAAGAACAAAATACCAAAAACACGGAAACGGGCAGAATGG
>NC_088360.1:36613788-36616916 GCF_034508935.2 Berghia stephanieae
AACGCCTATGGTGGTCCGATTAGAATTTATTTTAACCCTTCTCACTTCCACATCAAATTCAAAACCACGAGACACAACCCACCCTTCACTTCCTTCTTTTTCTTTCTTCTTTCTATCCTTCCATCCTTCCTTCCTTCCTTCGTTCTGTCCCTTTTTCTTTCCTTTCTTTTTGAATTATAAAGATTTTAATTTTAACCCCTCTCCCACATCAAATTCACACGAGGCACAACCCACCCCCTACTTCCATCTTTTTCTTTCTTTATTCCATCCTTCGTTCCATCATTCTTACCGTCCGTGTGTTTTTTTTTTTCTTTCCTTTCTCTTTGGATTATATAACTTTTTAATTTTAACATTCTCACTCCCACATTAAATTCAAAATCACGAGACAAATCCGTCCCTCATCTTCCTCCTGTTTCTACCTATCTTCCTTCCTTCCTTTATTCCTTCCTTCCCTCCTTCTTTCCTTTTCCTTTCCTTTCCTTTCCTTTGGATTATATAACTTTTGTTTTCCATTCTCTTTCCTTTAAAAAAAAGGTTTGATTTATTTAAAAACATTTTTTTTTTATAGTTTTAATAGATTAACATTGTTTAAATGATCAATCTTTCTTTCTTTTATGAATGAATTTAGTCCTGTTCGTCTCTGTGGATTGACAGATCGATGGAGAGAAAGATAGACTGACAGGGAGAAATAAAGAGATTTTATTTATCTCATGCCTGTATTTTGTACGCTTCCCTTGCATTAAAAATAAACCGTCTTATCAAATTCTAATTATCTTGTTTCCGAGGGGTAGACAAAGTTGCAACAAAAATATGTGAGTCGTGTTTGCATTATGGTATTATTGTCAATGCCAGTTATTTGTTGTTAGCCGAAAAAGGGTTTAAAGCCGAAACATTCAGTTTTAAGTATTTTGTTATATTTTGACTTATTTTGAAAATTAATATTTCACTTACATCCCTCCATAGAAAAACAATTTATCTTTTGGACTCATCTAGCTGTGTTAGTGTTTTACTCAGCTAAGATGATGATGGTAATGATGATGATGATGATGATGATGATGATGAATGATGATGATGGTGATGATGGTAGTGATTTTTTTCTTCTTCTTCTCATTATTATTATTATTATTATTATTATTATTATTATTATTATTATTATTATTATTATTATTATTATTATTATTATTATTATTATTATGATGATGGATGATGATGATGATGATGATGATGATGATGATGATTGATGTTGTAATAATGCTGGTGATACGCTCTTCTTCCTCGAATATTATAACGGTGTAGATAGATGGCTTTCATCGTTCATCGTTCAGCTTTTAGCGATAGGTGAGAAACTGTAGATCGATACGGGCCCTGTTGTGGATTATGGGGTAGTTCGGTCTTCATCCGATTGGGGGACCAACGTTATTGATTCCACAGCTAGTCTTCTACTCCCCCCCCCCCCCCCCCCCTCTACCCCCCCCCCCCCCACACACACCACTTCAGTCTTTATACTCCTGTACTAACTACGAGATATACTGTACTACTACCACAACGCCACCACCACCACTACTATTGCTACCACACCACCACCACCACCACCACCACTACCACCACTAACACTACTATACTACCACCACCCTTACTACTGCTAGCTGTTACTGGAACTGCTCACTCTGACGTCCCTACGCTCTAGTCCTGAAGTACTCACCCCACAATTGTCCTTTGTCAATAGGCATTCGAGTTTTTTATTTTTTTTTTAAACCCATTTGTTTTTGTTGTTGTTGTTGTTGTTTATTTTTTTCGTTTTCGTTTTCGATTTTTAAAACTCTTTAAAAAATGTTTTTTCCTCAATTTTGACGCGGAAAGGCTGTCTCTGTATATGGAAATTATTTATTTGTATATATTCATGTGCTGTATAAACCTGGAGAGAGAGAGAGAGAGAGAGAGAGAGAGAGAGAGGAGAGAGAGAGAGAGAGAGAGAGAGAGAGAGAGAGAGAATGGTGGTCCTCAAGCAATAATAACTCCTAGACTTTGGGTGATTTTTTTCTCATGTTAATTCAAAACAATTCCCCCCCCCCCCCCCCCAACTTCTCTGTCCACCGATATGGTCAATTAGTCAAAGCTTAGTGTGGCTGTGATTTGTTATATATGTAATATTATATATTATATATATATATATATTATATATTTTATAAATTATGTATATTGTTGTTGTTGCCGAAGTAGGGTTTTGAGTCCGGAACGTTCCGTGTTTTGCTTTTTTTTTTATTTTTTTTTTTAAATCTGTTATATTCATTTCAAGCGCCGAGAGCTCATATCATATTGCATGGGATGTTGGCGTTATATAAGTGTGCAGTATTATTATTATTTTATTATTATTATTTATTATTATTATTATTATTATTATTATTATTATTTTTATTATTGTTTACAGTCTACAACTTCTAGCAGCTTAGTATTACTTTTTGTAAATATTGAGTGATACACATTTTGGCCGCAGAAAGAAGCAAGGACTTCTATTGTCCATTCAACACTACAGAAACCAGCTCCTTGTTGTGGCTTTGAAAGACTAGCATAATTTAAGCATTTCTTTGTGTCAAAGTTTGCGCGTTAATATGCCTCATAATATAAATGTTTCTGTCTTGGCCAAAAATATAACACACACATTAAAAGGATGCCTACTCATCATTTTTTTATATAATTTGTGACGCAAGAAATTTTAAGATTAAGCTAGGCGCTAATCTTCCGTTGCGTTGGTTTGAGAGTATTTCTATTAGAATAATGAGCAGAGTAATAATTTGGGTTATCAGACCTGTAAATAAGTACACGTCGGGCTTGGTTGGCCAAAACTTTTAGTTTTACAAGTTAGAGATCGGGATGTACCAACGTAATAGGTCAATGGCGTTTTAATCCTATTTTTAATGTCAATTTTTAGCGGTTGAGTCTTCAATGAATATGAATGATCTGGGTGGTTTTACGACTTTGGTACAGATGGGTGGTTGGATAGATTTAGGCTAATTTGGTGTTTTTGGGTCGGGAAATTAGAGAAAAAATGGACCAAGATGTGATTTTATTGCTTCCTAATGTCCGGATTAAGAGACTGTAGATCTGATGTAGGTTTGTGGAGCTGATAA
>NC_088360.1:36617016-36637016 GCF_034508935.2 Berghia stephanieae
TTTTTTGTCATTCTTAACACATAAAAAAGTCACCGGAAGTGCAATCTATGTGCATCGAGTGACATATAGATCATGTCGTAACATCCCGTTAATTCGGAGTCCTTTGTCCCTGCTGTCACCGATAAAACATCATCAATCGCTTTCATTGGTCCCGATAATGGTTTTAAAAATAGAATGCAGTGTCCCTCCCTCCCTTTCCACTCGAGAACAACATGACTTGTTGAATACCTTTAATCTTCTTACTCTAGTTATATTATTGTAATTTATAGGTGCGCTAACATATATAATTACAGATGTAAGCATTATTTATTTTTCTTACTGTCATTTTTACAACAAATTGATACATTTATTCGTCTTTGTTCAAAACACAAGCGTACCCCTTTGAACGATACTTCTTTTTTTCTTTTTTCTATCTTTCTTTTTTTTTAGTCTTTGTTTTTGTTCTGTTTTATATTCCTGCTACCGGTTAAAAAAAAAGAAGAAGAAGAATAGAACAAATGGAACGTACACATTAAAAAAAATTAAAGTAATAAATGATATATAACAATCAATGGCAACTGTTGGTGTAGTGGTTATATAACTCGTTGATCGAGGGTAAGGATTTGAATCCCACTAGATGCCTCGAGATGTTTATTACTCGCTCTGCCTAGATTGTTTTTGTTTTTTTTTAAATTGTATTATATGGACCCCCCCCCCCCCCCCCCCCCCCCCCCCCCCCCCCAAAAAAAAAAAAAAAAAAAAAAAACAAACAAAAAAAAAACAAAAAAAAAACAATAACAACAACAAACACACACACACACACACACACACACACACACACACACACACACACACACACACACACACCTTCCTTTCTCTACAGATCCTCAACCGGTTTATTTAGGTACACATTTTTTTATTTAAAAAATATTACTATTATTTTTCTCTTCCTTTCCCTTTCTCTTCCCCCCCTCTCTCTCTCTCTCTCTCTCTCTCTCTCTCTCTCTCTCTTCCTCTCTCACTCTCTTATCCCTTCTCACTTTCTCTCTCTCTCTCTCTCTCTCTCTCTCTCTCTCCCCCCCCCTCGTTTCCCTTCTTTTCTCTCTCTTTCTTTCATACCTTTAGTTCTCCTTCTCTCTCACTTCTCTCTCTCTCTCTCTCTCTCTCTCTCTCTCTCTCTCTCTCTCTCTCTCTTTTCCCTTCTTTTCTCTTTCTTTCATCCCTTTAGCTCTCCTTCTCTCTCTCTCTCTCTCTCTCTCTCTCTTCCTCTCTCACTCTCTCATCCCTTCTCACTTTCTCTCTCTCTCTCTCTCAATATATATATAATATATATATATATATATATATATATATATATATATATATATATATATAGGTATATTATATCCTTCTTCTCTCGTCCCTTTATCTCTCCTTCTCTCCCACCACGGCTCCATCCTTATTGGCCATCCTAATTTCCAAGACCGTGTATGGCGACGATATCCCCCACCAGCAGTGTAGTGTAACTGTAGATGAGCCTCGACATCCCACACGATTCGATAGTCTCCAGGTGAATTGGATTGATCAATAATCGATAACCAACGCCTATGGTGGTCCGATTAGAATTTATTTTAACCCTTCTCACTTCCCCATCAAATTCAAAACCACGAGACACAACCCACCCTTCACTTCCTTCTTTTTCTTTCTTCTTTCTATCCTTCCATCCTTCCTTCCTTCCTCCCTTCGTTCTGTCCCTTTTTCTTTCCTTTCGTTTTGAATTATAAAGATTTTAATTTTAACCCCTCTCACTTCCACATCAAATTCACACGAGACACAACCCACCCCCTACTTCCATCTTTTTCTTTCTTTATTCCATCCTTCGTTCCATCATTCTTACCGTCCGTGTGTTTTTTTTTCTTCTTTCCTTTCTCTTTGGATTATATAACTTTTTAATTTTAACATTCTCACTCCCACATTAAATTCAAAATCACGAGACAAATCCGTCCCTCATCTTCCTCCTGTTTCTACCTTCCTTCCTTCCTTCCTATCTTCATTCCTTCCTTCCTTCCTTCTTTCACTTTTCCTTTCCTTTCCTTTCCTTTGGATTATATAACTTTTGTTTTCCATTCTCTTTCCTTAAAAAAAAAAAGGTTTTATTTATTTAAAAACATTTTTTAAAAGTTTTAGTAGATTAACATTGTTTAAATGATCAATCTTTCTTTCTTTTATGAATGAATTTAGTCCTGTTCGTCTCTGTGGATTGAAGGATCGATGGAGAGAAAGATAGACTGACAGGGAGAAATAAAGAGATTTTATTTATCTCATGCCTGTATTTTGTACGCTTCCCTTGCATTAAAATATAACCGTCTTATCAAATTCTAATTGTCTTGTTTCCGAGGGGTAGACAAAGTTGCAACAAAAATATGTGAGTTGTGTTAGCATTATGGTATTATTGTCAATGCCAGTTATTTGTTGTTAGCCGAAAAAGGGTTTAAAGCCGAAACATTCAGTTTTAAGTATTTTGTTATATTTTGACTTATTTTGAAAATTAATATTTCACTTACATCCCTCCATAGAAAAACAATTTATCTTTTGGACTCATCTGAGCTGTGTTAGTGTTTTACGTTAGCTAAGATGATGATGGTAATGATGATGATGATGATGATGATGATGATGATGATGATGATGATGATGATGATGGTAATGATGATGATGATGATGATGATGATGATGATGATGATGATGATGATGATGATGATGGTAGTGATTCTTTTTCTTCTTCTTCTCATTATTATTATTATTATTATTATTATTATTATTATTATTATTATTATTATTATTATTATTATTATTATTATTATTATTATTATTATGATGATGATGATGATGATGATGATGATGATGATGATGATGATGATGATGATGATGATGATTGTTGTAATAATGCTGGTGATACGCTCTTCTTCCTCGAATATTATAACGGTGTAGATAGATGGCTTTCATCGTTCAACGTTCAGCTTTTAGCGATAGGTGAGAAACTGTAGATCGATACGGGCCCTGTTGTGGATTATGGGGGTAGTTCGGTCTTCATCCGATTGGGGAGACCAACGTTATTGATTCCACAGCTAGTCTTCTACTCCCCCCCCCCCCGCCCCCGCCCTCTACCCCCCCCCCCACACACACACACTTCAGTCTTTATACTCCTGTACTAACTACTAGATATACTGTACTACTACCACAACGCCACCACCACCACTACTATTGCTACCACCACCACCACCACCACCACTAACACTACTACTACTACCACCACCCTTACTACTGCTAGCTGTTACTGGAACTGCTCACTCTGACGTCCCTACGCTCTAGTCCTGAAGTACTCACCCCACAATTGTCCTTTGTCAATAGGCATTCGAGTTTTTTTAAATTTTTTTTTATTTTTTAAAACCCATATTGTTTTTGTTGTTGTTGTTGTTGTTGTTTATTTTTTTCGTTTTCGTTTTCGGTTTTTAAAACTCTTTAAAAAAATGTTTTTTCCTCAATTTTGACGCGGAAAGGCTGTCTCTGTATATGGAAATTATTTATTTGTATATATTCATGTGATGTATAAACCTGGAGGGAGAGAGAGAGAGAGAGAGAGAGAGAGAGAGAGAGAGAGAGAGAGAGAGAGAGAGAGAGAGAGAGAGAGAGAGAGAGAGAATGGTGGTCCTCAACCAATAATAACTCCTAGTTTTTGGGTGATTTTTTTTCTCATGTTAATTCAAAACAATTCCCCCCCCCCCCCAACTTCTCTGTCCACCAATATGGTCAATTAGTCAAAGCTTAGTGTGGCTGTAGATATATGTTATATATTGTTGTTGTTGGCCGAAGTAGGGTTTTGAGTCCGGAACGTTCCGTGTTTTGCTTTTTTTTAAAAATTTTTTATTTTATTTTGAATCTGTTATATTCATTTCAAGCGCCGAGAGCTCATATCATATTGCATGGGATGTTGGCGTTATATAAGTGTGCAGTATTATTATTATTATTATTATTATTATTATTATTATTATTATTATTATATTATTATTTTATTATTATTATTATTATTATTGTTTACAGTCTACAACTTCTAGCAGCTTAGTATTACTTTGTCTTGTGTAAATATTGAGTGATACACATTTTGGCACGCAGAAAGAAGCAAGGACTTCTATTGTCCATTCAACACTACATAAACCGGCTCCTTGTTGTGGCTTTGAAAGACTAGCATAATTTAAGCATTTCTTTGTGTCAAAGTTTGCGCGTTAATATGCCTCATAATACAGAATGTTCTGTCTTGGCCAAAAATATAACACACATATTAAAAGGATGCCTGCTCCATTATTTTTTAATATAATTTGTTACGCAAGAAATTTTAAGATTAAGCTAGGCGCTAATCTTCCGTTGCGTTGGTTTGAGAGTATTTCTATTAGAATAATGAGCAGAGAAGTAATTTGGGTTATCAGACCTGTAAATAAGTACACGTCGGGCTTGGTTGGCCAAAACTTTTAGTTTTACAAGTTAGAGATCGGGATGTACCTACGTAATAGGTCAATGGCGTTTTAATCCTATTTTTAATGTCTATTTTTAGCGGTTGAGTCTTCAATGAATATGAATGATCTGGGTGGTTTTACGACTTTGGTACAGATGGGTGGTTGGATAGATTTAGGCTAATTTGGTGTTTTTGGGTCGGGAAATTAGAAGAAAAAATGGACCAAGATGTTGATTTTATTGCTTCCTAATGTCCGGATTAAGAGACTGTAGATCTGATGTAGGTTTGTGGAGCTGATAATGAATTCACAAAGCAGCTGCTGTGTATAGGGGCTCAAGTCATGACCATGATAGCAATAATATAACCAGGTTGGTGGGGGTTACTGAGGGGGGAGGTGTGAACGATCGATGGTGATGGTGTTGATGATGATGATGTTGATGATGATGATGATGATGATGATGATGATGATGATGATGATGATGATGATGATGATGATGATGATTCAATAACGATATTCACCAATTTTTTTTTTCTCACCAGAATGGGTGGCTATGTGGTCTTAGGATATGACACTCGCCTTAAGACTGAAAGGTCCCGAGTTCGAGTCCCGCTCTCAGCGGCGCATAGTTTAGTCCTCGAAAAAAGTCCCTTTATTCTTACAATCTTTCACCGAACCCATGTCTAAAATGAGTACCCGGCGTTGTCTTTGTCGAAATAATTGTATTATCACTTTACAGTCGTCACGTCTCGTCCTACATGTCCAGTGTTGCTGTTGGCTAAAGACTTATTCTAAAGCGCTTTGACCACGTTTAGTGGATATTGCTCTATATCATCGTGTACATAAGAGCGTGCAGGTCTGACATCCGAACCCACTTATGGGCCTAGTTTAACATTGTTGTAATGGGCAATATTTTGCGTAATTTTTTGAGATTTCCATTTCAACAATGATGAGCCCATAATGAATTGGGTTATCAGACCTGCAAACAATTGCACGTCGCTCTAGAGAATGCTCAAGATTTTAACAGTTATTTTTAATACTAATAATATGACAGCTGGCTATTGACATACTTTATCAGCGGCTTTGAAAAAAATATTGTTTTCCTAAACTAAAATAAACTCCGATAAAACAATTATTATATAATACCCCGATATTTATAGTGATGATATTAGTATTAGGGTAAATGTGAATGAAATAACTGAATAGTAATCTATTCTGCCTCATTGAACCGTTCAATATAATAAACCCCGTTTTATTATCGGTCGTGTGTGTGTGTTACAGTGTTATGTGTGTATGCGTTGTGCGTATGTGAGTGAGTGAGTTCCTGTGCACATTTGTATTTTGTGAGTATGTTATGTATGTATGTATTTATGTGTGTGTGTCTGTATGTTTATATTTGTGTGTTTGTGTTTGTGTGTGTGTATTTGTGTGTATGTATGTGTGTGTGTGTGTGTGTTTGAAGGCGTGCGTGTGTTTGCGATATTGCACATATTGGCATCCACGTCCGCTTTTGCTTGTTTTGTTGTGTTTGTTTTGTTATTTTGGATTTGTTTATAATTCATAGAAGCTTGATTTATTAATCACCAATTTCCCACGAAAATGCGACACTTTGGAAGCTCATGGCGTCATCTATCCACATTTCCTCTGGGTTTTCCCCCACCAAGTAACAGGAAAGAGGGGGTTTATTGCGAATCGAAGTATTGGGGTATATACATTTACACAATGTGTTACGTAGAATCATATTACACAGGTATTCGGGGAGTATAGTCATGTGGACGGATGGACAAGGAAAATGTAATGTTGTTATTTAGAGAGAGAGAGAGAGAGAGAGAGAGAGAGAGAGAGAGAGAGAGAGAGAGAGAGAGAGAGAGAGAGTCTCAACTCAAGCTCAATGGTGCCTTATCACTCGACAGGACCAATGGGTATATTTATGTAGGTTTTGTAAAAGGGATAGAGAGGGTGGGAGGGGGGGGGGGGGGGGGGGTGATATAGTCAGTCCATCATCCCTATACTTCCGAATATTTTGGCAAAGTGTCTAATTCCGATAACTCTACTACAACTCATAATATACAAACACATACAAACACACAGATTTATATTTATCCACCCCCTTATGTTACAATATTATGTATATAATAATATATTATGTGGCACGGGTAGTGTATGTATGTATATAATATTATAATATAACAGTATATATCCCCTTTGCTTACAAAGTCGGACTGTTCTTACTGCCCCTAGTTACCTCTGACCGCTGGCTCCGACGTCTTATCAATTACCTACGGTTGATTAAATCTGACACACTGGTCAGTGCTGGTAATAAACTGGACATAACCACATTGCAGCCATAGGCAAAATTCAATGTATCTTTATTTAAAAAAAAAAATATTTTAAAAAGGAGCAAACTGTATTAATTATGTGGTCTAGCGTTATAACACTCGCCTTCGAACCGGAAAGTCCAGGGTTTATATATAATATATATATATATATATATATATATATATATATATATATATATATATATATATATATATATATAATGTGTGTGTGTGTGTGTGTGTGTGTGAGAGAGAGAGAGAGAGAGAGAGAGAGAGAGAGAGAGAGAGAGAGAGAGAGAGAGATGGTGAGTGTTTATGAGTGTGATCACCCGTGTTACTCACACACCGCCAAACTTCATTTATACACATCCACATGTTAACCATAAATAACAATGAATGTGAAATTGAATGTAAGCTTGAATTTAATAAACGAAAACAGATAAAATGGACGTTTCGGGTTTCCCCTTTATCAGCAAAGCAGGATGAATGAAACACTACAGACGAATGAGATAATGTGGTAGTGGCGTTGTTAAGATGAATAATAATAATAATAATTAGCTAAACCCATAAGTAATTAATGTATTAACGTTGTGTTTACAAACCATTAAATACATTGCGAGCATATCAAGTATACATGTTTAATTAATAAGTAATATTCAGATGCTGATCAGCTAGGCTATCCAATACTGTGGTACAAGTTTAACCCTTCAACAGCGGGGCACTTCGAAATTCTTCAAATTCCCTTTTCTCCGTTTTCACTAAAAGAGCATTAAAAAAAAACGATACTAATCGAACTTCATTGAAGCCTGAAACCCAAACCGATGTTACTGCTCGCTTGGTGAAAACGTAGATATCCGATAGTAAATTAGAGGGAATTTGAATCTAATCTTACCCGTAAAGAGTTAATTGAGTAAGGTGAGTAGACGGTGTTATGCAAATTATTCAAAGTTCCGATTAACTAGTTTATAGAGTTTACTCGCATTTAATTTATTCAAGAATGGTAACAACAATAATAATGATGATACTGTATTGAATTTGATGATGATGGTGGTGGCGGTGATGATCAAGACCTTGACAATATAATATTATAGCGATAATGGCGTTGATAATCATGATGATTATAGGATTAAAACCCATATTATAACTTGCTTGAACAATAAAATACAGAGGACAACAAATAAATGAATAGGTACATTAATTTGAATTCGGAATAATTTTCGATCTCAAAAGATTCATTCATTCATTATTGCATTCATTCATACATTTAGACATTCATTCATTCATTTAACCATTCATTCATCCATTCATTCAATCATGGGTGGGATGGGGCGGGGTGGGGTTGGGGGTTCTAATTGAAATAATCTGAAACCAATGTATAATATTGTCCATTACAACAATATTAAATCAAACCTATTTTTACGTGCATTTGGTTATCAGACCTGCTGATATGTGAACGTAGATCCCGACATAAAACTGTTTTGAGGTCATGGGTTACACATAGGACCTCAGTATTCTTAGAAATAATAACATGACCATATTTTTTTCTTAGAAATAATAACACAACCATCTTTTTTTTCTAAGAAATAATAACATAACGTCCTTTGTTTTCCTTAGAAATAATAACCTAACCATCTTTTTTTCTTAGAAATAATAACATAACCATCTTTTTTTTTCTTAGAAATAATAACATAACCATCTTTTTTTTTCTTCTGAGGTTAATAACATAACCACCTTTTTTTCTTAGAAATAATAACATAGCATTTTTATTTCTTTCTTCTTCTCCAGACACACATTATTCCCTTTGTTAGCTCTCATCTTCGAGAAGTGCGAGTTAGCAACGTGTACCCCCAGGGAACCCGGGGTTACAGGCGGGGATGTATGCTCCTCCGACTCTTTCAACGAGGATATCTCTGTGTTCAGCAAACAAGTTCTTGTAAGTTCCTCACTCATAATAGCAATGAAATGTTCGAAATATTAGCAAGAAAGTTCTTGCAAGTTCTTCACTCATAATAGCTAGGAAATTCTCGAAATTTCAACAAGCAAGTTTTTGTAAGTTCCTCACTCATAATAGCTAGGAAATGTCAAAAAAAAATTTGGGAGTTACTGTTCGGACTCTAGAAATGAAAAAGTTGGATTATGTGTTTCATTTCATGCAGTGGAACAAGATTATGGTTGCATGCGCTGCGCAAAGCTCTATAATTGCGAGTTGCAAAGTAATCGATCTACTGATTTGTTAAAATCACTTATAAACTACACCAAGAATGCATTGTATGTTATTGAGTAGTATTACAAATTATTGAACTGTTAATTTTCGTACAAGAAAGAGATAAGACTTCAATAGCTTCAAAATACGGTCCAGCACGTACTACAAATTTCTATTCCAAATACTTACAACTAGAATTTAAAAATCGTTTCATTGTGTAATGACAGGCATTTTGTTGTTTCTTGAATGTTGTTGCAATATTTTAACTGCCTTTATTTATATTTCCATTCTCATTCTTTTTTTGTTTCAGGCACGCTCAGAAAAACCTTTATTCTCATCCAACCACGAATTAGACAGTTTGGTAAGGCTCATTAATGTATTATTTATTTGTTTTACTATTATATCTTTTTATTCGGTTATTTATATATTCCTTTATATTTATTTATTTATTTTAAATTATATTTATTTATTTATTTATTATTTATTAAGATTTCTGTTAATTTTCATTTTCATCTTTTAAAGATAATGTTGTCATTCGATATATAATAATAATAATAATAATAATAATAATAATAATAATAATAATAATAATAATAATAATAATAATATGATGATGATGATAATAATATAATAATAATAATAATAATAATAATAATAATAATAATAATGATAATAATATATAATAATAATAATAATAATAATATAATAATAATAATAATAATAATAATAATAATAATAATAATAATAATAATAATAATAATAATAATAAAACAGGAAAAAGACCCAGTTGTCACAAATTTAAAAGCCTGTTTGTTGTGTATTCATCTCACAAAGTGGTTTTTAACTTGTTTTGAAAAGACACAATTCTAGCTATTTTATAAATTCATTCTACATTATGCTGAGTTGTGCTAGTCACAACGCACGGCTCAGGCCTTTTAATTGAAACAAACACCTGCAACCAGTAATGCCGCTTCAGCTTGTGGAAGAGTACTACAACCAGGATTGCCAGATATTTTTTTTTTTTTTGCAAAGTCTCAAAGGTATAATAAGCTAAAAGTCGCAAACGTAAGAAGAAAAAAAAGTCGCTAACTTCGATATTACTCTATTCCCCCCCCCCCCCCCCCCCCCCCCCCCCACTATGGATAAACATAACTTTATTTAATAGTTGGATATTATTGTTCATTCTCTGGACCTATCACATCGTCTCAGATACATTTTGGCCTTAATATTGTCATTAAAAAAAAATAAATCTAATGATTTTATAAGCTATTATAACATTGCTCTTGATATTTTAGTATACTTTCTAAGATATAGCCCAAAATTTGCAGACCATAATAAAAAGTAGCCCAAAAAGTCGAAAGTCGCAAATTTATATTTTTTTTGGCGCAATCAGTACCTATGAAAAAGTAGCCTCAATTCGCGACTTGTCGCCCAATCTGGTAACTCTGACTACTACTACTACTACTACTACTACTACTACTACAACTACTTGCACTTTTCTTAGTAACGAGAAAATAAAAGCGCGTATCACTATCAGGATTAAATGGTGATAAAGGGGCCATTATGTGCACGTGAGGCGACTCACTATCGGTCTCTGTTCCCCGAGACTATCGCTCCCCTATCCTTATTGTGGTGCCTTTCACCCTAAACACCTGTCTATGTCGTAACCACGCGCAGACTGTTTTAGAGTCCTCATTTATATACATAGATGCTCACCCTAGGAAATATAAACAACCTTTTAAAAAAAAAAAGAAAAAAAAAGAAGAAGAAGAAGAAGAAGAGGAGGAAGAAGAAGAAGAAGAAGAAATCATTATTTTCTGGGTTCATTTCGTTAGTTCCTCATCGTTGATTATACGATTACCGCCCAGTATCGAATTTGGATCAACAGAAAGAGGTGGCCGAGTGGGTAAGGCAATAAACTTCCATTCAATGTCCTCATTTATATAGATATATGGGAAAATTAAACCTTAAAAAAAAAACAAACAACCTAATCAGTATTTTCTGGATTCGTTTCGATAATTCATATCGTTGATTAGACGAGTATCGCCCTAGTATCGAAATCGGGATTAACATTGCGAGATGACCGATTGGATGAGGAGTAAACTTCCAACTGAGGGAATCGGGTTCGGACTCCTCTGTCGAAATTTCAGTTATTTTAATTGAGCAAGGAATTTTGCCCCTAATTTTTCTGCCAGTGCACTGCGGCTGATCTCGATCTTTTTTTTTTGTTGTTGTTGTTTTTTTTCGAGATAGAACCTGGAGAGCTTTTATTTTGATATCAGTAATAATGAAGAAATGAGGCTAAATTCACATTATTTTAAAACAATGTAAATGATTTTACATCATGAAAGCGACCTTGTAAATATTGACAAATATTGACAAATGATCTCACACTATAAACCATAACAGCGACATATCACATATTATCGTCATTGAGACTTAGATCGAAATTCCCCCCAAATTATTTTCTGAGAAACGAATGCAAACGAATGCGACGTGAATTGCGCCATTTAATGAACTAGACAGCAAAATCTAGTTAATATAGTCAACCAAGTGTCCTGTTGAATTATAAGACGTGTCATTAGTCTGCTTTAAAATGAACAAAGAGAAGAAAGAAAAAAGTGAATAAGACTGTAAATAAAGTTACCCTCATTTCATGTTGTCTAGACTCATTATGCATAGACTTATCATTATCATTCGGCCGTGTTATGGAAAAACAAAACATATCTAAAATTTAAAATTTTGGCCAGAAAACTGATCCTTCAAATATTAATCATTTAGAATTACCCTAATCTTGCCAAAAAAAAAAACAAAAAAACAAAAAACAAAAAACAAAAAAACAAAAAGAAAACAAAAACAAACAAACAAAAAAAAAAACCCCACAAAAAACAACACCAAAAACAAAAAACAAAAACAAAAACAAAAAAAACAACAACTCTCAAACCTGGGAATTCATAGAAGTCCCAAGTTGAGAATTTTTCGCAAGATGGGGGTCATTTTGATCGACCGTTATTTGAAGAATGAGTTTTCTGGCCAAAATATTAAATACGTGTTTTGATTTTTTTATCATAGTAAAGCAGCAGTATTGTTATCTGGTTTTATTTACAGCATAATAAAAATACCGACTTTACTTGTAAATGGAAATGGGTTTCATATATCTATCTACATACGAGAGTTTTCAGTTTAAAAGGGATCATATCAACAATCTGCCATTTCTTTTAAAATTCAGATTGTTTATTTTTTATTCACCATCATTTCAACAATTTTCTTTGTTAAGAAACACTGCAGAAGTTTTGTGCAATTACTAGCATTTAAAAATATTGTTGTTTTAGTTCATCTGGGCTCAGAAGGAAATCGTTTTCAGAGCCTTTAGAGATGAATAAAAAAAAAACAAGAGAAAAAAAAAAAGAAAAGAAAAATCAGAAAAAAAAAAACAACAAAAAAACAGAAAGAAAATATAAATAAATCCTAGAAATAAATCTGACAGTAAATTCGCAGGGACTCTACATTGGTACTTTTCGTCATTTTAAGTGTTATTTCTTTAAGGTAGTGAGTGGATTAGTGCAACAACAAAAACCACCACCACCATAACAACAACAACAACAACAACAACCACAACAACAACAACAACAACAACAAATGCAACGAAAACAAAAATGGACAAAACAGCTTTTACAAAAGTCAATACCTGATACGTATTTGAAAACTGATTTTGTGACAATTATCAGACCTGCTTTACTGTTAAGAAAAATCCGTATAATTACGAAATTTTGGCTCCAATATCAGAACTTCATTAGCACATCTAAGTCGTTAAAACTTTTATTGAAAACGAAAGTTGATACCAAACTACACCATTTTAAATGATCTTGAAGTGTTATTTATTCATTGTAAGGGTAAAGTTTTGAATTTTTAAAGTCAACTACGATCTTTATCCCCCAAAAGTACGAATTTTTAAATTGTCAAATAGACAAGCTAACTATCATTATATTTGACACTTGTGACGATTTTTATTAAAACGACATTACATTTCTACTCGCCTGGTCGTATTGTCAGAGGCAGTGGTTAGTTCGTCTGTCTCGGGACGATGTAGTACATTCTAATGTGTCATAAATTTGGTTTATGATTATGCTCTGCTGACCAAGAGTTATAGAGCCTGCATACATTACGGGGCCAATGAAAGACGTGGCTTACATTCTCATTACGCATTCCTACATGGATATTAATTCCATCTCTTTTAATTCAGCTTGTCGCCTCATTGTCCTTTCTTAAGTAGGTTGAATTATTGTTATTAGTATAGGAATATATGACGACACAGTTATTATAGATATTGTTGAATACAAGTCGAGTGAAAACAAGACAACATACATTTAAAGAGGAAAACACAAAATGATTATAAGCAATTAATTTAGTCGAATTTTACATTCTTGATGATGAATACTTTTGAGAATAATAATTATGCTGTTTATTAAATTTCTACGAAAACCACCACCACCACCGCCACTACAATATCATTATTATTATTATTATTAATATTATTATTATTATTATTATTATTATTATTATTATTATTATTATTATTATTATTATTATTATTATTATTATTATTATATCATTATTATTATTATTATTATTATTATTATTATTATTATTATTATTATTATTATATTATTATTATTATTATTATTATCATTATTATTATTATATATTATTATTATTGTTATTATCATTATTATTATCATTATTATTATTATTATTATTATTATTATATTATTATTATTATTATTATTATTATTATTATTATTAACGTGATCATCGTTGTCATTATCATTAAATTATTATCAACCATTTTCTTCATTTCCTTTCACATCTTTCCTATTCCCCCCATTTTATTCGTTCCATCGCAACCTTATCATCTGAGCACGTCCAGGCCCACCTACCTACCAATTTACCACCAACCAACCCACTGTCAGAAAATCCTATGCCCTCTTCTGTCAAAACATTTTTTCTTCATTTTGACCAGAAAACTAACTTCAAATATCGATCGATTTAAAAAACTCTCAACTCGTAAAAATATTCAAACCCGAGACTTCGGAAAGAAGTTTCAGGTTGGGGATATAATTTTTTTTAAAAATTATGCGAATCAATGAATATTTCAGGTAAAAGTTTTCAGGCCAAAATGAAAAAAAGAAATGTTTTTTTTTTCAGTAAAAAAGCAAATTTTGTCTTCTCGGCACCATCTTGTCTAATGAATCCTATCCTTTGTTTGCCATGCCTATCTTTACAACTTTCTTCCTTATCTTTATGTCCCATGGCCATGGACTCTCTCTCTCTCTCTCTCTCTCTCTCTCTCTCTCTCTCCTCTCTCTCTCTCTCTCTCTCTCTCTCTCTCTCTCTCTTTCAACTTCCCTTGTCCAAATCTCCTCTCATGTTAGCTTCTATCTCTTCTCTCTTTGAAATTTAATCCTTTATATCATTATCAGCAAGAAAGTTTCTCCCTAATTTTGACCGCTATCTTGTTAAGATTTTATCGAAAACTTCCTTCATCAAATTAATCAAAGAAGAGTGGTGTTTCATTGTCACCGATAACCCCATCTGCCTTTTTCAGTGAAAGAAATAAAAGATAATGAAGAAAATTAAATAGTCTTTCAACGTTCACTATCTATTCGTTAACCTTCCTGCCAAGTTTTGTTTTTAATTGGCTTTAAACTTAAATCATTTCTATACAAGTGATGGCTTCTATTTCCCGTCAAATTTAATACTTATCGTTTGAAACCAAAGGTTTTCATTTATTTAGCGGCGCATGTTAACTAACCTACGGCACATGAAATTACTCCCCTCCCCCCCTGCTCATAATATTTAAAATCCTGATACGCGAAAAAAAAATACTTATTTGGTTTAATTATTGATGGAATGAGAAAACAAAAAACAAAACAACAACAATCTTGTTACGGTTTTTTTTTCCTTTCGAACTCGGGACAATATTGTACAAAACAATAAGAGTAAACAAGATTCGGAAATAAAGCGATAAAACGTAGATAGTTCTCTCTCTCTCTCTCTCTCTCTCTATCTATCTCTCTCTCTCTTTCTTTCTTTCTCTCTTTCTCATCTCTCTCTTTCTTCTTTCTCTCTCCCCCTCTTCCTTTCCCTCTCTTCCTCTTCTACCTTCCTCCTCTTTCTTCCATTCTCTCTCTCTCTCTCTCTTCTCTCCCCCTCCCCCCCTCTCTCTCTCCCTCTCTTTTCCTCTTCTACCTTCCCTTTCTTTCTCCCCTTACCTTCCCTCTCTTTCTCCCCTTCTTTCTTTCTTTCTTCCTTCCTGTCTTTCAGCCCCCCCCCCCCTCTCTCTCTATCACTCGGTCCACAGACAATGGTATCGTGAAAGTGTAGTATGTGTTCCATAGTATTCATTGAGCAGTCGGACAGGGCCCTGCATGCAAGTGCCCCTATCATTAGAGAAGAAAAGGCCAGGCCTCCATGCAAAAGGCGGCGGTCACTAAACAGTCATCAATCTTTATTTCTACATTCACATCATCAGGCCGTGTCAAGAAGGCTTCTCGGCCACAAGCCCTTGCCTCGCTCCCCATCGCGCCCCCCCCCCACCCCCTTTCCTTCAATTGATACTTGTCGTCATTTGACAAAAAAAATTCTTTTATTATTCTTTTTTTAAATTTTCATCAGAAAAAAAAAAAGAAAAAGAAAAACGTTTACTCCAAATACGTATCGGTCGATTGAAATTAAAATGACTTCAATTTGTCACCAAATATGAAACCTGAGACCTCAAAACAAATCTCAGATTTTAGACTTTTAGACTAATTTGAAATCTATTTATTTATCGATAATTGAATTGAAAGTTTTTTTGATAAAAAAAAAAAAAAAAAAAAGAAAAAAGAGGGAAAATTGTGTTTTGACAGATAACAGCAGAACAGCACCCCATTGTGTGGATGCCTGACTGCAAGCTTGCCTAGATCACCAAAACCCTCCCTTTGCATTGCTCTTTCCGTGGCGAATCGTCCGCTTTGGGGCCAGCTTAGCTTGTTTTAAATCTATACCCAATATTGAGTGGCCACCGCCTGTCTGACCATTCATTCATTCATTCATTCATTCATTCATTCATTCATTCATTCATTCATTCATTCATTCATTCATTCATTCATTCATTCATTCATTCATTCATTCATTCATTCATTTATTATGCATAAGTTACTCGATTAATCATATCAATGTTTTAGTTATTCTTTCTTATATTATTTACTTACCAAAACCATTCATTCAATCAATCATTCAATCCTTCATTCGTTCATCATTTGATTATTCGTATATTTATTCATTCATTCAAGTACTTACCATTTATTCATTTACCCAACTTTAATTGCTCAGTCCTATCATTAAAACACTGGCTACTATAATAATTTGCGATTGACTTGCGTCCTATAAAAAGGAGAGCAAACAATTGTTATTGTCCGTTTTTACGCTATAGAAGCCGGGATAAACTCCAGATCTGTGGGCCTCAAGGCTCTGAAGGACGACTTTTTATTTTTGGTCGTAATATAACATAAAAATAAATCAAACGAAAGGAAAACACGACATTAAAACAGGACCGAATTTCACTCAACAGATCATCTGGAAATTGCCAGCTTTTTGCTGTTATGTACTCAGATTGTAGACTAGAGCGAATCTGATATTAAAATGACGGTAGAATTATGGAGGAAAATAGGGATAAAGGATTTCTGGTGGTGAAAGAAACTTGTTCTTAGTCTGCTTGGGTGTCCCATGCTTATCAGTGGCTAGACAATGTGGTATATCTTAATTCTTACAACTTACAACCTACTAACCTACCTTACTACCTACCTATCTGCCTATTTATCCTTCTTTCTTCCTCACTGCCCTCCCCTACTTCCTTTCTCCAATGTTTTCTCTCTCTCTCTCTCTCTCTCTCTCTCTCTCTCTCTCTCTCTCTCTCTTCTCTTCTCTTCTCTTCTCCTCTCTTTTTTTCTCTACATTTTCTCACCAATTTATTTTTTTTTCTTCTTCTTCTTTTTTTTTAATCGGGTTGGATTTGAGATAAGGTGATGAAGAATTGGAACGGGAGAGGAAGGGGGACGAGTGCTGAAGAGTGGATGAAGCAGGCCGGTTGGTGGATGGGATGATTAGTTTGGAAGAGGCTGGAAATGAGGATGGGAGGAAAATGAAACGGAGGGGTAGGAGAGGAGAGGGGGCATGGGACGATGAGCGGGGTGGATTAAATTGAGTGAGCGCCATATTGGCCTTTTATCGATAATAGGAGAGGGGTGCATAGGGTTTGAATTTTAATGTGTTTTTGTTTCCATTGACGCATTTAAGAATCGAGGGATCCTGATGGTGAAAAGAAAATTACTATGAGAGCAATAATCTGTCCGTGGAATATTGATTTGGTATCTTCAACAACAACGTATTTGTAGCAGTAGCAACAACAACAACACAACAAAAACAACAAAAGCATCATCATCATCGTCATCATCATTATCACCATCAACAACAACAACAACAACAATAACAAACAAGAACAACAACAGGAACAACATTACGATCAACAACAACAACAACAACAACAACAACAACAACAACAACAACAACCACTTCAACGAAAAATAATTCCCAAGCAATGCACTGAACAGTCTTAAAGTGGATTATTCAAAATTATTTTGATCCAATGATCGATAAACAATTATTGACATGCCAATTGGAACTTACGACTAACCATTCAAGACGCCAGCGGCACACTGACTGACGAGACTTGACGAAGGAAGAGAGAAATAATTTTAAAACTCGCTAACAATCGAATTTCAATAAAAGTAAAAGAACAGGAAAGGAAGAATGAAAAGAAAAATAGAAGTCAACCCAAGCAGGCATGAGAAAAAAGGAGGAAAAGGGGTAAAAAAAAAAGATTAAAAAAAAAAATCACGGAGAATCGCGGGAGCAGGGAGCAGGCATTGTGTCAATCTGTTAGGAGATTGGCCAGAGTCATCGATAATGGAATTTTAATGTGATTTGCCGATATTCTTTCATACGATTTGGATTAGAATGCCGGGTGAGCGGGCGGACGTGCAAGCATCTTGGGGGGAGGGGGCCTCGCCCGGCTTGGCCAAACCAACGCGACGCTCTTGCTATAATCTGGAATAGGCCACGTCGATCTTTGAGCTGCTCTCTTTGACTCAATCATCATTCAAATCAAGACGCATTATGCCGTATTTCCACCCCTTATTTTTCTCTTTTTGAAAATTTGCCTCTCCCATTGTGCATCATAATTATAATAAGTCGTGAATTGTTCTTTGTTCTTTGATCCAGCTCCGCTTTCTCCTTTTCCGAGTATCGAATTGGATTGAATGTGTGTGTGTGTGTTTGTGAATGTGTGTGCGTGTGTGTATGTATGTGTGTTTGTTTGTTTTTTTCTTCCGCCCTCATTTTCTCCCGTATGTAAGTTCAAATTGGACGAAGGAAGAATGATATGGAAAAAAAAATTACGCGGGGAAAAATTGGAAATTGCGTAACGATGGATTATTAGATAGAGATGTTAATATGAAGCAATTTTGTATTGCTGCATTGGAAATTGGTGCATTGGGCGGATGAAAGGATGTAAATTTAAACCATTTGACTGCATATATTCTCTAGGGGGTTCGGGGATGTCTTGTGTGATCAAGAGAACTTGATATTTGACGGATGAGATGGGATTCAGAATATGGCTGTAGATAGGTGGACGGACAATGATGAAATTATTCAATTCCTTCCAATTTTATTTCAATGCAAGCGAATTCACATAATGGTATTACCTAGATTGAAATTTATTGTATTGAGTGAATTAGAATTTTTGCATAAGAATGGGAATGGATAAAATGATGATCGGTGTAATTGAGTTTTGGGAATATGCCTACGATTAGATTGACAACTAAATAGATTTTAGCCCCCTCCCCCACCCCCCACCCCCCACCTCCATCTTTCTTCTGTCTTTGTCTTTGTACCTCCCCCACCCCCCACTCCTCATTTTTTTCTTCTCTCTCTCTCTCTCTCTCTCTCTCTCTCTCTCTCTCTCTCTCTCTCTTTCTTTCTTTCTCTCTCTTATATCATAGCTATCTTGAATATTTGATTCTTGAAAGGTGGATATATGTCTAGTTCCCGTCGTCGTCGTCTCCCCCCCCCCATCTCTCTTTAGTTCTCTCTCTCTCCCTCTTTCTCTCTGTTTCATTTTCTCTCGGATATACATAGATATACTAATGTTCCTTTGACGAGTTATTTACCCCCCCCCCCCCCCCCCCAACCAACTTTTGTTCAATATCTTTAGATACCCCCCTCCCCCTCCCCCCTTCCCAACTCCAACTCCCATTCAATACATTTTGATACTACACAATTAGATGATGAGCTATAATCAGAATATCCTGCGTGCCAATGACACATTCATCATGTGACTCTAATACTCAATGTGGATAGGTCAGCTCAAAAATGGAAATAATCTCCTTGATTATGACTAACTAACCTTGCTTCCTACACATCACACACTAGATATTTTCGATAGTGTTTCACGTAGCGTTTCTCACCTACCAGAACTTCATATGACTAGTCATTTAGTCATTTACTTGAGCCTTTAAAATAATATTCTAAGTCACAAAGTTCCTGATACCTTAGCTGATCCATACCCCCCCTCCTTCTCTCTCTCTCTCTCTCTATCTCTCTCTATCTCTCCATCTTCTGGATCAATCCATCCATCTATCTATCTAATCATCTATCCATTCATCTACCCATCGATTCAACCATTTATCCAAGTATATTTTCTCAGTCCTCACCTATTTTTTAAAGCTATTAAAGTGCCTCCACTATCTGTAATTGTTCATAAGAGCTCTTTAATATAAGAAAACAATTGACGCGAATACAAAGTGCATTATCCTAAGACGTAAATTATGACCACCAATTGACACTAGGTAAACACCCAAAAATTCTCACGAATTCGGTTCTTATCTGCTTGAATTGACCTAAATTTGAATGATTTCC
>NC_088360.1:36644516-36662016 GCF_034508935.2 Berghia stephanieae
TACAACAAATTTGAAAAAAAAAAAATGTTCACAACAGTATGCCGGTACCTTCTAATACTTTGACAGTTTTATTGCTTTCAGTTTAAGCGAAATAAAATTCAATGATGTGTGCTGGTTCATTATTTCGTTAAAACAGTTTAGCAAAGCACCACTCATATTCTATTTACCTTACATTGTTATCATTATTATTTAAAAACAGTGCCACGCCGCCACTTAGGCGCACTTGAGACAATTTCCTCGTTTCGTTCGCCTTCATTTCATCTCCCCCCTCACGTCATCGCCGTTTTCCCCTGGTGCCAGCCTATGCAGTAGACTATCAATAGACTTGATTTCTCAACTCCTCACCAAGACCGTCCCCCCCCCCCCCCCCTTCTTTTTCTTCTCCATCCTGCCCGATAAAGCTCATTTTAAAATGTTGGCCAGAAAACTTTAACATCAAATATAGACTGATAAAACTGTCCTACAACGTGTGAAAAAGTCTCAAAACAGATACTTATTTGAAGTACCAAGTTTGAGATATTGGGAGTACTGTTTATCGATCGATACTCGAAGCGATCATTTTCTGGCCGAAATGAAAATAAATTTATTTTGTCAATGGATGGCATAAGCGGCTTTAGCGGAAAATAGAAAGACGGCATATTTGCTGTCGGATAGTAGTGAAACAACAACACAGCCGTACCTTGAAATTATAACAACACATTTTTTCAAATTTTGGCTAGAAAACTGATCCTTCAAGTATCCATCGATTATAATGACCCTCATATTGTCAAAAACTTTTTTAATTTTGTGATTTTAATAAAGTCCCAGGTACAGTCCTAGATTTGAGGGGTTTTGACAAGATGAGGTTCATTTTAATCGATCGATTGAAGGACCAGTTTTCTGGCCAAATTTTGAATGTTGTTTTTTTTTTTTTCTTCAGAGTACGACAGAACAGAAAGTTCTCCTTCCAAAACAATAAAAACAATTTGTGAAATGAGTAAAGAAAACATAAATATTGTGAAAGGCATCAGCAAAACCAGTGGTGAGCATGATAAAAATCATCATGCTTGAAGTCGCCATATTTCAATGTCTTGCGTCTTGTTTGTTTGCAAAGTTCTAGACATTGAGAATTATTTTACCCTACGTATGTTTCTAAACTATTGTATTATTAAAATTTTATATCACCTCAGTCTTAATCACGCGTTATGATCTGAAATGATGTGTTGGTGAAATAAAAAAAAGTAGATCTAGAGTGATTTTCTCAATTGACGAATGTATAAAGTACATTTTTTGGTGCCAAAGATTCGTTCAAACGTCTTGCTTAAGTAGTTGTGAATCACGAATGATTGCCCATTGTTATGTTCCTAGTTGATCCATCCTCTTGAATTTGCTAAGGATAAAATTGTTTGTTTGTTTATTTGTTTGTTTGTTTGTCTTTTTGGAGAGTATCATAAATCAATACAAGACAATGGAAAACTTCAAATGAGTTCATATAGTTTTCTATCTTCTATTCCAGATGATCCAAGCCATTCAAGTATTACGGTTTCATTTATTGGAATTAGAAAAGGTAAGTACGATACTTAAAGATACTGTATATAGAAAACTTCGAATCTTTCGCTGCTCCAATAAAACTAATCGATATTGAAATTCACATCGACGAATTGCTCAGCGTCAGCGAGTTCTCTAGATAGCCACTTTCTCATAGCCAGGCAATGGATGCCGTAACAGTTAGGTCCCGGATTTGAGTCTCAGACACCGTGATATTAATATTATGTTTATCCACATGTTTTCGGATGGTAGTTCTCTAGTCCTTATATTTCTCATCAATATTGGAATGAGTGCCTGCTTCACATTGTTTATGAATTAAAATACAATTCTGTGAGGAGGGATGGATTTCTAAATTTAGACCCCCCCCCCTCAAAAAAATATAAATAAATAAAACTCCAAAAAAAACAAAAAAACAAAACAAAACAAAAACAGACAGCTTTTAGGGCGCTAACAAGATGATGGACTATATTTAGTATTTCTAGATCGAGGAGAACTCTGTTCCTTTGAACTTACAAGCAAGAGCTACGTGCTAGGTAACGATTAACGGTCGGCGACAGACATTGTGAAATAAAGTCGAAATCTTCAGAATTAAGTCCAGACCCGAATGAGATAAAATCCCCTTTCCTCCTGGTTCCCAAACACAATGGGTGAGGGCACGGTACAGAAAGACCTCGTGAATGCTATCTCAAAACCACCATAAAAACAAACATCCCTTGGAGATTTTGGCGAGGCTCATAACATACATAACAACCAACCCTCCCCCCCCCCCTCCCCCCCCACCCACACACACACACTCTCCCCCAATAATAATATTATATTATTGCTACACAGGTTTGATAATTCCTCTAGACTGTTGCAATGAAGGGGATAGGGGGAATGTATAGGGTGGGGGGGGGGGGGGGGGGGGGACTTGGTATTTATAAGATATCTTGATTTGCTGAGATTCCCAACTGGAATGACATAATTCAAGAATGATGCTAAAAGTTGTTGAATTTAAGCCAATCTTTTTGTAAACATGAATGAATAAATGAATAGATTTTAAAATAAACGTGAATGAATAGATAAATAACTAAATATAAAATAGGAAATGAGCAAACGAATGCCAATGCAAAAGCCCATAATTTATAAATAGATCATGAATTTAAAATTTGACAACTCGTGAAGCACACCTGGAAACACCTGCTGTGTTTATTTACCAACTAGTGTCTATGATTCGTGTGACTGTGCGATAAGGGAGTTATAGATAGAACTCTTGACCGGTAACAACCATTTTCAAGATGATCACTGGGCATCCTTGCCTGCCTTACACTGACAAACCATATTTTGACCCACCGTCTCAAAGCGGTACTATATCTCAATGAATTGAGATTGAATTCATAGCCACGTACATATGAATATAAGTCTCCATAATATTACAATAGTGTGACTTTAGATTCCCCTTCACATCGCAATTACTTTAGACTTATCTATAACAACACAGCATAATTACTAATGAATAAATAGATCTGTGGTACAACTATCACAACACGAGATCGAACACGGGTCCGTTCACAGCGGCAAAAGAGATATATATCACTACAGCATTCGAAACGTTTAGAAGAATATGGAGAATAGTTAACACAGAACAGTTCCTAACAAAAACCCTTCATCGGCTAAGTCCTAAGGAATGGGTCTTTTTTCTGAGACCTTCCGTGTTTTGGTAGTTCATTCTTTTTAAGATTTTGTAATCGTCATTTATTCAATAAATACATCACGACAACACCTGCTGCGACGAATGGTATTAAGTCTTAACCTCATGTCTCAGATTGTCTCTGTTCAAACCCTTCCCCCCTTCCCCCTCCCCCCTTTCCCTTCCCCTTATACTCCGGACCAAGAATTACACCCAGAACAACACAGGAATGTCGTGCTCTGTACAAACTTCAGAACTTGATAAGAGAAATTTCCTGGGGGCCCGAAGTTCTCTGAATTTAAATTTTCTCCTTCTCCCGTTTCTTTATTCAGGCTTTGGTCGTCTCGACGCCGGTGGTGGGGTTGATAACATTTTCGTGGTTTACTGCCAGGATATTGATAAATCTTAGCTTGTGGTGGTTGAGGAGGTGGTACCGTATCCAGGAATAATCATTATCGGCTGAGCCAACTAGCGTTTTTTAATAAAAGGAGAATGAATGTCAATAAAAGAGATAAGAAAATTGAGACATAGAATGACGAGAGAGAGAGAGAGAGAGAGAGAGAGAGAGAGCGAGAGAGCGAGAGAGAGAGAGAGAGAGAGAAGAGAGGGGGGGGGGGGGGGGGGGAGGAGAAATATAGATAGACAGATAGACATATAGATTGGTAGATAGATGGCTATAGAGAAAGAGATAGGTAAGGAAGATAGAATGGAGTTGATCAGAGTTAGGATATAGAAATACACAAAATTCAACATGTAATAAATAGAGCTTATTCTCAGGTTTTTATTACAAACTTGATATATATATATATATATATATATATATATATATATATATATATATAGAAGAGAGAGAGAGAGAGAGAGAGAGAGAGAGAGAGATAGAGAGAGAGAGAGAGAGAGAGAGGGGGGGGGGGAGAGGAAAAATTCCAGTCATTTTAAATTCAAATCCAAAGTTTAATATGACCCTGAACCCTAACGGTCCTGGATTGAAACCGATATCCTCCAATCTAAACTCGATCTCCGTTTCTGTTTTCACCTGCCGGCGTCAACAGCGACTCGACTCGCACGACCACCTCTCCTACCTACCACAAATTCTTTCTGACATATTATTATAAATCGCATACACGCCCAGACATACATGTTTATAAAATAAAATGAAATAGTTTTAATATAACTTGTTCTATCCTACGATTTTCTAACGGTGATTGTGTAAATAGCGAGGTCGAAAAACGAAAACAAGTCTGAGCAAAAACCCAAACAAATCTAGTTGGGATTTCGACAACAGGATAGAAAGGAAGGAAGGAAGGAAGGGAAAACAAAACATTGGGAGAGGGATAGATAAAGCTTAAAAAGCAACAAAGAAATTTAAGATTAATGGTTGGATCCGCCCGAAAATGGACTTAGATTAGAATGTGTACTCAGATTGACTGGCTGGCTGTTCAAACAAACCAATTGTTTAAAATGCTACAGTTTTTTTTGTTTTTTTCTGATTATTTTTTCTTATCTTTTCTTTATAAAAAAAAAAATATATTTAGACGTCTATATATTATTTGTACAAGAAGATATATAAATTATCGAAAATTCAGAATTCTACACATGCATTTCCATGTGGCTTTGAGCACGTTTAGTGGATATTGCGCGATATATATATATATATATATATATATATATATATATATATATATATATATATATATATATATATATATATATATAAATATATATATTTAAAAGATTAAAGTTCAAGGTGCAGGGTTTTACGACTGTGGATGCGCAATATACACAGAACACTTAAAGTTTTTATTAATAACCAGTTAGCTCTTAAACGATACAATACAATATAAATGTGTATAATTATTTTTACTGTTATCTAAAATTGTTTGTGTTGTTACATTACGAAGGGGTTGAGGCTAAAACGTTCATTACGCATTTTGCTGAGGTATTTTTTTCCTCTCGCCGATGCTGTTTGTATTTGAATATATCATTGTTGAATATTGTTATAAAAGATCAAGCCAAACATTACAGTTGTAAAACACAGGAAAAACATGCTTATTGTTTTTCATCACATCATCACGTGCCTTGTATCACCTAACACCGATTGTTTGGTCTGCCTGCTGACGTCATCAGCAACATTAGCGTCGACTTAGTCACCACTTTGATAATAAAATAAAATAAACAATGCATATTTGTACAAACAGTGAATAACGTGTTACATTTAGTGTGCTTTAGTGTTCATTGTTTGTTTGTGTGTGTATGTGTGTGTGTGTGTGTGTGTGTGATTATGATCCTTTTTCTAATGAATGCATTGAACCAAAGTATACTAATTAAACTTTAACACCAACGTAATCTTTGTATCAAAATAATCCTATAAAAATGTATGTACCTATTTACCAAAATAACATGCAACATGGAGGTATTGGGGTGCATGATTGGCCCCGTGACTTGTCATTTTATACAAATCATTGTTTCATAAGTAACAAACATCACCCCCCCCCCCCACCCCACCATCCCCACTCTCCGTCCTTTCTATGATTAAACTGGAGTTGAAATTCTATATTATTAATGTTTTTCACTTTTTCAAGCTTAAAGCAGCAATATCTACTATAATTGTTACTGAAACTGTTACCAACAATCCGTTAGATCGTATTCATCAAAAAACTCTTCTTTTTTTCCAGGTACACGAGCTGTGTGACAACTTCTGCCATCGCTACATTTCCTGCCTGAAGGGTAAGATGCCCATCGACCTAGTTATAGACGAGAGGGAAGGTGCAGGCTCCTCTGTGGGCACCCCGACCTCCGGCACCAAACCGTCCTCGGGGTCCTCCCTGGACACCCTGGATCCTAACCACAGTACGGAAAATAGCCAGGACCATCAGGTAATCAAAGCAACACGACAGACACATCACTATATCCATTGGATCAGTTAACTGACTTCAAGATTTCCTTTCACCATCTCCTGTCCGCCGCCGCATCCTCCTCCTCCTCCTCCTGTACTACTTCACCCCTTCCTACTCTGCCACCTGTCTCCTCGTCTCTTCGTATGTTGTCCTCTCTTATAAAAGCATCAGAGATTTCTCATCCAAAAATGTTCAATCCCTTCACAGTGAATTGTTTCTGACACCATCATTCTCAAATGTCATATACAGACCTGCCTACTACTACGAACATTTCGTAATATTACGAGTTTTTTATTCCAACAAGAGAAATACAGATCTTTAATTCAATAAAACAGCTTGAAAACGATGTTCTGGTGCCAGAACTAGTATATATTGGAGTAAAAAGCATTGCTTTAACGCATTGAGGACACACTGATAATTTTAAGGGTTGTTTATTATTACCCCTGAAAATTACGAATTTTCAAAATTTCAAGTAGGCAGATCTGCATATATGACCAGTCTACCCAAACTGGTATTATGTCGGGGTGAAGCTTGACTTGTAAAATCTAAGTTAAAATCAAAGCATTACTCTTAAAACCGCCTAATTTTCATTATTTTGATTTTAAACTTTCTTCATTAAATTCATTGCGACATAATACCGAATTGACGCAATAGGTCACACAAACTGTGTTTTTTTTTTTTTTTGTTGTTTCTACCTACTACCGATCCAGAGTTTTACCTAACCAAGAATCACGTGACTTCTCCAACAAATCCATAATTTGGTATGAAGTTGGTTAGATATAGAGCTTTTCTTCTTCTTCTTCTTCTTCTTCTTCTTCTTCTTCTTCTTTTTTTCGTCTTTGTCTTCTTTTGTTTCTCCCTCCGGTGTTACCAAGTCACTTCAAAAACTTCATGCATGCATAGTTTAGCTGGAGAAACATGCAACTTATCAAATATCATGCTCAGTACGATATAAATTGCTTTGACAGGGTGGCATGTGATTGAAAAGTGTACCAGGGTTTGTTTATTTAACAGCCACAAAACAACAACCATTTTTTTAATTTTAGAATTAATCGTGTTTGGCATTTGGAATGAGGGGTTTTGGAATTTCATCGACGTGATTGCGTACACAGGAAAGTCATCTAGTTGGTCGTATTCTTCCTTATACGTATAGTGTGTATGCATGTGCGTGTGTGTATGTGTGTGTATGTATGTGTGTGTGTGTGTGTGTGTGTGTGTGTGTTTGTGTGTGCGCGTGTGTATGTGCCTTGTATGGAGAACCATTTTAGAGCAGGGGATTTCTTTTCCCTCTGTTATTATATTATCTCTACTTTCATCTTAGATTGCTTGAAGAGAAAAATTAAACCAAATAGCAAAAATGACCATCGTGTACTCGAGGGAGCAGTTGGAATCACGAAAATACCCCCCCCCCCCCCCCCCCCCCGTCAAATTAATCAATAGTATTTGTTTTATTTGATTTAAAGGAAGAGAGAGAGAGAGAGAGAGAGAGAGAGAGAGAGAGAGAGAGAGAGAGAGGGGGGGGGAAGGGAGAGATAGATAGATAGAGAGAGATACAAACAAGAGAAGATACATTATGTAGCTTTCTCATGACTATATTTTCGTTTTTCATATTTTGTCAATCATTAACCAGTTAACTCGTATTCTGGAAAGACACGCATCGAGAAATTTGGCCAGAAAACCCGTCCTTCAAATATCGATCGATTTTTTTCCTCATCTTGGCAAAAACTCTCAAACCTGGGATCTCCAAATTTTTGGCCAAATCTTTTAAAAACGTGTTTTTTTTTCAGAGTACGGCAGTTAACTGTATTAAAAATATTGCATCTCAATCTCAATCAGAGCTGTCTATGAATCGAAATCATTTTATTTTCTTCAAATTCCACACACTTTTTTTCATTTCATCTCGATGCTGGTGAGATGCTAAAATGCCAAGATGAGAGCGAGAATGCCCTCAATGCCGGCGACAACCTGAGGTCGGTGCCTGATCAAGTTCGATTAACAGAAATTTGCATTTCATAAGACCTGGCAATCGGCATAATCAGAAATTCAAATTTGCTACGCTTGGGAAATTTCAGTCGAATGTCGAATGTCGTCTATTCTGTCTCTAGCCCCCGCTTCATGCTCTTGGCTTTTATCATCACTACAACACAGGCGATGCCAGATCCTTGCTTGTGAATGGCCATGGGAGAAGGCGGCTGAAATGATATTGTTTTGTGAAACAAATTTGACTTTTTTTTTTTCAATATTACCCTCTTTATTCTCTTATGTCTATCTTTTTTTATTGCGAATGTGTCAGGGGTGGCTATATCCATTTGAGAGAGAGAGAGAGAGAGAGAGAGAAAGAGAGAGAGAGAGAGAGAGAGAGAGAGAGAGAGAGAGAGAGAGAGAGAGAGAGATTTTTTTAGTTCTTCCTTGGAGCTTTATTTTGATTTTTTATTTCACTGAGATTTGCGTATTTTGTTAATTTTGTTCTGAATCAGAAGTATTCGCTAACTACTGACTACTGACGACGATTTACCATTGGAGCTTTCTTTGGCGTAACAATAATGGTCTCCAATCTAGACAGGATGATTTTTTGGGATTATTTTTTTTTCTCGTATTTCTTTTCTGCTTTGGCACTACTTCATACACACATTTTAGGTTTTTAGCAATTATTTTAAAACACAGATAGTATATCGTGTCTTTCTGTGTTCTCACGTTTTGATGGTTTTACTAAACGGGACCTCACCTCCTCTGAGACCACCCGGCCGTTCCAGAATAAACATCATCAATTTTTAAAACACAAACCGAATACTTCCATAAGTGATGGACTCCAGATCTTTAAAATGTGGTTGTGTGCGTATGTGTGTGTGTGTGTGTGTGTGTGTGTGTGTATGTGTGTGTATGTATTTGTTCACGTGGCCGTGTCTGTGAGGATGTTTTTTATGTGTGTATGTGTATATGTGTGTGTGTGTGTGTGAGAGAGAGAGAGAGAGAGAGAGAGAGAGAGAGAGAGAGAAAGAAGAAGAGAGAGAGAGAGAGAAGCGAGAGAGAGAGAGAGAGAGAGAGAGAGAGAGAGAGAGAGAGAGAGAGAGAGAGAGAGAGAGAGAGAGAGAGAGAGAGAGAGAGAGATCTGGGGTGATTGCTGGAGGATGGTCTCGATTTCACGACCAACCAACGACCCATGGGAGGACTTGAAAATAATTAACTGTAAGGCGATAATTCAATAAAATCCAAGTGGCAGGCAGTGGATAGTTTACCGTCCTTGTCAGTCCTCCACCTTTTACTATAGATACTTCCTTGGTCCGTTTTTATTTTCATCCAATGTAATTTTAAGCGCATAGAGTCTTATGTTGTTGAAGTTACAACTTGATATTATGCTATTTCATTATTATCATCATTATCCCTCTCCCTTAATTCATATCGCTACCATGTGTGGAATAAGTCAAATTTTATTTGTGCGATCTAGTTATAGAGAGCAGCAGCTGTATACTACACTGTTTAACATTATAAAAAGAATTAAATCTACTGTGTGGCTAGATGGGTCATTAGAAATGTTTCTCATCATTAAAAAACAACCCAACTAATTGCATAGAGTTAGGTATGCACATGACCTATTAGTGTAATAACCAATGTTAAATTCTAATGCATCGTTAGTTTTATAAATATTTTTTTAAATCTCTCTCTCTCTCTCTCTCTCTCTTTCCCTCTCTCTCTCTCTCTCTCTCCCCCTCTCTCCCCCCCCCCTCTCTCTCTCCTTAAAAAAAAAACCCAACAAATTACAGAGAATATCCGATGATAATATACCCTCTTCACTATCTATTTCTCACATGTAACTCCCACCCCTCTCCCTCCTTCCCTCCCTCCCTCCCTCTTTTCTCTCTCTATCTCTCTCTCTCTCCCCTCTCTCTCTTTCTCTCTCTCTCTCTCTATCTATCTATCTATCTCTCTAGAATCTCTATAGAATCTCTCAAGAATCTCTCTCATTCTCTCTGCCCCATCTCACAATACCTTCAACGCAAGTAAATTTCTTCACGCATATTCAGCCATCTCTCAATCCAAAAATCATTCTGTCTGTCTGTCTATATATCTGTCTGTCTGTCCTTCTATCTGTACCTCTATGTGTTTTGTTTGTCTGTGTGTCTATGCGGTGTTAGTCTTATCCCTAGGGTCCAGACCCAAGAGCTAGAAATCCATTAAGCATCACATCTGTAATTACAACAAATGGAGCTATACAGCCCTAGCCAAAAAAGCAACAAGCGATTGGGAAACAATAGAAGAAATGAAAGGGAAATAAAAAAAATAGGGGAAAAAAAATAACACAGGGAGAACGAGTGAAAGATGAGTTGGTTGGAGAGGGATGAGGAGTATAGTGTGGGTGGGTTGATTTGGGGATGTGATGGGGTTGTAAGGGGGGGGGGGGTTGGAGGATGAACAGTAAGATAGAATGAAATAGGTGGGTAGAGATGGATAGATAAATGGGTGGATAAATAGATGGATTGTGAGATAGATATATAGAAAGAGAGAGAGAGAGAGAGAGAGAGAGAGAGAGAGAGAGAGAGAGTAGGGGACAGAGAGTGGGAGAGATAGTGGGAGAGAGAAAGAGAGAGAAGGAGAGAGAGAGCGAGAGAGAGAGAGAAGGGATTTGAGAGATTGGGGAACATAGAGATTACAAGCAGTTAGGACAAATAAAGCTACCACCAACTAGGACGATTTTATTTATGATTTTTTTTCCATTATTTTATTTTATTTAGTGCTAGCACATATCAACCCCCCCCCCCCTCCTCACAATCGAATTGTTATCATTTTGTTGTCATCACTGGGTTCTGTTGTTATCTTCAAGGGCCTAGTTGTTATTCATCCGATAAGAGTTGTTAAATCGTCGATAACTAAATGTTAACTCATCAATTACAAAAGGGCTTGTAAAACAGGCCAAATTAATACTTGGTCGATGAACTGCTAGTATATTGCTGAAGTATTTACGAACCTGTGGATAAAACTGGAGCGAAAGCATCAACATAATAATATAATGAAATGACCAAAATAATAAACCCGAACAATAAACGAAACAGAAAATACTCCCTCCCCCCCTTTTAAAAAAAAGTCGCAACAAATTGACTAAACATTCCTAAAAGTAAATAAATGCAATAACTAGAGATGATATTGAGTCTCCGTGTACATATTAGCACGTTAGAGTGTCATTTATAGAATAACTCCATTATAACAACAATGAGCCCATAATCAGTCCTGCAAATAAGCACACGTCGGGCTGACTGTTTGAATGTTGCCTATTCAGGCGAGCACGTTTACTGACTGCATTGTTGCCAAAATCACATTGACCTGGTACGACCTACTACTACTGACCACAAATGAAAAAAAAAACCCCAAAAAAACTATCTCTGGAACTCCGTACGTAAATCAAACCAAACATCAATAATTGCTCCGACATCTAGCTTCATAATCGCCCACAATCGCCTATGCCATTCCTCACAACCTGCCCCGCCCCCTCTTCATGCAAAAACCGCCATTGCTACAAACTTCGTAGTTTGTAGAAGATGCTATATTATTCTACCTTTTGCCTTGATATTACAGTCAAAGCAGTAACAGCAATCTGTATTTCCAAAACTAGTCGTACTACGGCTAGCAGTTTTCTCTCACGGAAGATTTAAAAGCTTGTACGTCGGATCGGATCTGTTGTGGATGAGTGATTTTTCCCCCTGTCATTTTGTTTCGAGATCGCAGGCTGCCCTTAATGAGACTTTATTCGTTTGTTATCCCCTTTTACAATTTTTTTTCCTTTTAATTTCTTCTGTACTCTTTACGAGATGTCATTCTTCTAACAATTTTAAGTTCATCCCCCACTGGCGTCTCATTCAAGCGTTCAGTTTGTGAGTAAAGTGTTCACTAATGATTATTATATATATATAATATTTTTTAAAAAAAATTCTTGTAAATGAAAAATAAATAGAAATAGCAAAAAACTCAAAACGTTCGAAGAAGCTTGGATAGCCTTTTAGAGAGAGAGAGAGAGAGAGAGAGAGAGAGAGAGAGAGAGAGAGAGAGAGAGAGAGAGAGAGAGAGAGAGTACAAAAACAAAAATGGAAAGAGGCAGTTCGTATACTCAGTATTTATATTGTCAGGGACATAAAGCTTTATGTTTATCAAGTTAAATAAATAACATTAAATAAATAACATTAATATAATATAAATAACATTATTGCTATCATTCAGGTCGTTTTATCTTCCCCTCTAACCCCCCCCCCCCTCCCCCAAAGCAGGAAGACCTTACTCTCTGTCTTCCTGTGTTTTGTTAATACATTTATCACTGTTGTCTTGTTTGCAAGTTGCTTTCTCTTATCGGCCATGACAATCGGGTTGGAGAGGAAGAATTTGTTTGCCTGGTGGGTCAATCTTAATTACAAAATCAATAGCTGAGGAACAAGAACAAGTGGCGTCCTTTACGTCATTCACCATCAACATTTCCATTTCTATTTAGAGGAAGTTCAAAACTTTTAAGTAAGTCTGAAAATTGAAGGATCAAATATATATATATAATCCATACATACATGCATGTTGTATTTAGCATTATATCTACATAGTTTGTAAAGTAGAAATCATGTTTTGTTGTTTTTTTTAAATTAAAATTTTGTGTGTGTGTGTGTGTGTTTTTTATTTATTTTTTATTTTTTTTTTGGGGGGGGGGGGCGGGGGCTGGGAGGTGTTTTCTTTTTTTTGTTTTTGTTTCTTTGGTATGTTTTGCTATTTAAAATATTTTTTATTATAACATTATTAAAAAAAAAGAAATTAATCCAGCTTAATTAGTTAGCATCAACGGTTATTTTGTTATTAATTAATGGGCGATGGGTGAGGCAAATTAGGTGATCCGCTTTAATTTTTCATGAATTGGATTCCTACAATTCCATGACAAATCATGTGGCATGGTTGACTTGTTCATTTTTTTATTTTTTTTTAATCAAAAAAGAAAAAAAATAGAACAAGAAATAAAAACATCAGGACCCCAGCAAGGAATAATTGCTAAAGTTAATCATATCTTATCTATATGTTTTTTGTTACGGACTCGAAACTATTCGTTGCCATAGACGCTTTCCAGCATTCTCGTAGTCGAATCAGTTCCAGACAGTTGAGACTACATCGATCCTCTGGGATGAACTACACATGTGCGTACGAGCATGTGCGTGACGAGATTTCTCCAGGTTTTCAGCCACAGAAGTGACGTGTCCCGTGCGTGTCCCCAAGGTGAAAGAATAGGTCAGACTTGATTACTTGTGTGGCACGCGACATCTTGGATTTCAATGTGAACTGCGCGTGCGTCAAAAAGAAAAAAACAAAAAACAAAAAAAAAAACAACGTTCTGGTTTGAAAAAAAAACAACAACAAAAAAAAAAAAAAAACAAAAACAAAAAACAAAAACCAAATTAAAAAGATACAATTAAAAAAAAAATCCCAACAAACCAACAAAGATTACAAGTCGTGAAAGTGAAAATGAACGCATGGCGATTACATAATATAAGAATACAAATTGGCTTAGGTTTAGTATTTGATAACTCTAACTCGTAGCTCATTTCTTAAACAACGATATTGTTACATGGACGTTTCTCGATCGTATGTATAAATGTGAATCCTCCACCCACCCCCCGTCATAACAGTATTATGTCGGGGTGAATGAGACCCCGAAAAGTGAATTTAGAATTAAAATGATATAAAATTAAATACGATCTTTCAGTTCCTTGCAATGTAAAATATTGTATGTTTTCTCCCCTACAGCGTTTAGAAATGAACCCCAAGTTTCATATTTATGTCTATAAACTCAATGTCTAGTATCTCGTCCACACCCACATAATACCGCTTTAAGACGTGGGTCACAAATGAAAAATAGTCGTTTTCAGAGATCATCACATCAATCTTGCTTATTCTAATATTTTTATAATGACATTCAGCTTCGACTAACTCCAAAAGACAAAGGACAAATTGATTTCATGATAAGGGACCTTTTATATATGCAATAATAGTTTCCTCACACCATCACAATGGGTAATGAATACTATAACATTAATGACTTGTATACACACTATTAATACATCTGTTCCACGTTCTAACCATGAAGCTGCTAAACTTATTTACCACTTTTGATTACCACTTTTGACTATTACAATAATCTGTCTAGACAATAACACTAAGTAAAGCTACTACATCAACCACCAGAACCAGGACCATCATAAGAATAATATAACTAATTGTGATATATTATTATTATTACTATCAACGTTACCATGACAACATCATTGATTACATAATAAATGCTACAGATTTGACAAAAGGTGAGACCAGAGTTCCTCTTGAAATCAACTCAGTTCTAAGTTAAGACTTCATAGAACTCATCATTGTCCACTACTAAAATAGTCTGGATAGCTCAGTTGGTAAGGCACTCGCATGACACGCAAAGGGATTCAGATCGATTCCGGGTGAAACAGAGATTATTTCCAACCCCCCTGTCCACTCAGAAGTGATTAGGTAGCTGGGGTACTTTGCGATAGACTTAAGTTTTACCCAAAGGATAGTAAGCAATTGTTATTGTCCGTTTCACGCTATAGAAACCTGGATAAACTCCTTCTCCATGGTCCTAATGGCTCTGAAGGACGAATCTTTTAAAATAGATAAAGGAAAATTCCCGTCACTACATTTCACAACCAAAGATCAATTATCACCAACACGTCCTCTAACCTTGAGCTAACAGTTCATCTGTCTGAACCAGGAAGTTACTTAGTGTTAACTAACGACAATTATTACTGTTCTATATCTTTACGATAAGCAAACAACCGTCACAAACTCTCAACAATACGAGAAGAGGCTGGTGAATCTCAAAGCTCCCAAAATCTCCAAGAAATCCCAGGGATAAGAGTAGAAGAGACAATCGGAAATCAAAGTAGCCAGACAAGTCGATTATGATGGCTGTCGCGCCGCCCAGTGGGATTGCCTTTCTGGTCATCTAGGCGACATCCGTGTTATTTGACCATTACTGACCACGATGTGATGTGATGGCTGACGCCGTCGCCTCTCGTCAATCACAGATCTCTGCCGTACTCTGAAAAAAAAAAAACAAAACAAAAAAAAAACAAATAAAAAAACGCTTATTTAAAATTTTGGCCAGAAAAACTCGTCCCTCAAAAATCGATCGATTAAAATGACCCCCATCTTACCAAAAACTTTCAAACCTGAGAGTTCACGGTGAAATCGTTTTGGCAAGATGGGGGAAGATTTTAATCAATCAATATTTGAAGGACACGTTTTCTGGCCAAAATTTCTGCTCACATCACTAAACTGTTGAATTATAAAAAGGTGCTACTAACGTCCAATAACACAACAATAACAAATTAATATTGCAAACATTCTCATTTAATTCCATAACAATATCATAACAGTGGCTTTCTCACCCCCTCCTTATAAAGTTTGTTGTCATAATATTATAATCTCGCATGTGATGAGATGTAATTTTGAAAACTTAAGCGCGTACAACCTTTTCATTCCAAACCAGCGCGAGCCACTTCCTGCACAGTTGTCGGCATTTCCGGTCAATCCTGGGCTTAGAATGTCCTACAGTGTTGTGTAGTGTCATCTTTATTGGCACCTGATCAATATGGCGTGTATTGTAATAGTCTTTGTTGTCATTGCGATGTTGTGATGTATCATTTAGTGTGATGAATTTTGTCAATGATCGTTATCAGGCTGGTGTGGATATAGAGATTAAGAGAATTTTAAGCAATGGGAAATTTTTTCAGCGATCTAGTCTTAGAGCCCACAGCTTTTTTTTTTCTCAGGTAGATTGATAGATAGATAGATACTTATCCGAACCAGCTTAGATAGATAGATATAGAGAGAGGCAGAGAGAGAGAGAGGCACACACACACACACACACACAGAGAGAGAGAGAGAGAGAGAGAGAGAGAGAGAGAGAGAGAGAGAGAGAGAGAGAGATACAGATACAGACAGGGAGACAGCGATAGAAAATAATATGTGATCTAGTAAATCATAACACACACGACGACCTTTACTGTACTGTATGGCATGTGCCGCTATGTGGTCTTGTGCTATGACACTCGCTTTCGGATCGGAAGGTCGGCGCATGGTTGAGTCCTTGGAAAAGGCTCTTACTCAGGTGTAAAATGAGTAGCTGGCCGTTAATAGCGTTGTCTCTGTCGGGGAAATAAATTGTATTATCGCTTAACAAACGTCATGTGTCGTTCTACATGTTACATTTTGCTGTTGGTCAGGAACCCTTTGTACAGCGCTTTGAGCACGTTAAGTAGATATCGCGCTATATATATATATATATATATATATATATATATATATATATATATATATATATATAATTACTCAAGTATGGAAAATGATCGAGTTGGGAGAATGACACACGAAACATTATTGATCTTATAATTTTTAAAGGGTCACATTGGGAATGTACGATTTGAATGTGTAGTTATACGTTATCGCATCATTTATGTACTTTATCCCCTAAAAAACGATCATCGTTCACAAATAAAATTCAGCGAAATGTTTTTCTTCGATACCAATAATATGTACATGATTAATATAATTGTTATAGGATCCTATATTCCCAACCAATTCGCTCCATAAACCGTCATCAATTCAACCAAACCACCCAACCAAAGCCTAATAAATCCCAATCCACAAGCAATCATAAAACTAAACCACAGGATGAAGTTTTTGGCAAATTGCACACTAAGTCTCCCAAGACATTAAACAAACTTTATTTACAAACGTTTAACGGTGACGGCATGAGGTCGGCGGGAGTGTGTGTCGTGCCGGCAGAAGTAGAAGACCGGCCTCCTGTCGGGTCGTGACATTCTGGGGACATTTTTTGGACATTTCTGGGACATTCATGTGACAGTTCGTGGTCATGGTTTGACTATAAAAGTGACACGGTCTGTGGAGGGGAGTCTCAACTTTCTCCACGGGGATACTTGTACAGCGGAGGTAAATAGCAGCGATGCTAGGGTACTGATGGTGATGTTGTCGACGGTAACTGCTGCACTGGCAGTTGTCACCGTCTTCAATGGTCCAGACAGGTGAATTGTAATGTTTTGTCCATCTCAGACTCGACATGATATTATGTCTCTTTATTAAGTGATAGAAGAAAAAGTGTAATATCAATATGCACCAAAAATGTTATTGAAAATCTGTCTATACAACTAGCGCCAGAGTGTTTTCATTTGACCTCGCTTTGGTTTTTGAAATAATAAATAAGTGATTGAGTTATATATTTAGGGGCATTTTGATCCTTAGTCAACGGGCTGTGATGTCTCGGCTGTATTGATGATTGTGGGAAATAGAGGGCAGTTGAAGGTGAATGATGGTCTTGAGGTGTTGATTGGGGGTGAAAAGATCAAAG
>NC_088360.1:36667016-36697016 GCF_034508935.2 Berghia stephanieae
AATTCTCGTTACCACCACCAACAGCACCCCCCCCCCCCCCAACCCCCATCATCATCATCATCATCATCATCATCCTCATCCCCCTTCAGACTCCCAAGATGGGGAATTAGGCGACTGGAATTAGAGGCTATTAGTTCTCTCCTATCACCAATCCCATTAGCCTGGTACAGACTGGCTGCCGGACGAAGGGCAGCCGTGATGGTCAGTTGTTTTTATTTTTTTTAAACACAAGTTTAAAGAGAGAAGGAAAGGACTTGCCAAAGTAAGGTTCGTTATCCGTGTTCCCTTCTTCTATCCCGGTAACGATTCTGTATAAACACGACGGGTTTTTGTTTTGTTTTGTTTATTCTGTTCATTTAATTGATTTTCTTTATCATTTTGCTGGATATTAATATCCGAGGATTTAGAGAGAAAAGGGTATTGTCTGAATAGGTTTAAAGTTAAAATTCTATAGAATATAGATAAAATTATTTAAGAATTCAATTCTTAAAATGACATGACGGAATAAAATGTCGGGGATAAAACAGAAAGAAGAAACATGTATAAATTTGATGTGGAAACTTAGCAACACTTGATTTATTTTTCCCACATGTCATTATTGATACCGTTTGCTCATTTCATATTGTATTGCATTGCCACCCTCAAATTACAAATTATGCTTTTTTTCCCTTTAGAATTAAAAAATAATATCATAACGAAGTGGCCAGCTATTACTGAAAACAAAAGGTAAATGAGAGTAACAGGGAGAATAGACAATTCTAACAACACATAATATCACTGACAGTCTTCATATACTGTGTATATTATAATCTTAATCGTTCTTGTTTCGATTTTCTCTCACCGAACGTGCTTAAGCATCGGCATTAAGATCCAGATTTAACTAATCTAGGAAGACAAATAACCAGTGTGAGTAATAAATCAAGATTAATTGAAGCTCACGCGTATGGCAATTGATGTTACTGGATACGTATGTTGGATCTTTCATCAAGCCCCGATGGTCAATGAGCGGTGGTCAGTGGTGATCAAAGGTATCACGTTTTGTTGATAGGTATCAATTGATGAACAATACCCAACTCAAATAGGAGGCCGATTAGTTGCAATCAGTAAGACGATACCATTTACCAGTGCTTTGCTAGCCATGTCTCATGAGAACAAAATTGTGACAGTATTTTGAATGATACAGTTGTAAACAAAACCGCATTTTTATGGAGAAGATACGATATTAAATACTAGTCATAAATCTTTCTTATGTTAACATTTCCCACCGTGTATTGTCTTGGTTGCGATATTGTGTAAATTAAATTTGATTGGAGCCGAGGATTGCTACTATGCAACGGTTACGAATTTTCCTCATTGTTTTAGCTTTCTTCATCACAGCATTTGTAAGTTTGTTCGTAATATGGATTGCTGAAGTGGTAGCTAATTTGTTTTAATCAAAAGTAAATCACGATTTTGTTCTAAGATTCATAGACCAATATCGTAGGGAATTCTTATTTTGATCGATATAATAATTTGTATTAGAATCTACATTTTAGCCTTTCATCTAATTTAGATTAAACATACCACTAGATTACCGTGTAATGAATAGAACCAGTGTTATTCTTGTCTATTATTCACAGTTTCTTCTTGTTATTTTCTTCCTCCCGATTTTCCCCAACATGTCTGACGTCATCACACAGGTCTATGCATTGAACTTGATAACAGCTGAAGATCAATAATTGTTTATCAGAAAATCTCTACCGCTGCAATACAAACAAATAATAAAAATAAATAAGTAATTAATCCACACTTCCTCAAACTGAAATTTAATAGCCGAGTAAATTTATAGTTCTTAAAAAATTATAACAAATCTATACTTTGATTTTGAGTCTACTCTCCCCTATTACACCCTCCCCTCCTCCGTTCCCCCCTCCACAAACTACTTCTGCTCCTCCCTCCCATTGTCTCTTTATCCACCTCCAATCTTACCATTTCTGCTTTATTTCTTTATTTCATAATATTATTATATGGAATTAAAAAAAAGATAAAATCATCTTCCTCCTATTTTCTTCCGACACAACTTACATAAAAAGAAAACCTATTCTTTTCTTTCAAAATCCTTTCATCCACACATCCTCATCATTCTTCTTACCCATCTCTGCACCCAAGTACACTTCTTTCACACCCCCCCCCCCCCTTCATCCTTCTTCCCTCCCTCCCTCCGCCCACCTCCTCCCCAATCCACATTCATTCCATCCATCCAATCCATCGCCTTCTTTAGTCGTCGACGTCGACTGTCTCGTCATTATTTGTCTGTGATCTCTTCTGACAAGCGACTACATAAATCTCCACCTCTCCCATCGATTTCTGGAAGATGCCTGTCCTCTCAGCCCGTCTCACAAGTCCACACCACCACCATCATCATCATCATCATCATCAACACCACCATCGAATGGCTGGAATTGGAACGCAAGAACTGGATAGAACGCTGGACTGAACACTTGGAATGAATAGAACTACATAATATTTTATTTTTTTTAAAGAATAAAATGGCGAGCATCGATGAAGATTTCTCGATTGGAGATGCTTCTTGCATTATTCCTCCCTGACTCAAAGCCCCCCCCCCCCCCCCTCATCCTAACCACCTCCAACTCCTCTCCCTCCTCTCCCTCCTCTCCCTCTTTTATATAAAAAAAATATTTTTCTAAATACGTCTAATTAGACTCATTACTCTTGTTCTGATTTCTTGATTTTAGTATGATGTTTAAAACGCAATAGGTCTGTGTTTTATATTTGTAGGATGGCCCGGAGGAGATTGTGGAGGATGAAGAAGATGATGATGAAGAAGAAGAAGAAGAAGAAGAAGAAGAAGAAGAAGAAGAGAGAGAGAGAAAAAGAGAGAGAGAGAGAGAGAGACAGAGAGAGAGAGAGAAAGAAAGAAAGAAACAAGATTATATATATATATATATATATATATATATATATATATATATAATATATATATATATATATATATATAATATATATAGAGAGAGAGAGAGAGAGAGAGAGAGAGAGAGAGAGAGAGAGAGCGAGACTGTCGTGGGAAATGGTAAAATGCGAGTGGCGTCCTACCAATTCAAGATGATGATGATGATGTTGTTTGTATCGTTATAAGAGGGTATAGGGCTTAAGAAATTGTTGTTGAGATGATGACGGCAATACTCCAAAGACCCGTTAACGGGAGAGGATCTGACAATTGTATGGGGAAAAATGCTATAGGATTTAGGTACAGATAGTATTTATTGTAAATGGTGGTGGTCTTTGTAGGAAAATAAAATCAAGTACAGGTTTCTACTTTATTGTTCATCTCATAATAGTTTAAGAGAAAGGGATTCAGTATGACATACAAAATCTAACACCAATACATGTATTTGCAAGGGACATATATTTTTTGAGTATGGTTGTTACTTATTAATGAAATATCAAAATTCAAAGCCGATGACGATTGCCTAGCTTTGTCGACTTTACGTCAAATGTTTATATTCATATTTAAAAGTTGGAACTGCTATTTATTAAGTTTTGTTAATTTAATTCTAAGCTAGTAGGATCTGAAGTCTCCTTGTAGCAGTGCACACAAGCTGCTACTCATATCTCCGGCCCCTAACAAAAAAACTCAAAATCCCTCGTTTCTGCTCCATTAGAAGGCAATGTTTGTGCAACCATCAAACTTGTCATAAATCCAAACCTCTTTTCATTTCCCTAAATGCCAGAAAAACCGTGAAATGATTGCCCAAGCAGCTTTGTCCATTGTTCTGGCGTTTGCTAAGAAATTGATCAAAACTCATTCACGGGCGGTTAGTTGGCTCACTGGATGGGCTGGATGGCGGTCGTTGTTATAGTAATCTTATTTGCCCCTAGGATCGCGGTCGTGTGCTGTTCTCTTCGCTTGTGTGTTTTAACAATGATAATAACGTCGATGAAAAGCGAGAAGGACCGGAGATGACTTGTGGGAGGAGAAGACAAACAAAACGATCGTCCCTAATGTCCTCAATGTGTCTGATCCCCTTAGTTCTTTGGAAGAGCGGCGACGAGTAGTAGCAGATGAAGCGGTTCGACATTGTAGTTGTTTTTGTTGTCCCAATTTCCAGGACAGGACAGAACCCCTCTCTCTTATCCCATAATGTGCTGTCTGTTCTCATCTTCAATTTCTTTCTAGGAATTTTCCGGTTTCTATGCAAATTTATTGCTCCCTTCTCCCAGACACAACGGGCCTGACTCTTAGTAAAACATGTTAAGACGAATTAGTATATTCATGTGAAAATAGGGACACGAAAAAAAAGGAAAAAAGGACCGAATATCACCATTTAAGCTAATGTGTCTTCTCTCTCTATTTGTTTGCTTCTAAATCGCCTTAAGCGATGGGTGGGGAAACAGATGAGTTTGGTTAGGGTTAGAGTTAAAAATAATTATATTTGAGTTGCACGCCCCTGTTAACTGCTGTTTGTTGCTGATTGGCTGATTGGATGGAATAACATTTGATTATCGGTATTAGGTAATTGAGAGGTTGGCTTTTTTTTATGGATTGTGGTATTTGGTTCGTAAATGGATTTATTACATTTTCTGTTGTCATACAGGGAAAGTGTTTGAATGTTGCGGTTAAGGCTAATTATCATGGTGAGACGACAATCTGAGCAAAATTCAACAATGCCCTCTTTTTCTTTTTTTTTTCTACAAATGGCATTTTATTATTGGAATAGCTTACAACACATTATTATTTAAACAGTAACAGCTCAGAATTCACTGTTATTTCCATACATTTATCATGCAACATCAGTATGACTATGATTTACTACGTCTAGACGTCAATAAATTGTATGATTTTGAATCCTGATAGCCGCAGACCACTTTATCGTGCATTTAATGAATATCAGATCAATATTAGGACAACTTAATGTAGTCTAGATCTACTGATTATTAAAAAGTGCTCATTCTAAAAAGAAAAGAAGAGTGGAAAAAAAATAAGTCCTCGCTTAAAATGGTCTTCATGAAGAAATTAGGCGAGCTGATGTTGAATTGATGACGTCATAATGATCATAAAGTTTTTGATATGAATGGTCATACCCCCCCCCCCCCTTTCTTATTTTTAAATTAGAGTTTCTTACCTTACAACTCCATCGCAAGAGTGATATCGTATTAAGTGCTGAAATTAGAGGGTGTTAAACTTAAAAACTCTTCTACTTAGGATATATAGTTAATTGATTTTATGAATTTTAATCAAATACAATAACATTCTTTAGGAAAATTTGTATAACTGCATTTATAATGACAATAAGAAGTCAATCAATTGGTCGGCAGACGATCACAATAACGATTTTCAATGCCTTTTCTTTGGAATATAACTTGATTATAGCATCAATTGTTTTCGTTTTCTTTGTTTATAACTACAAATTTTCGCAAACGACATTGTATTCTCATGCCAGAGTTCGTGGTCTCGGTTGGTTTTAAAAAGAAGAATCATATTCTTTCCTTGCTCCTTTTCTTCTCTCATTATCTTTTCCTGCTCAGCCAGTTGGTTCCAACAGAGTCCGGGTTCTTCCCCCTGTGCAACTTTTCCTCTTTACCGTCTGGTAAGGGCGTTGGAGGATATCGGTTCCCCCTGGGGGACGGTGTTGAGCTGGTAGGGCGCCCCATCCCGTGGGTTTACCAACCTGTAATTAGCTCATGCCTCTTGTGGCTCATCTGCCACGCCTAAATTTAGCTGAGAGAGGGGCCCCTTGGCAGTTTTCCCTTTCATCTCAGAGGAATTCATCGTGATATTTCCTTACCCATTTGCGGAGATGGCATAGTTGAATGGCGTGAATGTGGCTTTACATTCGTGTATGTTTGTTTGCCTAACAATCACAATAACGATAATCTTTTGTTTCCTAAATTAGATTATAAACAGTTTGTGTGTCTATGCGTCAGACTTTTGTAACGATGAGAGATGTGGTCTAGCATTGAATTTTTACTGTAAACTTGCTTAGTTTACTAAATAACTGCTCACAAGATGCGATCAAATTTGAAATAGGTTGAGTCGTTGCTTTTAATTATTTGCAAGATATAAAAAATAAATGTTACTATTCTAAATTTACACCAATCACTCTCACCCCCCCCCCACCTCCTCCTCTCTTCTCTCTCTCTCTCTCTCTCTCCTCGATTTCTCCCCTCTCTTTCTCTCTCTCTCTCTCTCTCTCTCTCTCTCTCTCTCTCTCTCTCTCTCTCAGATGTAATAAATTTGATGTTGAAAGATACCTTCAAAGCGAATTTGCTAAATCACTTTACTTAGTGTATATTGATGTTCGTGAATGTATGAGATTTCCATACACAGCAAAGCTTTTCGTAACTGGCATCGCTGGAGGCTGTGTGTGAGCTGTACACGTCTGGCGCCTCCTGGGTTATCATGGCGTTGACATGAAAATTAAATTACAATACACAGCGGAACGCATATCTCATCACTATAAATTAATTGGGATATAATGTCTATAATTCTTGTATGGTATGAAAAAAAAAAACAACAAACAAACGAAAAAAAGTCTTGCAATGAATCTAAACCGAAAGAATATAAAAAAAAAGAGTGTTTTAACAAATTGGAACGCTCTCATTATTTTGTAAAAGCGGATGCTGATGTCTTGTATTTTCCCCGGAAATGATCGGCTAAACAAAATCCCTTTAGATGTCATTACAGTAACCCTTGTTAAGCTGATATGGTTTTGTTTATTTGTATTTATTTTTGTTCGTTTTGTTTTGTTTTGTTTTGCTTTTTATTCTCAAATAAGGTAAAGACGTTTGGTCTATAAACTAATGTGTATTAGAAAAAAGTGCCGAAATTTTACATCCAATATTACTCATAATTTGGCTTTTAAACAATATTGTAACTGGTTAAAAGTGGGCTTCGAAAAAGTTTATCGTACATTCCTCGAATGTCGTCGAATTGTAATGTGAGCAATGAACGGTTATTTGTATTGGTGGTGTATTGGTATCCAAACAGTTAACTGGTACTGTAATCGGTATAGAGAGACGCTTCAACAATCATCAACATCAATCTTACTCTTCTTTTTATTTTTCTTATTCATTTCCGTTTGATATCAGTTATATATACAATCGCAGTAAAATTCCTACCTCATCACCCAGTCATAACATTACTGACGCATTCTGAAAAAAAAACCCAACCCAAAGCAAAACAAAAACAAAACAAAACAAATACTCATAATGTTTAGAATTTTGATCAGAAAACTCGTCCTTCAAATATCAATCAATTTACATGAACCTCATCTTGACACCTCACATCCGTGAAGTCCCAGGTTTGAGCGTTTCCAGCAAGATGAGAATAATTTTAATCGATCGATATGTTTTATGAAGGACGATTTTCGTGGTCCAAAACTGGAATACGTGTTTTTTCAAAGTACGTCCGATTACTGATATTATCATTCACCATCTCTACAATACCCGGCTAGACCAATTTCACATTTGAAAAAACGTTCGAATCAGGCGTCCACTGAGTACAAGTCTCAGTGAAGATTGGTTGGACTGATAAAAAGACAGAGTTGGGACGTGGTGTCTCGCAATGATCACTTTGGACAATCCTGAAAAATAAAGTTTTGTTACGATGAAAATGGGGAATGCTCCTCAGATCGGACAATGAGTTTGTAGGACAAATTGTCGGAACCTGTCGGAGGAGCTATTAGCGTGGAATGTGGGTATGAAGAACTGGGTGTGAATAGGAATTGTAACGAGTCTATGAAATTATTATTATTATTTTTTTCTTTTCATTAAAAAAAAAGTGATTAGGATATTTGCTAGTATCTAGAGGTGGTTGGCTGACTTGTGGTAAATAATCTCGATAGAGGGGGGGTTCAGATTCATCCAGGGTAAAGTCAACGTGAAGTAGATGGGCATGTAAAGATATATATATATATATAATATTATATATATATATATATAATATATATATATATATATATATATATATATTTATTTATAAAACAAGACATTTATTTATTGGTTGTTGAGGGTGATCATCATTTCCACTATCATTGTCATAATCATCGTATTCATCGTCACAATCAACTTCTTCCTTTTCTTCTTCTTCTTCTTCTTCTTCTTCTTCTTCTTCTTCTTCTTCTTCTTCTTCTTCTTCTTCACAATATCGCCATTAACAACAACTAATTCTTCCACTACTACTACTACTACTACTACTACTACTACTACTACTACTACTACTACTACTACTACTACTACTACTACTACTACTACTACTACTACTACTACTACTACTACTACTACTACTACTACTATACTACTACTACTACTACTACTACTACTACTACTACTACTTACTACTACTACTACTACTACTACTACTACTACTACTATACTACTATACTACTACTACTACTACTACTACTACTACTACTACTACTACTACTACTACTACTACTACTACTATACTACTACTACTACACTACTACTACTACTACTACTACTACTAACTACTACTACTACTACTACTAACTATTACTACTACAATTACTACTACTACTACTACTACTACTACTACTACTACTACTACTACTACTACTACTACTACTACTACTACTACTACTACTACTACTACTACTACTACTACTACTACTACTACTACTACCACTACTACATTTTAAACCACTACAGCCATATACCCCCCCCCCCTCTCCATCCCCGGCATACCACTAGACACAACAGCAAAGAAAATAAAAGGATGAGACTCTAACAAAGCCTTTTCAATGGCAAGTGTCCAGAGTTCAGATTCTCTTCTACTATAGATCATATCAGTGCTCCTGCCCCATCATTAGGTCCAGGGACTTCTCAAAGGAGGTCAGGGATCGAGACCTCTGGGGCCCTTACTCTCGTTAGTCGTAATGTCCCCCACACTGATAAACATCCTTAAAGGGAAAAATAACACTATTACCAGGGCGAGGATAACATAGAATAGAGTTACATTAATTATCTACACAATGAGATTTTTGCTCTTATCTTATTCTATATTTACTTGTAGTACAAAATGTCTGTTAATGTCAATGCTACTACGATAAACAGCACAAGTATCAATGCCGTTTGAAAAAAAATCATACCATAATGTAAGACTTTCTTTCTTTCATTTGGCCGACATTGATCAAATTCAAACTTTCTTTCAATTTTGGATATAAAAACCTGGATTTCAAAAACAAAACTCGGGATGTAAATATTGTTTCAAAGTTGCTATGTTATGTTGTTACTTTGGGGGTTGTCCCTCGTGTTTTTTTCCTGGGGCGGGGGGGGGGGGGGGGGGGGGGGTTGGTTCTATTTTTAAAAAGCAACTCTTGCAGATTACATGCCATATTATAACCAATTCTAAAGTCGGGTTGACAATTGTTGCTACCATTTTTAGATTAAAGATTACTTAATGGCAAAGAAAATACTTGGTTCAATTTTCTTGTGTGCTGTTCTAGATTTTTGAAAGATTTTCAAATTTTCGTATAATTAAAAGAGACTAGAGCAATTAGGGGGAGGGGGTGGGGGTTGAGAGTGGGTGGGGGGGGGGGGAGGAGGAGGGTAAGCCCTCTTGCTATAGAATTGATCCCTGCCACGACTATAGAATGTTTCCCTACAATGTAATGTAATGTACCATTACTATATCTTTTTGTACTTACGTTACTAAGCATATCGTGTGATTTCAAGCCCGAGTTCTCATTTAGCGTAGGTGTATCGTCGGTCAATGCTTCAATAATGTTATTTTGAGAGTTTCGCTACAAAAAAGCCGTTAAGTCAGTACTTGGCAATGTAAACAAACAAAACATGAAAAGCATAGATTTGGTGATGAGCCTGGAAGTACTGACTCACGAAAGTAAACGGTTAATGATTGGTAAAAAGTGTGTCGCTCTGCCCTCGTGATTTGAAGAATATTATTGTAATATTGAGGTTGACTTGATAAGGGATGTTATATATAGAAATTTTATATAGATCTAAAGCTCGAACCCAAATGAACAGAATTTGATGGGTTGGACGGTGTTTCAAACCATATCCAGTGTACATATTCAATTTTATCTTTTAACTTTTTAGCGTTTCTGACGAACCTATATCAGTAAATAAACATGCGGACACCAGACTTCCAGTCGCGTCAATCAACGATAGTTTCAGAAACAACAATGTTACTACTTTTCTTCTTCTTCTTCTTCTTCTTCTTCTTCTTCTTCTTCTTCTTCTTCTTCTTCTTCTTCTTCTTCTTCTTCTTCTTCTTCTTCTTCTTTTTCTTCTTCTTCTTCTTCTTCTACTACTACTACTACTACTACTACTACTACTACTACTACTACTACTACTACTACTACTACTACTACTACTACTACTACTACTAGTAGTAGTAGTACCACCACCACTATTCTTATTAACCAACAAACCAGTCCACTCTGTTCCACACATGGTAAGTCAAGCTGCATTTTGTATAAAATTGAAACAAAAAACAAACAAAAAACAAAAAAACAAAACAAAAAACAAACAAACAAACAATCAAACAAAAAGACAAAACAAAACCAAAAAACAAAACAAAAAAAACAACAAAAAACAAACAACCAAAAACAAAAACAAAACAAAAACAAACCACAAAATAAACAAAACAGAAACTGAACATGTCCTCAATATATCATTGGTTACCAAAGACATAAATTCTTTCATAATATCGCTTGAAGAAATATTCACGTTCTGATCATATTTAAACAAAATCCATTTCTGTCACTACCGATCTGCCTCCGGTGAAGAGGGACAAATAGCATAAGGTGTCCTTGCTCAAAGAAGTGTTTGAAATTGTGTGTTTTCTCCTCCAACCTTCCCTCAGATGACAAGAGAGATTGATTGATTGTCTTGTACAATTTGAAACACAATATCCAAACAATATCTTAACACTTCAAACAACCACTTAATATATACTCGTATTGTGCTTCAGTATTAGATGAACACTTCAGTTTTAGATGTACAGTGAAATAATCAATGGAGATAATGGTATCTCAAGACAGGGGCTATGGGTATTTAAGTTCTTATTACAAAGTTTGGTTGGGTTATACTCCATGCACAACCAACCTACTTTTGTTTTGTAATGGGTGAAAATGTATTAATTTTCACATTTCAAACTGAGCATTTCGATTGTTGATGCTTAGAATGAAAGATAAATCTTCTCGGGTTAGAAATCCAAAGGAATTCAGTTCTACCCTAATGTCAAAGTACAACACATGGGAACTTCTTATTGCTTCCAATACGCGGATTATTGACACGTTCAGAATGTATTGTAGGTCAAGGGTTCGAAAGATAAAGTACAAGACTAAAATGCTATAATCATGCACACACACAAACACACACACACACACACACACAGAGGGAGAGAGAGAGAGAAAGAGAGAGAGAGAGAATGAGAGAGAGAGAGAAAGAGAGAAAGAGAGAGAGAGAACAGAAGAGAAGAGAAGAGAAGAGAGAGAGAGAGAGAGAGAGAGAGAGAGAGAGAGAGAGAGAGAGAGAGAGCGAGAAGGGGGTGGGGGGGGGGGGGGAAGATGATGCATGGTATGAGTAGGATAGAATGTTGAAGTATAGTGTATTGCTGCCCCAGGAACAGCAAATATTTGTACACCTGAAGAAGAGGGCAGATTTAATTCCAGGCAGTTGACAGCTTTCCTGGGACCTTGATGGATCGGTTCGTTTCTGGGTCTCCGATACATATAAATCGTCCATTGACAAAACGCATTTATTCATTTTGGTGGAAAATGTTGTATCTTACATCGATGGATTAAAGCGACCCCCACCCCTCACCCCCAATCATAATTGAACCCAAGACTCAATGACTCGTGGTTGACCTTTTTTAAAAAAAAATTAATTTGAGGATTACATTGACCGATTGAAATGATTTTTTTTTTCTGGCTAAAATGATTAAAAAAGAGTTTTGCCTGTGAAAGTCAGTGTTGTGTTCGTAGTACGGTTTGGGTATCGGTGATAATTATAATGATAAGTGTTTTTTGTGGTATAATATGTACTGATATTGATCCTTTAGTCTAGATCTACCGCTAATACTATTCTGTTGGAATCTGAATGAGTAAAATATAGCGGTTATTTTGTTTATTGTTTTATTTTGGTTATATGTTTTTAGATCTTGTTTGTGAAACAGTTCTTGTAAAACATTGTGAGCACATAATTTAGTGAATATTGTCACTTCTCAAACTTCATCAAACTTTTTCAAATCTTAGATGTTTCGTCAAGTTATAACGAATAATCATATTATAGTCAAATTGGTTAGGGTATTATAGGAATGGTGTGTTCTTTACTATTCAATATTGACCTCGTTGAAGGAGCTATCCGGTGTATATTGTTTGTTTCAATTACATTCCGGTTAAATGGAAAACCTATCTTTTCTCGTTTTCTTACAATCTTTTAGGAATTGAATACTTATTTATCACGGTTTTAATCATAATATTTTAAAGACTCCCTTGATCCGATTACATTGTTTGAAGTTTTAAGCTCTTTTTAAGAATCTCAATTGGACATTGCCTTCATCATTAACCTGCGTTTATTGATTATTCTCAAGTGTGCATTCCGTTTGCTTTGTTTGTTTGCTTTGTTTTTTTTATGATGTTATTTTTTTTTTCTTTTGTCTTAAAAAAATAATGTCGGCAAAACCCGCCTTGGTCCATTCTTTACCGTCGTATTAATCAGTTCTCCTACTTCATTTCTCTGATGCCCCATCCACCATTCCCTTTTATTTCCGTAATGTTTTTGTTTGTTTTGTTTTTTTTGTTGTTGTTGTTGTTTTTTTCTTTCTCATTTCCCCCTTCATTTCTCTGAATATTTGGCGTTAAGGTGGCGGGTAAAAGGAGTGTCATTTTCAATATGAAAGCAGGTTGGGGAAATTCTACAAACACCCTGATAATGTAGTCAAGCCTTAGATCGACACTTCCCATCAACTGACTTTTTAAAAAGGAGTAAATTTAGTGTGAAATCTATAAACAATTTGTGTGTGCGCATTGTACACGCATGGCTGCAGTTGATTTATTAAGCCTTTTACGCGTCGAAAATAATGTTTCTAAAAGACCGAATCTCAGTTACGTCACGAAAACATGAACGGACGGATTCTTTCATCAATTCGTTCAAGCTTAAAATCGTTTCGTTTATTGAGTAATTCAGTAAAATATATTAAGCATATAAATCTATTAATGCCACAGTGAGCATTTTATCCATGTAATCTTTTCAATCCAAATTTAATTTATATTATGACAGAATGATAAACTGTACGCCATCGTCGTAGCGTTCATTTCCCCCTAGAACCGATTCTGCCTGTCCTTGCCTGTTTTCATCAAAACCCATCGTGACTAACCTTTAACAAACTTCCATAAAACGACCAAAACTTTACCCTGTCAAGATTAGGGTCCAAAATGGATTTACTATGGCGGGGCCTACGGCTAAGACACCTAACAACATTACTCAACTAACGCCACTTTCCTCGCCTTCCTTCCTTTCTTTTTTTTTTTAGTTTTCCTTCCTCTATTTTGTTCTTCCTTCCGAGAGAAATTGCGAATGGCCACGATTTGAGCCACTCGCTCTTAAAAGGAAAGCAATGTTTGGCCTTAAAAAAAATCGGCATTGCAATTTTTAAAAGTAACTAACGTTGCAATTATAGTAAATATTTTCTAAAAATAAAAAGTGATCGTAAACATGGTTTTTCAACACCTATTTAACAGTGCCCTAGTCTAGAGGAAAACTACAGCACCAGCGACAAAAAATTCGTTCTTAATACTGCAAATTCCTTCTAAAAGACCACCGTGGTTCCAGAATTCTAGAGCGTTCCAGAACGCCTGTCCACCGTGGGTGACTGTTGTGGGTAATTTCATTATTGTACGATAAAGCCCCGGTAACCACCTAAAGGCCCTTGATGGGTGCGACAACGGGGGGATAGAGACACAACAATGAGTGGATTTTCACGTTTCCATTACTACGTTAGTCCTTTCTCTCCATTTTTTTCTCTCCTTTTTTTCTTCTCCCGCAACATAGCAGAAAAAAAAGACCAGGCAGTATGATCTTATTTGTGCCACATTTCTCAATGCTGAAATAAGTGTCATCGAAATTATGAAGAATTACTAAATCTATTTTTCTTTTTTCAAAAGTATCCATTGCATTGATTTCAAATTTTAAATTTTAGATCGTGTTTTTAGACAATACATCGTACACAAAATTCGGTGCAAGTACAAAACAAGAGATAGATATGTACTATTACAAAGATATTTTTCTATACAAAACCAGTAGTAAAATAAATGTTCAAAGCCCATGAATTCAGAGTGTTGCAAGAGGCAGTTGATTCTAACTCTATTTCATACTCCAATACCAAATTGGATTACAAACAATGTTCACTTATTTGCAGGTCTGATAACCCAATGTATTTTGGGCTCATTGTTGTTACGGAAATCTAAAAAAAATGACGCAAAATATTGTTCACCACAAACAATGTTAAACAAGGCCCATAATTGCATTCAGATGTCAGACCTGCATATATCTACACGTCGGTTACAAATGGATTTTGAAATGGAAAGTAAATAAAATATCAAAATTGAATCTTTGTGTTTCCATTAGCATTTCGTTACAAATTGACGAAATTGTTTACTTGAATTATGTTGGGAAGCTAACAATAATTCACCGTGAATTGTGTAATATTCTCAACAAATTTAAACCCATCGTTTAAACGAAACGGCCTATCCCAAAATTCCCAGAGTCTTCTAATATGTTGTTCATTCAATAATTTAGTACACACCAGCAAAGTCTTTACTTTATTTACCTACAATTCTTCTCATGCCGTATAAATTTCATGACTAGTCGGAAGTAAAAGCTGCTGACCACACATTGTTTGGCCATACCAAAGAATGGGATGAGACAATGCTACTGATAAACTGTTTAGGTCGGATCGATGACGACTACTTGATGGGTTACGGGAATCCCCAAGGGCGCCAGACTTCACTATCTATTCTCATCCCAGAGGCGTGTTCCATAGGCGAGGCAAATCGAGACAGAACGCCATGTTGGCTGGCGCTTCACATCGCGTAATGATAATAGAAAGTTAACGATTGCGTTCCCAACTTACAGCGATCGACGAACGACGTCGAAGACAGTCAACCACTCTGCCTCACAACTGAACACGCCTCTGATCTACTCAAAATATTCCGAGAATGAGGACAATTCAAATATTGTGTACGATTGCATGAAGGAAGGACAATAAATCATGCCTTTGAAATGATCATGCTGCATTCGACTCTTTTTAAAATCGTTCTTCCTCGCCCTCACATCCCAATGAAATACGTTTAAAAAGCAGTGTTTACCTTAGTGAGGGAATAGGATTCTCAGTTATACAATTTTAATTTGAATTAAAACGTTTATTTTTTAAAAATAAAATAAATTTGTCAAAGTTAACTTGTAGTGAAGTGTAAAAAGATCACGAGGAAGAGATCCGAACGGGGTAATACCTAATTAACGATTTGTGACAAAATATTAACTTCAATGACTAAGTATGACTTGCTCTGTTTAGAATATAGAATCAAATGATTTTATTTATTTCATGTCCAGCCATAGGATGGGATATGTCACAATGCCTACATACAAGGGACTTAAATAATACTAAGGTCGACCAACTAATTGCAGATGTCATCACATATTCCATATTCAGAAAAGTGAGTGGAGCAGGCACTTATGTTGGTAACAACAAGATATGAAGTGAGTAGAAAAGTGCCAGAAGACAATAGAGAATAAAAATTTTTTTTTTTTTTCGCGGCGGTGGTGGGGTTTGAACCTGCGACCTTATTGGTACGACAACTCCGCCTGGCAGGTGAGAGCGTGGCTCTACCGTGTGAGCTATCCACGAACACAAAAATATTCGTTTCAAACCCAAAGTCATTTCTAGATCCCTCTCTCACCCACTTCTTGAGATCGCCGATTCGTTCACCACCATCGCGAAATAATTTTGACCAGCAGTTAAGCTTAATAGCCAATGTTCTCATCACAAACATATAACATAGAAACGATTGAGACATGGAGTATGCTCCGGTGTATGGGGTGAATTTTTAATTCAGAAAAGTGAGTGGAGCAGGCACTTATGTTGGTAACAACAAGATATGAAGTGAGTAGAAAAGTGCCAGAAGACAATAGAGAATAAAAAATTTTTTCGCGGCGGTGGTGGGGTTTGAACCTGCGACCTTATTGGTACGACAACTCCGCCTGGCAGGTGAGAGCGTGGCTCTACCGTGTGAGCTATCCACGAACACAAAAATATTCGTTTCAAACCCAAAGTCATTTCTAGATCCCTCTCTCACCCACTTCTTGAGATCGCCGATTCGTTCACCACCATCACGAAGTAATTTTGACCAGCAGTTAAGCTTAATAGCCAATGTTCTCATCACAAACATATAACATAGAAACGATTGAGACATGGAGTATGCTCCGGTGTATGGGGTGAATTTTTAATTCAGAAAAGTGAGTGGAGCAGGCACTTATGTTGGTAACAACAAGATATGAAGTGAGTAGAAAAGTGCCAGAAGACAATAGAGAATAAAAATTTTTTTTTCATCCCAGAGGCGTGTTCCATAGGCGAGGCAAATCGAGACAAAACGCCAGGTTGGCTGGCGCTTCACATCGCATAATGATAATAGAAAGTTAACGATTGCGTTCCCAACTTACAGCGATCGACGAACGACGTCGAAGACAGTCAACCACTCTGCCTCACAACTGAACACGCCTCTGATCTACTCAAAATATTCCGAGAATGAGGACAATTCAAATATTGTGGACGATTGCATGAAGGAAGGACAATAAATCATGCCTTTGAAATGATCATGCTGCATTCGACTCTTTTTTAAAATCGTTCTTCCTCGCCCTCACATCCCAATGAAATACGTTTAAAAAGCAGTGTTTACCTTAGTGAGGGAATAAGATTCTCAGTTATTCAATTTTAATTTGAATTAAAACGTTTATTTTTTGAAAATAAAATAAATTTGTCAAAGTTAACTTGTAGTGAAGTGTAAAAAGATCACGAGGAAGAGATCCGAACGGGGTAATACCTAATTAACGATTTGTGACAAAATATTAACTTCAATGACTAAGTATGATTTGTTCTGTTTAGAATATAGAATCAAATGATTTTATTTATTTCATGTTCAGCCATAGGATGGGATATGTCACAATGCCTACATACAAGAGACTTAAATAATACTAAGGTCGACCAACTCATTGCAGATGTCATCACATATTCCATAGTAATCTTCTATATTGAATGTGCATTTCTGCTTATCATTCTACTGTGACTGTTATTTTTCTTCCTTTTCTAGTCTGACCACTGGTCACCGTGGTCACTTTCACCACCACACAACACCATACCACACACAAACTAAAATGCCCCGGGGAAGTCTTCTCCCAGTTTCAGTTTCCTCGAGTGATGTTAATTTGATTACTATAGAAATTATCACGATTACCAAGCCAAGGCCGAGCACTCGTGCCGGTAAATGCATGCAGGTTTATAGATTAAATTGAAATAATTGATCCGTGGTCTAGGCGTGTTGTGCTCACATGAGCCTTGCCTGCCTCAGGTGGCGAATGGTCGTGATCAGTAGTAGAACTCGCTCATGTTCGGAATATTACAAGTCAGACATTTATTTTTACAAGATTATCTGCGCCAATAATTATTGTGCTTATTCTATGACGCACATCTCAAAGCAGCACTAAGGAGTTGATGTGATGCTATTTCTAAAGTCGCATAAACTCGATAAATATTGGATAGACTCTCGACTCACAATAACCTCTTTCGATCCTTGGCTTAGTTCCCCCCCCCCCCCCCTCATCTCTCTGACAATCCAGTAGTGATTGGGTAGCTGGGTCTGTATAATATTGCGGAAAGTACTTTGCAGTAGGTACACAACCTATCCAGGATAAAATAATATTATCAAAAAATCGTCGCCTGGACTTGGAAACAAACTTAAAATATGACGCAAAAAAATTGCTCTTATATTTAGGATATGTTATAAAATGTACTCACAATATTCATCTGTAAAGATAATAATCTATCTTAATAGTTTAAAAAGCGATCATGTGCCAAATTCGCAGGTATTAAAGTTAAATTCCGTATGGCCCCCTGTCTTTAAAAATACGGAAAAAATAAAGTCTACCTACTCTATTATGTGGTAAAACCCTCTGTCCCTTCTCTACAGCCTCTACCAAGATATTTAATTAATTCTATTTGATCCCAATCGCCAGATTTAAAAGGGACTTTGATCAAATTAATACTTTTAATTAAACATGCTTGCCGAGGTTTACAAAACAGAGATAAAAGATTTCCTTATCATCACTGTTATTATTATTATTATTATTATTATCATTATTATCAATCTAACCCGATTTCAAAGTTACAAGAGAGAAGTATTTTCGCTAAATACAAATTAGAATTACATTGACATAATCTTCTCTCGATTCTTAAAGAAATTTCCATTGCATACCAATATGGCATGAAATTTCATTTGAATAAAAAAGATATGATAATTGATCGAGGAACTGAACGCAATAAAAAAAGTTTCCAAACGCCCTTGTATTGAGATATTGATATCTTTCCTTCTCGTATTCATGATTAGAAATGGCATTAAATGGGTCTCCCATATGCGATTATTATAAACATCTACATAGAAGGGACATGCCAGCTGCAAACCGGTTTTTTAAAAAAAAAGGTTTTAAGAAAATCCATTCAGATCTCCGTTTACCGCGTCAATATACATCGGGCTTGACTACGCTAAGCCGAGTCATTGAAATTCCTGTCTTTCAAGTTCCGTCTCTGACTGATCTCACTCGATGCCCAACACTCGACTCTTGTGCGTAAGAATAACATGAATAATAGTAATCCTAGCAAAAGAAAACTCAAACACTTGTTTAGGCTTATTCATAAAAGAACAGTTTGCGAACAGGGTATCGCTGCCTTTTGCCCCTACCGATATAATAAGGAGCGAGACAAATACACCACCAATGCCGGCACGGCCTGAAAGTTAGTTTTACAAAAAGGAAGTTGAATTGAAAGCGGTTATTGCGAGAGCAAAAGGTTGGAAGATCTGTATAAATGAAATGTAAAATGTATGAATGAATTAATGAATGACTGAAAGAGGCAATACTAAAAGAGTTATTTCTTTTATCTTTGGAAACCCGGCTTTTCACAGAGAAGTTGTCGATACTTCGTGGAAGGAATATTATGTAGAGAGTAAAATTCCCTTAAAAATAGTGGACTAATCGGGAAGAGGATAACGTTGTAGCAATGTTATGCTGCTGACGTTTTCACTTCCTATGTTCTGCTATCTTCTCCATACTTTCACGGCAATGTATGTGCAATCGTGAACTGTTTTTGGCCATAGAAATCCTCCCACCTGTCCTGAGATCTTCTGGGGTCTCATGCCATTAAAAGAATCAAAATATTTCTCAAGAAAAGCCGTTTGCGATCATGAATGCATGCTTAAGCGATTCGCCGTTTTCTCTCTCCTCGTCTTGTATTATTTTCTTTATGAATCCCAACATTGACATTTGGTCTTTTGAAGCGTAGCTGAACAAATTAAAATAAATAAACGCGAATAAAAGAGAAACACCACGACAGAAGCAAAAAGGCTTGTCATAAAAAGTTGATGCGTGGAGTATTCCTTGACAAAAGGTGTATTTTATTCATTGAATGGAACTGATTTGACTACGGGTAAGACTATAGAAATAACTGACGCTTTTATCGCCTAGTCAGTGAATATAGCCCGGAACAAAAGTGAAAGTTGGGGAATAAAACTGTCACTTGGACACCAAGGACCACCAAGAAGCCATTTTTTAACACCAAGATTATTTACCCGACTTCCGATTCACAGCCAAAATTATTATTTTATGATTTAATCATCAGCGCATATGACCTACTTAACTGTGAATGAAACAATCTATTAGTCAAATTAAAATATACTAATATCATTTTGCCGTGCTCTGAAAAATAAAACCAACACAATTTTTAGAATTTGGCCGCAAAACTCGCCCTTCCAACATCCATCGATTAAAATTACCCTCACCTTGTCCAAAGCTCCCTAACCCGAGACGTCAACCAAATAAAGTATCAGCTTTGAGAGTTTTTATCAAGACAGTTATTGTAGTCAATCGATATTTGGAGGACGAATTTTCGGGCCAAAATCTTTCAAATGTGTGGGTTTTGTTTTATTTTTGTTCAGAGTACGGTAGCATTGTTTCTCAAACATTGCTGAACAAGATTTTTTAAAATGAGAAATAAAAATAAAAAGTTGTGAAAAAAATGTCTTTCAATGGGCCATTACAAATAGTCTGAATTAAAATGTAGTTTATTTAAAGTACCGTTATGTATTTGTTAATATTTTAAAAGATTATGAATTAGTTACTTTAGTGCTGCTGCTCTTGAGGTGATTGTGTACATGTCTAGTATTAAGGGCTGTTCTAATATAAGGAATGAAATGGTAACAACACCAAACACATTATCGCTTAAAGCAAGAAATGTTGTTTTGCACCGCCCGAACAATTAATAATTGAATATGACTAAAAACAAAATAGGAAATAGGAAGAGAAAAAAAATGAGACGAACTCAAAGAAGTAGATGAAGTGTAAAGAAATGATTTTCGTTCCAAAGATGAGGAATGCATTGTCATTGTTTCGTGTAATGATTTTCTGGCTTCCGGTTTTCAGTTTTTGCCAAAGGATTGTAAAAAGCCATGTTTGCTATTTCAATATGCAATAATTCGATATGTTTGGCTTGCCATGCGAGAAATGTTTAACAATTTGATTTTACCGACTGCATTGAACTGAATCAATATAATTCTATAACAACATTTTTATCAATCATACAAACTGCTGGATCTTATTGAAATAATTGTATTGTTAACATCTTAAACGCTCCCATCTCCTTCCTTTCAATACAAGTTGTCACCATTGTTCTGTTCACATTATCGTCTCATTGTCTCACTGTCTCAATTGTTAGAAATGGAAGGAAGTTCCTTTTGTGCTATGGTGGCGGTTTGAGGGAGGAAATATTGTCTGCGGATGTCACATTTCCCTGATACTGATGAAGCGCCATTGAGACTCCTTCTCAGGGCCCGTAGCCCGGATTCCGTTAAGTGTCATCTCTGCCCCTTGTGGTCCGTTGTCAAACGTTGCCACGGCTTCCTTCGCTGCAGGGACACAACCGCTACATTTATACTCGTAATCAACCAACTTTTTTTTTTCGGGAGCTATAATTAAAACTGACATGCAGTGTATTATAAAACCCTTAAACTATCTGCTGACCAAATCTTAATTGTAGGATAAGTTTGAATGCTCCTAAGGGAATAGCGGAATCGGTACGTGGTCATTACTGAATGACCAGGCAGGATGATTCATTCTATCTTATAACAACGACACGATATAGAGGAGACGCCCCTGAAGCCATTATAATCTACACATCGTAATCTATTTACTTAATCCAGATTGGGACATTTAATTGTTTTTAAAATGGCTCAAAAATGGCCACTACCTACTACTCATCACACCAAATCCGGTGTGTCATTACGATAAGCTATGGGGAAAAAATAAATCCCTGTGGTATTTTTAATGCGGTGTCACAATTTGATTGAGCACCCGTTTTTGCTACATACTGTCACTTGGATGCTCGCCTAAGGCTATATTTAGACACTTTGACTTACCATTTATTATCCCCACAATCCACTTTTGTTGTGAGTTTTTTGGAAGTAATACAAAGTTGGTTAATTATCGCTCTACACGTGAGAAGAAGATAAAGATTTCTTTAAAATTGTGATGTGATATTTATTATTACCTTGAAAGTGTCAACAAGAAGTAAATACACACATATCACAATATTGTGATTCAACAAACAAGCTTTTTTGTTTCATTTTAATTATTGAGACGAAATTATTCTGCCATTCATAAATCTTCTTATTTACTTTAATCATTTTTCGTTATGTTTAAACGCTCAGTTGGTAGAGCACTCGTTTTATAAGCATAAGGAAAGGCGTCCGTCCCGATGGTATCCAGCCCCCCCTGGCCCGTCTGACTATCAAACCGTGACTGGGTAGCTAGATCTAGATCTTACAGAAAATACGTTGTCGCCATTTCCAGAGAGATAGAAACGATTGTTTCTGTCCTATAATGCTATACACTGTAATACGATAATATAGAATATAATATGGCTCCGATGACTACTTTTTATATTGTTCATGAAGGAATTTCAATTTCATTCATCAAAGCAAATGCTGAAATAACGTCAATACGTACACACAGTATAATGCAAGATGTGCAGCGTTTCTCATCTTATATCCCATTCACTATATTTCTATATCCCCAACGTTAAGAGAATGGCGTAATTTTTATATGATGCAATCTTTGGTATCACTACTATCACACCAGGTCTTATCCCACACATTCATATCTACCGACTGTTGTCAATAGTCAACATTTGGGTTGACATTGGTCAACATTATTTGGCCAGCGGTTTTACAACAGTTAAACTGAACAGTTCAAGCCGAGATCAGTTACATATCATATGTCTATGAACAATATTGCAGGAAAGTGACAAAACAATTTTATTTTATCATTTTACTTCCTTGACCGGTAGATTAAGATCATCCCAAATCGTCGAAACGTTTTAATCTCGATACTTCCTCTCAAAAGTCTCAGGTTTTTAATTTTTAGACAAGTTTAGAGATATATTTTTATATATCGGTAAAAAAGGTAAAGCTTTTCGGTTCAAAAATATGAAAAGATGTTTTGCCTGTGCAGTGTGTTACAGCATGCAGATTTCCCTCGATGGCGGCCAAACAGCATCCGGTTAGGGGGCTAATCTACCTGGACAAATGTGTGTGTTATGGCTCTTTGTTTGTGCCAAATGCACACTTATACCCGTGACTTTCTACAGCCTCTTCTTCCCCTTCATTCTTTCGTCAATAAGTCCTCCCAAAATCTCTCACCGGGGTCTCCTAAACGTTTATTTACTTTGCTTAGCCAAGGCATGATATATCACGAAAGGTGGTTGGCCCTATCAATAGAGTAAAGAAGCAGAATCCTTTGCCACCCACTGTTGTTGTCACAATGAGTTAACAAGAATTCTTTGTACCCCATTGTTCACTGACTTAAGTTTGACTTACTTCTCCTAAATCCACCCACTGTCTCTTAGACAAATAAAGAATTAAACCACAACATGCCTCTATTAAAAATGCGCTGTTTTTGCTATCCATCCAAGTAGTCTTAGCTGTCTTCTTCATACCCACTCCATGTAAGTTCCCTGTGGGCACTTTAGGATTTTACGTCATGTGTTGGAAAAGAAACCAGGGGAGTCAACCGGATCACCGTTGTCCATTGTTGAAGGTGGCGACCACCCTTAGTAGAGTAATCAAGACAAGTCATTTGCAAGGTGTTGGCACGAGCAAATAGCTCTGTTGATGCTACTTAGGGGTCGAGCCTAGCAGTACCATACCGTTCTATTTCCCACCCACAGGGCGAAATTGAAGTAAGTAGAAGCAGTTATAAGTTGAGATTTAGGTAAATGGCGGAGGGGTGATTTTAGGGGGAAGTAACTGAGGTTGGGGACAAGTTCGAGCAAGTTGTCGGATTGAAAGTGACATTTATGACGTGTGTCATTAGCTGAGACTGCTATGGCTAAGGGAGGAGACGGACCTATACGAACCCTAGAGGGCAGAGCAGAGAGGGGGCTACCTTTGGGGACAGCAATATAAGACACTTTATTCGTTCGTTTTCCATCTATCTTTGCTTCGTATTCTCAACCTGTAAATGCGCCCCGGGGTGACAATAATATGGCAGTGTGGCACACAGACTAACTAACGGCTGGGAGCATGGCAGGTCCCAAAGAGATGATTATGCGACGGGCAATGACGTGCCAAGGGATGCCCCAAAAGGGCACAGGATACCAGTCGACACCTTGTGGCACCGTAACTGCGATTAAAGACTGACCCAATTGGATGGGCACTGATGTGATTTATGATGATGACGGTTGGTGACCAGTTATCGATAATTTGACTTGAATGGGACGTAGATTGGATATGATGGGTGATCGTGCTAGGGGGTGGGTGGGGGAGGGGGAGGGGAGGGGAGGCGAGGAAGGAGGTGATTGTGAATGGTAGTGGCATCCCGTTGTTAATGAGTTGCTTGATACGATTTTACTGTACTGATGATGATAATGAGCACGATAAAATGATAAAATCGACTTGACATCCCAATTGTTATGAGTCTGTAATTATTTTAGAATCTACTGTTGTTGTTTTGAAAAGTGGTCTACCGATTTCTTTAAATTCGGAACTTTTATAATACCGTTTATCATTTTTGGAAATAATAAAATTTTGAAAGTATTTATTTATTTATTTATTTACTTATTTATTCTCAGACTATTACTCTATTTTATTATTTTTTTCTTGGTACGACAAAACTGATAAAATTGCTCATCATCGAAAAATGTCATAACTGTTCCATATGACAAAGAATAATTATTACCTATTATTCTATCATTGAAATGTAAGTATTTTTCTCATATTATTCTTTTGACATGCCGACCCAAATCCACCCCGCCCCCTCGCCAAAAAAAGGTATATTATCATCTTATCTGATTTTAACCCCATTTGAAAGCTCTTCAAAGTATAATATTCCCGTCAAGTGTCCCTGGCCTGCCATAATAGTTAAACTCACTGGAATTACAAGCACACTGACATTATGACACTTTCGACCTATCTCTTCCACTTCAAATCCACTTCTCTTCTCCAAGGCTTTCTGACTCATTTTCCGTATCTATCTCTTTTTCTTTCATTCCAAAGCAAACTTCACTTGCTCCTCCTCTTTTCCCTCCTCTTTATTCTCCTCCATCTCCCTCTATCTTCTCCTCCCCCTCCTTCTCCCCCCCCCCCTATCTCCCTCTCTCTCTCTCTCTCTCTCCCTCCTCTCTCTCTCTCTCTCTCTCTCTCTCTCTCTCTCTCTCTCTTCCTTCCTTTCTTTCTTTCTTTCTTTCTTTTTTTCTTTCTTTCTTTTTCCCCGACATTCCATTTTTTATTTCTCTGGGCCCATCCACACTTTCCAATGGTTGAAAATCCTAGCAAATAGAGCCTGTTTTGAGGGACCTGCTCAAACTAAAACACACTCGTTCATTCTCACTTCATTTCACAGTCCTCATTCCTCCCTCCCCCCCCCCCCTCTCTCTCTTTCTATCTATCTAATGTCTTTCTCCCCCCCCCTCTCTCTCTCTCTCTCTCTCATACACATACACACCCACAAACGAACAGAATACACACCCATATCAACACATAAACATGTATATAATATAAATCCTAAACTGTAGTCAACTTCAAACATAATATTCTATCTATATCGACTCTAACATTGTATTTGACCTTATGCGTCCTGTTCTAGGCCTCATGTCAGTGATGTCAACAGTCACCAACACAGCTGGAATCCTGAGAATTTATATTTGTCCTCTGGCATACTCTCTCTCTCTCTCTCTCTCTCTCCTCTCTCTCTCTCTCTCCTCTCTCTCTCTCTCTCTCTCTCTCTCTCTCTCTCTCTCTCTCTCCTGTCCCATCTCTCCTTTTCTAGAATTGCTTTACCAATCATGTAATTCAAACACTAATTCTTACTAAGTTTCACCAATTTCTCATGACTCAATCGTACATGTTCTATGACCTTGGAGGCCGAGTGATTAATTTGATTATAAAAGTAGCCAAAATCAAACGATAGTGAGAAGGATTATTGCCGAGATGAGTAACAATCAGCTCAAATGATGCTCACAACGATCTCAACTGTTTGTTTATGGCCTTCGTATCGAATGCACTTATTTTAAATGTTTTAACATAATACACACACACAAACGATTTTTTTTTTAAAGAAGAAGAAAATGATTTTTTTTTAAAAGAGGATTTTTTAAAGGCTTTTTGTTATCGTTGTTGGAATCCGCTCAATCGATTGTGTTCAGATGTTCCACAAATTATGTGCTATGCTCTTTTCCCTCCTGATGACAGACCTTTGTCATCCTATACTTAAAAAACATTACTTGGCTCTATTTTTGTTTTTGTTTTTAATCGGAATGCCAAAAAGACGTTCAGTGTTGTAATCTCTCCGACTCCATCCCGTTCCCAGGCACTGTCGGCTCATGTTCTGCTGCCCCCCTTCCGTCATCGGGCGCTGCCACTTAATCGCAAGGCCCGGAGACCTTATGCATCCATTGAGCTCAAGAGCTCTCTACATGCTCTGGAAGAAATTGAGGGAATACTTGTAGTTGTAGCAATCCGTGTCCGCGGGCCATTTTTCCCACAAACCCCATCCCTCCATCCTCATCACAGCTGATTTATTTCTTATCCCTCTTTCTCTCCCTCCTCTCTCTCTCTCTCTCTCCCCCTCTCTCTCTCTTCATCTCTATCTATCTATTATTATATATATATATTATTATCTATATCTATTATATATATTATCTATCTATCTATCTATCTATCTATCTATCTTTTTCTCATTGACTTACTTCACATGGTGAATTACGAAAAGGTGATCTATCACTCAATTCACCAACACATTTATTCATCCCTCCATGTATCTATCCATCCATCCATCCATCCATCCAACCAACCTTTTAGCCCGGCCTGTCAAAACCAGACCTCCTGTCATCATTGTGTTCCAGAGCCCTGCAAGTCCCCATCCAGCATATTATCGAAGACTGCTCCGAGCTAAATATTCGGTGCGGATTATTTCTATTCTATTTTTAAAACACAACTTCCGTTTTCGATTTGTGTCAATCGAGCTTTTCCCTGAACGGAGGGGAAGATCCTCGCTTCCTTTTAAGAAACGCTGGCAAACGATTTACGAATTAACATTTGCAGAAAAGAATTTAAAACAAATGCATCTGCCTTGGGGTCTGGGATGAAAACAGATTGCTATTTTTTTTCTTCTCTCTTTTCCTGTTTTCTTGTCCCTCTCTTTGTCTGCTTAAACTTTCTATGATGCATTTGGATTTGGGACATAATTAGAGGGTGGAACAATGTTATGATGGGCTTAATGATTTTTGACGAAAAAGTCAAGAGGTTTCACAATTATTTGTATGAACACTCATTAGAATTTATTTGAATACACAAACAGACAAACAAACACATACATAAACACACAAGCTAAATCAAACTAACAATATTTTCTCTTTTACTTCCAAACAGGTATTTTCTCCAACGGGTGATCATCATATATTCGGAAACGATAAAATGGTGAGTAGAGACATTTTTCACAACAGTTCTAATCGCTCCCATCGCCTATATTTTTCAACACTGCCAAATGTCCATCTTAGAATAACCTTGAGATATGAAATCCCATTGACAAGGAAACCGAGTAAGCTTTTTGAAATTCGTACATTTGTACCAATCATATGGTCCACCCAGCACTGATTGGGGAGCTGTTAGATCTGGCGGAGGTACTTTGCGATAGACTAGCAAAGGGTAACAAGCAATTGTTATTGTCCGTTTCACTCTGCGCTATAAAAACCGGAATAAACTCCGGCTGCATGGGCCTATTGGCTCTGAAATACTACTTTTTTTAATGGTAGAAAATGCTACATTCCTCTGTGCTCTTACAAGCAATGAGCATTGTATCTTTCCCTCTATCAACGAGTTGCTTACTGACTTACACATCTGCTCACCACCACCACTCAGAGACCCAAACTTTGCCTGGGGCCCTTGTTATATTTTTATTCCCTGGCTTCACCGCGTTGGCATGGCATGCATGCAGGCGCCGTATCGTGTATCCAGTATCAGTTTTTACTTGTTTTTCCTCTCCTTAAACCGCTCTTAATCTTTTCTCTTCTTCTTTCCTCATCTATACTCTCTTGGCATTGCTTAGTGGCCTCTCCGTGGGTCAATTTCAGGTATTCCAGGGGCGGTTGTGATTATGGTCAAGTGGGGCTGATACTCACATATGCTATTATCTTCTACTTTTACCCGACTTTTTCATAAGCATTGAAAAAAAAAACCCAACAAAAAAACAAAAAACAAAAAAAAAAAAATAGATAATTAAAACAAAAACAAAACAAACAAACCTACCTAAAACCAGACAATTCACATAAGATGTCGGGGGGGGGGGGGGGGGGGGGGGGCGTTAAACGTATTAATTCCCAACAATATTGACTCACATTTTGCGATCCTGTATGAGAGACTTTAATGTTTTCTTGTTATGATTGTTGTTGTTGTTACATACCAGCAAATGACCAATAATTAGGTAATGACAAGAAAATAGAACAAAGACTGTTTAACGAATTATTTTTTTCTTACTGCGGAAAAAAATATACTCATCATGCTGAATAACGAATATCATCGGATTACAAACAGTCCCCATAAATTATATTTGCTCTTCGCCACTGCACTACAAAACGAGTGGGTGAACTGACCATTTATCCCATGAGTAAACTCCAGATTAAACCAGCTACGTATGGCCCTGCTACTGGAAGCATGGTGCGAGTACTGGATCCACTGATATCACGTATGGAGGGATGGGAAGATGGACAGATAAAGATAAAGATAGGAAGAATGTACGAAAAGGATGGACGTTGACCGAATGGTGAAGGGATGGAGTTGTTGGAGTGGTAAATATGTCGGAGGAATAGGGGAATTGGTTTTGGTTGGTGGATGGAGGAATAGAATGAAAACTGTGTAAATTATGAATATTTTGTTTGAAGAAAAGTAAGTAATAATGAACCATGTAAAATCAATATAAAGACGGTCCTATCAAACTTGGAAGAGAGAGAGAGAGAGAGAGAGAGAGAGAGAGAGAGAGAGAGAGAGAGAGAGAGAGAGAGAGAGAGAGAGAGAGAGAGAGAGAGAGAGAGATTGAATTTCAGGATTTTAATCGCCTTTGAGATTGAACATCTAGCCAAAAATGGAAAAAAATAATATTATAATTCCAGTGACCATTCCGTAAATGATGGCAGCTACACGGACCCATCACCGATGATGTGTTTGTATGTGCGTGTGTGTGTGCCTGTGTGTTTGTGTGTGTATGCGTTTTGGATCCATTGCTACTATGAACTCTAGCAGAGCTGGCCATTCCCCGCCAACACCAGCAGCAGCAGGCAGATTATGGTAGATGGTCAGGGGTGATAAAACTGACCCCGAGTGCCGAAAGATACACTGTATCTGTGTTTACTTTCTGCCCGGCGGCTCGGCTGTGTCTGTGGAGGCCTGACCGATGTGTGTTTATGTTTACTTTTATGACGATAAGCTACTCTTGCCACTAATTAATCTTACTTTTTGGGGTTTTTATTGATATTATTATTTTAGATTCGAACCTTGTAGTAGCAACCTGTCATTATGAAGAGTGAGAGTATTATCAGTTCTCTGGTTATTATGGGCAGTTTTGGTAGTTTTTAGTGAAGTACGATTTGTTGATTGATTGCAACCTTCCCCTGAAGTAGACAGTCTCTTTTCCTCAATCTCTAATTTGTTATTTATATTCACACGTTGAAGCCTTCCAAAGAAATAAGGCAAATCCGAAGTTAACTTTCCGGAGTATTTATCTCATTGTTTTTTTTTAGGTTTAAAAAAAAATAAAATTATTAATTGATTTAACTGTCTATTTACTTATTATTTATTTATGTATTTATTAATTTACTTAAATTATATATAATATATATATATATATATATATATATATATATATATATATATAGTTTCTTTCCTTATTCCTACAATTAATTCAATCACATATCTATTAATTACTTTTGATCGAATATTATCGGGAAATGTGATCGTCGGTTATTATTATTATTATTATTATTATTATTATTATTATTATTATTATTATTATTATTATTATTATTATTATTATTATTATTATCTCATTTCATTATTATTATTATTTATTATTATTATTATTATTATTATTATTTTATTATTATTATTATTATTATTATTATTATTATTATATTATTTTATTATTTAT
>NC_088360.1:36699516-36739516 GCF_034508935.2 Berghia stephanieae
GGATACAGGCTCCAGCTCCTATGATGGCTACTGTTACTGTTACAGTTGCTGTTCGTACCAATCTACCACAATCCAACAAAATACTTTTAAAAATTTGACCAGAATTTATTTTACGTCAAACAACGATCGCATTCAAATGACTTTCAAGTTATGAAAATAATCTCAAAACTGAAGAGTTCTTTACCGTCTCAGGATTTGGAATTGTCATTTTTTGGGGTATAATTTCAAATAATTTTATTTGGAGTAAAAGTTATCTGGCCATAATAATTTTAAAGAAAAATAAAAGCGTTTTGTCCAAATACGGCAGAATGTTTCTATTTCTATTGTTACTTCCACTTCTTCCTCCGACATGGAACGTGGTTCCATGTTTATTTTCCCAAACGCCGTTTCTGACATATTTTGGCAAGCGCCTGTCTATTTTACCAACCCCAGGGAACGCTTTTCTAACAGTCTCCATCCATTCCCCTTTACAAGCTTTTCCAACAGGAAAGGAAACAGTGTATTATTGAGTCTTTATCGAAGAACATATTGTGGGCGTAGCACAGTAGATATGTGTGTTTATTTTACCCTTGGTGATTTTCTTTTTAATTTTTTTTTTACAATGAACTGAATTTGTCTGTTTTGTAAGATTAATTTGTGTTTATCACTATAAAAATAAAGATGGCAGGACTTTTTATTTTTTACTCCTTAATCATTATTTGAGTATAAATATTGAAATTCGACCAGTTATGTTAGATTTTCGTGATGAGGCTCTTATTATAATTCATAGTTAGAAGAAGAAGAAGAAGAAGAAGAAGAAGAAGAAGAAGAAGAAGAAGAAGAAGAAGAAGAAGAAGAAGAAGAAGAAGAAGAAGAAGAAGAAGAAGAAGAAGAAGAAGAAGGGGGAGTGCAATAGATTTGTATGGTTAGAAGAAAAGGTATCTAACAATAACACCACAACTAACAACAACAATAACAACATCTCTAAATGGAACGGGAGAAAAATAATAACAATCAACAGGAACAATGTGTATGTTATGACGAGAAGGAATAGACGAAAAGGAAGAAATAAAAATATAATCATGAGAAAACATGTCAAAATAATAAAACAGTAGGAAAAAAACATAATCATAAACAAACAACAACAAAAAATAAAATAAATAAAAGGAAAAAATGAAAGAAACATAAACACACACACGCACATATTCACGCACGTAAACACAAACGCACGAGAGCAACATACACATACACAGAAGAACTGGCCTAACTTGCCTCTATCATGGCAACCAACGGCTTTCCATGCGAAAATGACACCAGCAATTTTTACAGCCCTCTTGGATATTGCAAGGGAGGCAGTTGTGTTCATGAAGGAACAACAAACGAGTTCTTGGAATTTCTCCACGCCTTCATCTTTACCATTGACCCTGACACTCTTCATCAAATGATATTATTGTTATTATTGAAGACAGGGGCGACGCGGATTGATGGGCTAATCATTCAGTAACGAAGGGGAAGCCAGTGCTTTGGTTTTATCGCACTTTGATATAGCTGCACATGCCTCGCCACTGGTGACATTTTACGACTGTGTGTATTGCCCTTTTATGGTCGGGGATAGAGATTCTCTGTCACCCTCACTTCCCCCCCCCCTCTCCCCTCACCCTCTCTTGAATTTCTTCCTTGAAATCTCTCTTTTGCACACACTTTCCTTTGCCGGTTAAACTATTATTTACACTCACACACACACACACACACACACACGCACGCACGCACACACACACACACACTGAGAGATAAAGTGTGTGTGTGTGTGTGTGTGTGAGAGAGAGAGAGAAAGTGAAGAAGAAAGAGAAAGTGAAAGAGAGAGAGAGAGAGAGAGAGAGAGAGAGAGAGAGAGAGAGAGAGAGAGAGAGAGATAGAGAAGAAGAAGAAGAAGAAAAAGAAGAAGAAGAAGAAGAAGAAGAAGAAGAAGAAGAAGAAGAAGAAGAAGAAGAAGAAGAAGAAAAATGTTCCTTTGGAAAGTACTAGAATTCTCCCTCCGCCCCCCCGCCCCCCCCCCCCCCACACACTTTTTCCTAACCTTTCTCTACTTATTCCCCACACATTCCCTGCTTATTAATTGGCCACTGACAGCGTATACCCAAGTATCCATAATTTTCTTAATGACGTAACCATTTCCCCCAATATTATTTCTTGACCAGTAATTCACCCAGCCAAGTCCAAGCAGGAAACCAAACCAAAACATTGATGATAAAGATCTGATAATCCATCCCCGGGGAATGGCTGTGAATGTCCCACATCTTCATACTCAACAATTGGGGGGGGGGGGGGGGGTACAATAGGACAATTATTACCCATTGAATTAAGCCCTACATTCTACTAGTCAACATACCGCTGTAGCGCAAGAATTTACTTTTTCTCTTCAAATTGGTAACCAACTGATATTATCTGTGTACAAATCAATTTTATCAATGGAGTATGGGGAGGAAATTACCACAGCTGTTCTTTTGCCCCCTCTTTGGAACAGTCTTCTTCTTATGAATTCGAGTCGCAAATTAGCAGTTTCAATTTACCTATACTACGATAACATACCCTACATATTATAACTATAAGCTTTAACCACTCTGTGGCTTTAACCATTCTTATAAAGAAGTCGGTGGCTTTAACCTGAAATTAACAAATTGGAATGATTATTTTTTTTACTCACTCTTGTTCAATCTATTTACAACTTAATTTTTAACTCTCCTCATTGGAAATACGAAAATGTCATTTTTATCTTCAAATTGTTTCTTTATGAAGATTTTAAAATAGAAAACATCCCGGAATTTTATAGAGGGAAGTGTAGGATAATGCACTGAAAAATATCATCGAAAAGCTAGTATTTGTACAGAGACTTTTCTTCGCTAACCTCTTTTCATTTTTCAAAATCCCGTGTCTAGGCTAGGGATTATCCTATAACTGGACTATTGAGGGAGTAATTGTAGTTTCTCGGAACGAGGGGTTTGTTTTCTATTGTGAACATATAGACCAGAACGTTGTCGGCTTTATAGGGGGATAAATTATTATGGGAGATTTTCAAAACACACAATGGTTGTATTAATGTTATGCTAACAGGAAATAGTGGGCGTACCTACATTTGATCCATACTCATCCTTCCCACCCCACCCCACCCCCTTTCTACCCAATATCCCTTTACCCATTAATAAACCTACCCCTCGTCATCGTTCATAGCATTAGAGGGAATCCGTACTCCGAATTTATCAACGCTGGGTGCTCGTGATAATAATCTTATTCTATCTTTCAGAACTGATTTATCACATCTTATCGATGGTATAAAAATATTATTTTAAAATTTAGTCCTTTTTGAAAACTAAACTTACTTCTGGGATTTCTAATGCCAAGGCGCCACGCATTAACAACAGGTGACAAAAGGAATGGTGCATTAATATGAAAATGAAGGAGAATTACAAAAGCAATTGTTTAATTTTTGAAAGATTTTCTTCATTATCATTCATTATTTATCAGGTAAAACAGTGCTGCCGACATTATTTTGTGTAAACAAAACCCCACCTCCCCTATAGTTACATCAAACCGTTTTGTAATGTTTGTTTAAAATATAATATTATAATCCGAATGATTGCTTTAAAAGGAGAGAAAACATTAACACAGTTCTATCAACTTCCATGTACTTGAGTAGTCCCTCGATTATCGTTCTTTTATGTCTTTGTGATGGGGGCAAGAAGGGGCTGGATAATTTTACAGGGTGCAGCAGGATTATGTTGGATATTGGCCTTCATTATCCCATCACCTTACCTCATTGTCTGTCCTCTTTTATGGTGGGCCTTGATATCCTCCCGGGGTGTTAGGTTCGAGGTTGACTAGGTGCAACTGCAATGCCATGTTGTAGATTATGGAGAGAAGCGCTGTGAATTGGTAGAGAGTTTTTAGAGTAAAATACTGTTTTCCTTTGAGAACGAAGAAGTGATACCTTACACGTTTTTGGTGAAATGACAACACATCAAGGTGGTGTGTTGGTATTAGGAGGTGTGAGAATGTAAACATACATTATTGTTCTAAGTTTATATTGCTGACTGTGTTTGCTCCTTAATGATTAACTTTAGATTAGATGTAGAAAACGTATCTATTCCTTAAAAATAGTTTTGTTGCGCACATTTTTGCCAAAAAAAGCACATAATTTATCAAAATCAATTTTTTTCTAAAGGATTCATATACGAGGAAAATACAAATCTTTTTAAAATTAAGGGTTGACTCAAATGGTTGTTTAGAATATCTGCTAGGGCGTAATAATAGGTCCTTAATTTGACCTTGGAATTTCGAATTGCCACCTGGCCACCCTGTTGTCAGATTCATTTGCACGTACCTACAAATTTATTACCGTACTGATTTTATAGTGAAATAGATGAATGCCTGTTCATAATAGCCTTTATTTCTCCTCAAATATTGCGGGTTCTCCACAATTAAAAATAAAAACAAAAGCATTTTAATGGTTTATACTTATTGCTGCTAATAATCTAAATCATGGCATGAAATATCATAATGTAAATGTTAAACTCTCTAGAAATTTTAATCAAATTCCTAAATGTTACGAAAAATTCGTAGTTCTGTCTGTGAAAATATGTCTAACAGTTACCCCCACCACCATTATGAAGTTATATTAAATTATGTATAATTTTCAGACTTCTGTATCAAAAGCTATATATACTGTTCAATATGTCGCTCACCCACCCACCTCTCCGAATACATGTCACAACATGGATTTTAAACATCTCCTCATAAACGGAGATTTAGATTTATGCATTGGAACACATAACAGATTGTTAAACTCCCAGTGCTCTCGAAAACCGGCACACCCACCCTCTTATTCCATAATGTCAGACCACTTTTCATACGTTGCTACTTTAGCGGAGAGCGTTCCGATTTCGTTAGATTTTGAAAAAAAAAATACTTGATAAGTCGAGAGGAAGATTTTGTCACGGGCAACCAATTTTCAAAATAATTCCCAATCGTGGCGGTAAAATCGAGTAGGCCTATGAATGTTACAACTCGACACTACCCTCTTAACTACCGCCACTTGTACATGTGTTATAATGGTATTAATTATTACTGTTATTGTCATATCCGTTTATGGTTTGGCATACATACCCCCCATCAATCACTTAAAAAGGTATTCTACCACAACATCCCAGCCGCTCTTCACGCATTGCTGACGCTTATTGACTCCAAAATTCAATTCTGTTTCATTTTGCCGTTTTCAGAAGTGCCATATTTATCAATTGCCCGTAAACCACACGTTCTTATTTGTGATAAACGGCATAAAATGACCTAAAATTCAATTTTTTTTTCAAGCAGAGAAAGAGAGCTTTTGCGATAACCAATATTTTACGAAAGTGTTACTTTATTGTTCACAAAAACTTGGAAAACCACTCACATATTTACAAATATCTTATTGATTCTATCATTCTTCATTTTATATAATTTTGCCTACAATTCATTTTGTATTCTATCTGCATAAGTTTGCATCTCTGCGTTAAGCTGTTTACCATTTCATATAATATATATATTATTATCATTGAAAGATGCCAAAATAGGACACTCCCTCTTTTCTATTCTTTTTCTACTTTGTATTCTGGCTAAAACATTTTTTATTAATTTCAAAATCTCAATACATCTATATACATATATATATTTTTTTTTAATTAAAAAAAAAAAAAAATCCGCACTCCGGGTCGTCTTTCAACCTGGATTTCGAGTGGGCAGCGCATTCTCCACAGACCTCGGAAAGTCAATGCAATTTACAAAACGGCCTCTTGTAGAACGATTAATCCTATCGTTTTCCGTCACATAAAGCACACACTTGACCTCACAATACGAATCTATAGAAGTCTATCCCTATTTGAACCAGTTAACTGCTGTACTCTAGAAAAACACGTATTTACAAATTTGGCCAGAAAATTCGTCTTTCAAATCTCGATCGATTTAAATGACCCTCATCTTTGATAAACTCTCAAACCTGGGACTTGCAAAGTCCCAGGTTTGAGAGTTTTTGCCAAGACGAGGGTCATTTAAATCGATCGATATTTAAAGGACGACAGTTTTCTGGCCAAATTTTAAAAATACATATTGTTCCAAAGTACGAGTTAACTTATAGTTTTGTATAAAGTAATTTCATTGTTACATAAAATGGAATTGGTTGATATTATCTATCAGCAATAACGTTGTAATGATAGGATAGCGCCGTGTTTATTACATGTTTAACATCTAAATCACAGCGAATGACATATCAGAATGGACAGATCCGTTTGTTTATCGGAACTGATGGCATCAGAACATAGGTCAATGTTCTCGTGACTACTATTTTTTTTTCAAAGAAATTTTGATCAAGTTTTTGGACTAGAGCAGTTGTCTTTATCTTATTGTAATCAAAAGTTTTAGGTGCTAGTCGTTCAATCGGTAAAGCGACTGTTTAAAACTGCCCAGACTTGGTTAGACTCTGTTGCTAACCATGAACCAAAAATGATTATGATGATGATGATAAATATTATTTTCATTATTAACATTATTATTATTGTTTTTATTATCATTGTTATTATTATTATTATTATTATTATTATTATTATTATTATTATTATTATTATTATTATTATTATTATTATTATTATTATTAATATTATTATTATTATTATTATTATTATTATTAGCATCATCATTATTATCATTATCATCATTATTATTATTATTTATTATATTATTAATTACTTTGAAAATAACGTCATTACCTTATGGAGCTAGATTATTCCTGGTTCTTTAGCGCATAAATTGCTCATGACTACCATTTGGATAGAGCTCTTCAATACTTTTACATACTTCTGTATTCAGATTTCAGATATTGTGTATAATATAAAAATATAAGATTCTATGCAGCCTTTTAAATACATTTTTCACAATCCTTTGAGTGTCAGATAATTGGCAAATTGGACTGAGCTTATTGTTAAAATGTAAGATAGAAAGAAAAAAAAAAGAGAAGATACGCGAGACAGAAGTTAATGACACAACATTCCAATTTCCAAGACTTGGGAGCAAATGAGCAAAAACACAAACAGCAAATTATTTTTTTTATTTTAACGTCAAACACGCGATCAACCAATCATTACACGTACTAGAATGCAGAATAAAATCAAATAAAAATGTCTGAACTTCAAAATTTAAAAATTCAACTTTGATTTTTTTAAAAGGAAAAGAATTATTTGTCACGCAAGTGTTACTTACTCCATCACGAGACAAGAGCTATCTAGACTCCTACCCTCCCCCCACCCTCTATTCAAATCAACAATACAAAGTGGCTTCGTGTTCTTTTCCCTGCCGCTCCTTCGCTATTCTAACCAGCAATTACTGTTTTATTTACTCACCACCACCAGGCGGGCCAAGCGCTTGCACACAACCGTTTTGCTCAGAAGATGAGCACCTCATCTATAATGGATCTGACTTGCTGTTTCTTGGGCCGCGCTCGATTCAGAATTTTTACCTTCTCGTCGATCCCCCTCAATGCATGTTTCCACGGTCCGCTGATTTCACGTGTGACCTTTTTCCATGCATGAATGAGTGAGGGAATCAGAGGAGATTTTCTTTTTTTTTTTCCGAAAAAAAATATTATGGGTTATTTATTTCGTCGTAGACACGAAAATTGAAAAGAAAAAGAAACATTATCGTAGTCAAACAGGCAAAGCTAGCCCACCCTTGTAGAATTTTGAGGTAATAATCAAAAATTCATAACACGGTAATTATATGTTACGTGTGTACCCTAGTGCAAGACTGGTTTTGTAAAATGTGAATAGGATTTGAGAGGCATCAATAAATCTCTGGGCGTCTTCGGAAAATAAGGCTAGGGAACTATTATATTTTGAAGAATTTGATTTGATAAAGATGTAATCATTGAGCGATTATTTTTTCTCCCACTGTGTAAAGACTAATCTTGTATTAAAAACAATTGTGAGAAAAGGAGTATCCGTAGTTGTCAGCGAGTGGTGAAGTGTTTATGCAACTCCTGTCAGTGAGAGGTACTATTTTACAGTCATTATGCCTTCGATGTTTTTTTCTGATTGTTTTGTTTTGTTTGTTTGTTTTATTTAGTTGTTTTCTTTGGGTTTTTTTTTTTTTTGTTTTCCTCGTTCTTTTATTTTCTTCCTTTCTATTTTTTTTTTTGGTTATGTAATAGCGTCGAACTTTTCTCTTAGATGTTTGAAATTGTCTGCTAACAATTTTGACTGTTTTACAAAACAAAACAAAAAAGTTAAGTGAAATATTTGGACCAATATTTTTGGTGAATAACACAGACTGTTGTTAGTACCATTCTGTGCGGTAAACAAAGGCATGCATTAGATACAACAAACTTCAGAGACACATTTTATATTATATTATACAAAGTTTATATCTTAAAAATATGCATTCAGTCTCATGGTCGGCAGACAATATCATTGGTCTTGATTAACATTAAATCAAACTCGAGTTTATTATTCTTTCCGTGTTATGCAACAATAATTGGACAAACTCACTTATCGAGTCTATTATATTTGTTAATTTCCACGTTATTGGCAGGGGCGGCTCGTAGATAGAAAAATAATATATCGTGGATCTCATAGCGATATCCTGGTCTAGGCGACACAGTGTCTAATACAGATGTCAAGGGAATTTTTATAGCTGGCGAGATGAAGAGATGGATTTCAGATAAATGAAATTGTTAGGGGATGAGGATAAAAATAGTAATAATATATAGAGAATACAACGAAATTATTTCTCAGTGTAGGAAAGTTATGCGACTAGTTTTCGAGAAGAACAGAATTAGTTTGAAATGAAAAGGCAAGATGAAAACTGGATGTGGAGTTGTAATAACCTGTAGATTTCGATGATAATGATAATAATGGTGATGTGATGTGGAATGAATGGCTGTGATCGAAACGATAATGAATAAGATGAAACTGATCTTCGGCACCATCGTTGACTTTGTTGTTGTCTTAGTTTTAACCTGGTTCCTCAGCATTGTTCAGTCAATATATCATCGTCATCGTGATCATCATCATAATCATCATAATCATCATCATCATCATAATCACCATCATCATCATCATCATCATCATCATCATCATCATCATCATCATCATCATCATCATCATCATCATCATCATCATCATCAACAACAACAACAACAATAACGACGACGACGACGTCGTCTTCATCGCATCCCATTCACATGCATTCCCTGCTGTGTCCCTTTCAGCACAAATGAAATAACGACACGGTTAAAGTTAATCATATTCATTTATGCATCCAGAAAGCTCCAGGGTGCATAATGAACGCCATCCCTCGGGATCTCCTCCCGTGTGGTAAAAATCAACCCCAGAATTCTCTACCCATTTCTTAGCATCATGCTTCACTTGAATATCTATCTCAATTTGATTCGGACAAGTTGAAATTTATACGCGGCAGTTTGTAGAATCCCTGGCACAGTTTGTAGAATCCCTGGCACAGTTTGTAGATACCCTGTCACCGTTTGTAGATACCCTGTCACAGTTTGTAGATACCCTGTCACAGTTTGTAGATACCCTGCCACAGTTTGTAGAATCCATGGCACAGTTTGTAGATACCCTGTCACCGTTTGTAGATACCCTGTCATAGTTTGTAGATACTCTGTCACCGTTTGTAGATACCCTGTCACGGTTTGTAGATACCCTGTCACAGTTTGTAGATACCCTGTCACAGTTTGTAGATATCCTGTCACCTGCCTGTTGATAGAAAAAAAAGGACATTGGTTGTGCCGTCATGATGTCTCGACACAATTTTTTCAGCAGTACATAATGTATGAGTCATAGGTCAAGAAATTTAGGTAATTAATTATTATATAATATGAATTCGATTCAATACTCACTCAACATTAACGACAACAGCAATAATAATAATAATAATAATAATAATAATAATAATAATAATAATAATAATAATAATAATAATAATAATAACATCAATAATAATAATAATAATAATAATAATAATAATAATAATAATAATAATAATAATAATAATAATAATAATAATAATAATAATATGATAATAATAATAATAATAATAATAATAATAATAATAATAATAATAATAATAATAATAATAATGATGATAATAATAACATTAACAACAACGAAAACAATAATAACAGCACTAAAGTAAAACAACAATAACAATAACAACAACATTAACAATGACAATAACACTAACAACAAGAATAATAACAATACTAATAACAACCAAAAAATGACGTTATTTAAACCTACATCTATGTCATTTTACAACTAGTTATCCTGCTATCTCCAAATTTCATTGATATTCATCATGACACGAGTGACACGCAAACACATTTATTCTCAAAATCTGTAACTTGGAAAAATTCAAAGATAATTTTTAAAAAACGTGAAACACTACATACACCCTTTCTCATACACCAACACATACAAACACACATACACACACACAAATACACCCAAACTCACACACTTATTTGAATACCCTTTATAACGTATGCCAACGCAATTTCAATTCTTAAAAATTAGGATTGAGTTTTATGCTTCATTATCATTTTACAGTTTTCTAATTCAAACAATCTGGTACTTTCCCAAAAACAAGATTTTAATAAAATATTTATAGATAAATAACTAAACAAAATGAGTTTGTTCTTTTAACATTGGAAAACGAAAAAATAATTCTGGATGCCTTTATTTGTTTCCAAACAATACTTCTTCTCATTGGCTCCACGAAATAATGCTCATCGTTTGACCAACTTCCTTGCTTTATTCTTATTAATCCTCCTTTCCATTGATGCAAGTTTCCCGTTCCGCTAGCGTCCTGTATGGAAGACGCATTATTATTGCTCACCACCGCCATCCTAAACGATCATCAGCACCTTTTGTTACAAGCCGACAAAATCGTTTGAGAATTTGAATAAAACTCTGGAAATGGACTGCGGAAGTGGTTGGAGTTGCAGACGGAAAAGGAACCGGGGAAAACGGCGGAAGGGGCGGGGGTGTCGAAGGTGGCATGATGGGGGCTCCAAACAAAATGGATGTAAAAAGGGAGAACCCTTATTTCTTTTCTTTTTTTTCTTTTTCTTTTCATCTCATCAGATCCTTTGGTATTTTTTCTACCCCGTCTCGTTCTCTCTCTCTCCACCCCACCCCCCCCCCTTTATTAATTAATTATTTTCAAAATTGTTTCTCAAAGAGTTTCACCACCTATTGTTTGCATTATTAAAGTTGTTTGCCTTAAGGTATAAAGTTGAATGCTCAATATGGTGTTGAATTTCAGCAAATATTTGTAAAATGTTGTATTTGCTTTTTAAGTCGCCAGTGTTTGTGTAGAAACAAAACGAAACAGAAAATGGACAAACTACCAGCATATTAGTTACATGGATATTTCCGGAAATTCTTATGAGTTGAAAGAGTCTATTGATCGATTGGAAAAAAAAAAACAAATAAGAAATATACCGTGATTAAGAATTATATGAATTAAATACAACTCAATGATCGATTTCTTCTTTATTTGTCAATGAATTCAATACGTTGAAAGTGAAAAAAGTCCCCTCCCGTGTCAATTGTCTTTTCCTGGTTTATTGATAATTTCTCCATGTTTATTCTTTAAAACTGCCCTAAGAATTCCACGATTTGGAATGATTTGTTACCATTTGGAATGGGAGTTGTTCTCACGGTGATGCTGTGACAATTTTTATAAAAATATGTCTTGTACTTGATGTTGGATATCAGTAATATTGTTTGGATTTTCATGATGCCGACACTACACGTGTCGTTTTGTCCCTTTGGCATTTTATATACTTCATACTTGGCATCTTGGAAATACACGGGGATAATAACGTAAAGTTTAGGAAACAGAATGTTAGAAAAGAAAGATAAAAGCAACAATTCCAATGAAGTCCCAGGTTTGAGGGGTTTGGACAAGGTGAGGGTCATTTTAATCGATCAATATTTGATGGACCAGTTGTCTGGCTGGTCAAAGTATCATTTTTTTTTCAGAGTATGACGAATTGGAAATAAAAGTTGTTGTTTTTTTCTGACAAAAATGACAAAAAATACGATATGTTAATGATTTAGAAGTGTATCGCAGCATAAGGCTGGCTACTCGAATTGATTATATTTGGTATCTATAAGTTTTGAAAATATTGATTGTAAGACCTATCGAATTCTGATATCAATAATGATTTCATATGACAATTTACAATTAAAGTGGTCAGTCAAGAGAGGAAGAGAGAGAGAGAGAGAGAGAGAGAGAGAGAGAGAGAGAGAGAGAGAGAGAGAGAGAGAGAGAGAGAAAAAATAAGTAGGAGTGAAATATCTGTTCAATGTTACAGTTATCGTTTAACGTTATAACAAGTGTAACTAAATGACAAATTGCCATATTTATGGACAATAAAGATCTATTATTATTATTATCTAGCCATCTTTGCTTAATTACCCGTCATAATTTTTTTTGTTTGTATAAAGTACCCCCTCCAATAATTTGTTTCTTCGTGAATAACCCACCATTTATACCAACAAAATAACTTGAATAGAACTCTACCTCGTACCCCAATTCCGAATTGGGTTACAAATGAAGAATCATGTTGTGACTGTCAGTTCACGTTCGAATGTCAAGACAGCTGGATGCATCTTGTTAATGCAAACAATTGGGTTGTTTATTTTTCCTTATTCTAATAGCATTAAAAAAAATATATATTATTAGATCTGTTACATACTATTTCCTATCGGAGTACATTATTATTGGCACTGTGAAAGAATTGTCAGACAATCGGGTACATCTGAATTTTTTAAAAAGTCCTACAGACAAGCATCTCAGTATGTACAATTACATCATATCCCTTGCTAGTGTATTTAACAAACGTGATACATCAAAATTTGTCAATCTTTCTAGCTCAATTCACTATAGAAAAATGAATTTCAAAAACAAAAATAAATCAATTATTTTGTTAAATACTGCCAGCATTCCCATTTCACAATGCGTCTCATCTGTGTTTAGTCAGTTCAGTCCCTGGAACATAAAAAAGGAGAGATCTATAATTTCCAAGTTAATCCGCTTATTTAGTGAGAGAAATTCAAGATCTCACTCCACCTTCGCAAAGATGTTGAAGACTAGCAGGGGGTACTTTGTGTTTAAAAAAAGAAAAAAAAGGAAGGAAAGAACAAAAAACAACACAAACTATACTTCTCTTTTTAAATCCTCACATTCTCTACTTTTCTTATCTGCGATTTTTTGTTGCGATGACTGGTTAATTCCCATTGAAGATGTTTAGTGGTGTGTTCATTTTGCCCTCCGCCTTGCGAGCAGTGGAAGTATTCTCCATATTCAAAAATTTGGCCAGAAACTCGTCCTTCAAATATCGGTCGATTTAAATGACCCTCATCTTGGCAAAAACTCTCAAACCTGGGATTTCGCGAAGTTCCAGGTTTGAGCGTTTTTGCCAAGATTAGGGTCATTTTAATCGATCGATATTTGAAGGACGAGTTTTCTGGCCAAAATTTTGAATAAGGTTGTTTTTTTTTCTCCAGAGTACGGCTGTATTGTAAGTGTTTTGTCCTCATTAAAAAGTGGTTCTGGGGATGTCAGTGGCGACGGGTGGTCCGGTCGGGTGGGGCTAATACAAAGATAATTAAAGTTATTAGCTCTAGGAATCCTGATTCCATTGTTTCAGTGATTGGTTTTGCTGTTTTCATCTTGGGATTTCTTGTATTGCAATTTCTTTCTCAAATCTACCTAGATATATTCGGATATCTTGTTTTCTTTGTCGTTTGTCCTAATTGCTTCCGAAAGGTATCCACTTACATATTTCCTAGGTCAGGCAATGTCAGGTAGGTTAGTAAGGGAAAGGATATTTTTAAAAAAATCAAATTATGATAAAACAAACGATCGTGGTCGTTTCTTTTACACACAATGAAAATATATCATTAACTATTTTTAGAGGCTGCATTGTAGAAGTTCCGGTTACTTCCCTCAACATCCCCCCCCCCCAGACAATATATTTTTGTATCGAAATGTTCTTCAACTTTCAAAGTAGATACTTCTAACATTTGTTCTCTTGACAGCACACAATTTGTTGATAAATAAGTCATATCTCTTTTAAAATGTTTCTAACATTAACATTGTGTTTCTGATAATATAATGTTTTATTTGTTCAAATTTTCCACTTTATTGACAGTCTGGAAAAATATTTCTGACCCTATAGATTTCTAAAAAAAGAAAAGAGGTTGCATTGGTGAGGACACTGCAATATAAAAAATAATACGAAGCACACGTTCAACTGCAATAAACCCAGTCGATTCCACTTCATTTCCTATAGACTTGCCCGCCTGGCAATCCTCATTGCCAAGGCATCAAGGCATAATGGAATCAGAGAAAATGGAAATGGTGGAAAAGAAGAAAGTAAAAATCAGAATTCTTCGAGCCTTTTAAGAAATTCCATGAGATGGAAACGTTTCGTCCCTCTTTCTCTCTTTTGCTTCCGTTCTCTTTACAAGATTTTATAAAAAATGATCACGACATGCATGCATTTTGCGAACTATGTTAATGAAGAACGAATGTGATGTGGTTATTTTGTCATTTCTAGGTGTTGATTTTTGCTTGTGGCGAATGTAATGTTGTTGTTTGGGATGCTGTTGTTTCCGTTAAAGATGATGATGAAGAAGAGGAGTAGAAAGTTGATGACGAGGAAAGATTAGGAGATGGAGTAGGCTGAGTTGGCGGAGACAACCAAATAGCTATGGTTTTCTCTCTTTGCTCCTCTCTTTTATTCCTTTTCTCGAATAATGTGTTTTTGTTATGTATTTTTGAAATTCGAGCGCCCCCCCCCCCCACTCCATAGGTTCAGGGAAGGGGAGGGTCTGTATGGGATAAAAGTGATGGGCTGCACTATATCATTGAACAAGTTGGCAATTAACTGAAGAGTCTTTAATGGATAGCATACATAATGTAGGGAGGTTCATAAGTTGATAAGATTGAAGGAAAGGGTCAATTTTTTAAAGAGGTAGAAGAATAACAGCCCCTCATAACATTGTTTCGCTCCCTCTCTCTACCTTTCTTGTCTTATTATGGTCTTCCTCCTCCATTTTGTTTTCTTTTCTATTGTTTCATTTTGTTTTTGTTAAAATATTTTACGTTATAGTTTGCTCTCTCTCTCTCTCTCTCTCTCTCTCTCTCTCTCTCTCTCTCTCTCTCTCTCTCTCTCTCTCTCTCCTCTTTAAATTCACTCTTCATACATTTTCGTTTATGGCGGATGGCCTCTCCACGAAATATTCTTCCTCTCAAACCTTCGCTCAAGGATTTTTTCGGGAGTGTCAGGTCGAATTTCGCTTTCTGCTGTCAATCAGACCCTCTGAAACGGCGGCTTGATATGACATTTCCCCAATTGAAAGCCGTCCAGGACGGTGAGAAAGCTGCGAATGAATTTGACAGTTTTGTAGCCCCATTTTGTCACATCTTTTGTGGTGATTTATTCTCTTCTCCCCCTTGCTAAACAGTAGAGAAACCGTTTTGATGACCATTATCAAATATTGAGATTCTCTCTTACTCCATTGTTTCGGGTTTCGTTCATTTTTCCGGTACCAATTTTAACTCTCGCCCCCCTGTTTCTATTAATAAGGGGGGTTAGAATTGTTATTATGTGTTTAGATATTCGGTTTTATTAGACAGCTTGTGTCCGAAAATTAATAGTTAGACTGGAACCAAAGTGTTTACTTCTTTTTGTATGGGTTCTTCATAACAATTGAGTCTAAGGGTCTATCTAAACTAAAACAGACAAAGGTTTTGAGTAGAATTATTGTATTAGGGACACTCCAAACAAACGATTCTCTGACGTTTGAAATAACCCATGCCACTAAGAGACACATTTTATCTTTCTTTTTCTTTTTTTATTCTTCTTTCCTCTCCTCTCTGGACAGCGAGAACCATAAAATTGATGCCAAATTCCATTCTTATCCAATATAATATGATGATATTATAGATTCTCTCGTTTAGTTTTGACATTATAAATAACCACTTATTAAGTTCCAACTATATTCATTCAGCTTTTCCTTAGACGCATTGGTATGAACTGCCGTGTAAGAAGAAAATAAAATAGACAAAAATTATTCTAATTGAGCCTGAGCTTTTATATAGCGCAATATCCAATAAACGTGCTCAAACGCTTTACAAAGGGTCCCTGACCAACACCACCACGTAACATGTAGATCGAGACATGACTCCTGTTAGGCGATATAACATTTTTTTCCCGACAGAGACAACGCTGTTAACGGCCAGGTACTCATTTTTACACCTGAGTACGGTGAGAGAATGTGAGTAAAGAGCCTTTTTCCAAGGACTCAACAATGCCCCGAGTGAGGCTCGAACCCAGGACATTCCGATCTGAAAGCGAGTGTCATACCACTAGACCACATAGCCGCACTTGACTCTAAACCACAGTTACGTCGTTTGTCATTTATTTAAAAAAAACAAAAAGGAACAACAAAAACACATACGAGCCATCCCTCCGCCCCTTGTTGTTATACTTACTAATTTATTCGATGCTTATGCTCTAGCCCGTCGGTCTGCGTTTGTTGTTATAAGATTATTACATCGCATAGAAAGGGTGTTTGTAACAATAAACATAAAAAATATCATGCCTGTCTTTACTTTATAAAATTAAGTGTATTTCTTTTGTTTTATTAATCTGTTGATTTATTTATATTTAATTCCATTATTTATCTATTTCATTCCAGCGACCCCCTTCTCACAACGCCAGTTTTACTCAACAAGACGACACACAATCGTCGAGGTCAGGAGATACTCCTGTACCTGCTAGTCAGACCAACAATAACAACTCATCGCACAATGCGGAAAATAACAGTGAATCAGGTAAGACAATAACAAACCATATATCATCCTATTTCCGCTCATTAAAACCATTATTATAACCTGTTCTGAAAGTGATTGGGTTGACTCATTGGTCGTTTTAAACTAAAAGAAAAATTAATTTGCAAATTACACATTGATAATCATGTTTTTAAAAAATTGACCGCTCTCCGTATTCTTTATGGTTTCTTTCTGTCTTTCTTTCCTTTTTTTCCCTTCTATTTCATCGTTGCTTTTCAATAGCAATCATTTCACTCAACTACTTCCGGGTTACTTCTTCATTTTGTCACTTCTTTGTTAATGAAATAGAGAGAGAAAACAACAAATCCCTCAAACCCCCCAAAAATGTTATTTATGCTAAAATCATCCAATTTTGTCGAAACAAAAAAATGAACAAACAGGTATTGCAAATTTATGGCGCTTGTATATATCATGTCACACACAGAGTAAACTGTGACGAATGCATTGTATAATGTACAATTTTATAGATATTCTCAGCATAATTATCGAAACAGAATAATAATATACTATTAACAACAATAATGTCAAATAAAACATAACCGTACGTCAAAAATCATTTATTCCAATCACTACAACTTTACCCCCCCCCCCCCCCCACCCATGGATTATATCTAAAACCAACACACATTGTAAATCGTAATTTGACAAATGACTTTGTATACCATTGTGTCTCCGTAACATCAGAACCATATCACCGACAATCCGACACAAAAGCCAGAACGTTTAGATGTCTCATCTGAATCGAATTTTAAAATCTTGTCGCCGCCGCCACCAATTTATTTTTTTGTAAATCGTATTCAAAACATCGTGGCGTCAAGCACCATTGAGATTTGGCTTGATAATTCCCACAACAGCGATTATTTCAATGATAATGATGACGATAATAGAATATCGACTGTCTGTACAATCAATGGGATGACTCCGATATCATTTTTGAAAACATAAGAGCCCCATTTTCCATGGTTTTCACTCAAGTGTAAAACCTTATTTTTCTTTTTCTTTTTTTTTCTTCTTTCCAGTTTCGTGTTTTCTGCCAAAGGGATTGTCACATTAAATGTGTGTTGTCCTTTGACTTTCTACTTAAAACTCACAACTCTATCCGCGCGATCTGAAAATAGTATTGTAAATGAATGGATGAGTGAATGAACGAACGATATAATGAATAAATGAATGAATTAATCAATAATTGAATAAATATATACAAAGCAATATTGAGGCATACTATTTCAAAACGAAAAAAAAAAAATCGTACAAAATCATGATTTTATCCCTTCCAACTCATGGCTCAGTTCGGATATGGTTTTCATGTTATTTATTTATTTTTGTGTACTAAAAGTCTGGAGAGACAAGAAGCGTGTCTTCTCCCCCTTCCACCACTCTCTCTCTCTCTCTCTCTCTCTCTCTCTCTCTCTCTCTCTCCTTCTCTCTCTCTATCTCTGTCTCTCTCTCTAACCCTCTTTTCTTTCCATTCAACTTTATTTACTTATCTATGTATCTATCCATTTATTTATCCACTTATCTATGGTCTTTTCTTTATTTGTTTTTTTTTCTCCTCCACATTCTCGGACCTCTTCCTCACCCCCCCCCCCTCTTGCTTCAACCTGTGTTTGTATGTTTTTATATATGTATGTTCGCTTGTCTGTTGATCCAAATTTTTATCTATCTATCTATCTATCTATCTATCTATCTATCTATCTATCTATCTATCTATCTATCTATCTATCTATCTATCTATCTACCTACCTATATCCCAAGTTCACAGAAAACGCTATCTCCCCCTCCATACCCACACAGTAGAATAGACACACAGCTGATTGTCGTTAAGAGAAATACAAATACATCTCATATACCCCCCAATCTCTCCAACCATGTAAGATATGACAAGATCCACAATAACGTCGCGGAATTGCACCATGCGTGAAACGGGGAACAATTAAGCAAAGTTAATAAATAAGAAATTGAGGCTCCGGATGCAACGACTGCTTCGTCAAAAGCGGCGGCGCTTGCGTTCCTATTGATAATAAAGGAAAGAGTAGGGTTTCATTCCAGGCGCCTGTCTTCGCCGGAGAACTATTCGGCCTCGCATGCCACGGAATGTCGAGGAAATTCCTAGTTTAAATCATTCTAACAACATCTTCTGTTCTTTACATCAGTCGACGAGACCGTTACCAACCCTGACGTTCATACTTACTTTTATTTCTTTCGTTGGATGGTAATGATGATGAAGGTGATGACGATGATGGTCTTTATTATGATCTGAGGAGAAGAACTAGGGAATTCAAAGAAACATGGAATTGATGGGGGGAAAAACAAACAAACAAAAAAGCACAATAAAAACAACAGGAAGAAGAAGAACAATAACAACAAATAACTCAACCCACTCCAAAAACCAAAAATAAAAAACAAAACAAAAAACAAACAAACAAACCAAAACAAAACAAACCAAGCAAACAAACAAATAATAAAGCAAGTTTTAAATAAAATCAGAAAAGAAAACAAAACAACAACACCAGAACAGCAAAACCAAAAATTTTAAAATTCATTTCACTCTTCAATACAAGGATGGAGCTGAAGTTCCAACCTAAAATACACATTTCTTTCTTTTTTAAAGTTACATCTGTCAGTTTTGAATAAAGGAACTTTTTTTTCTACCTTTCTTAATACTTTCCATATACTCCTGAAAGTCAGAGACAATTACTAAGATTAGGAATAAATTTTCAAAACAATCTAGAAGGTACAGTCGGGTTGTCTGAAGAAACGGTAAGCAAAAGGAGAAGAAAGAGGGGTTGGGGGTGGAGGGGAAGAGATTAGGTTTAGAGCCAGACTGAGACCGAAGACCTCTGGCGTCGCTTCTATCTCGAATATTGTTTATCTTACTCTAATATTTTCACTCTCCTAAACCCCACCAAAATCTCATATTCGCTTTTTCCATTGAGGCTTTTATTATCAGAGATTGACTCTGGTCTATAGGAGTATCCAGATTTGAAAATAATAAAGTATTGTTTTCACAAGACTTGTTGATTTTAAGATTATAAGATTTCGTGACTTTAAAGACAGGTCGTTTAAAAAAAAAAATTGTTTGGCGGCCGCGAGGAGATTCCCCGTGCTTCCTCATTTAATTTCGTCTTATTAAAAATACGTTTTCTCTCAGGTGTAAAACTGAAAGTGAACACAAAAATTTTACCATTACATCTGAGTGGCTGTGTTAGAAATGGCAAGAATACCATACACCATAGATGGATGTCAACTGTATTTTATCACATTATGAACTATTACTATTACTATACTATAGACCGATTGACTGAATGATTTTGATTTAATATAATTTAACTTATTAAAAAATACCATTTAGTACAAGTCAAAGTCATCTGTGACGTAAATGATTTTTATATTTTGTAGGTCAACAATTCTTTCCCTGTTTAATTAAGTTAATTGATTGTAATAATATAAGACAATCAAATTTTATATTGTCATGAATTCTCGATTCTGTATAAATTCTATAAATAAACACCCAAAGATAAATAATGTTTTGTAAATTTAGTCTCCGGATTTACAATATCGACGAATCACACAATGTTATGATTACATATCAGTCGCTAGAAATTTGAATAAACTCGTGTAAGTAAACTAATATCATTTAAATATTCAAATCATTTTATCCGGCAAAATTAATATCACTGACTTGTAACAAATTACAAAGGAACTAATATTGAAAATAAACAACAGGTACTGTTTCCAAATACGTACATCTTTCATAAATTCTTCATCATCAGCTGAAAGAAATAAAGACATTGCAAATGCTTTTATCTTTACGATTCTCATAACAACAGCAACGCCAATAATAATAATACAAATAATACTTATAAAACCCACGGCTCGTTGGCCAGCCAGACAAAGTTACGGTTAGTGAATGTTTGTCCAAAAATGCCATCAGACCATCGGAATGGCAGACCCGACTACCAAGAAATAGAAACTGTTGATTGATTTAAAAGAAACCGAGGGAACATCTATGTTATAGGGTAGTTGAAAGAACAACGGACAAGGGTGAGATGAAATGGTGCGAAAGTTTTATTGTTTTATTGTTTTACCTTTTTCAAATCTATTCTTCCTATTCTATTCAAACGCAGCAAATCAAGAGTTTTATTTTCAAAGTTAGATATAGTTTTACAACATTATGATTCTATTTTAAATATCTATGAGAAGAATGCTTACAATTCAATTGTCTTTATTTAAAACTTAAATTAGAGTACACAGAAAGCATTGGATTGCGCAATTCAAATATCGTTTTCTATTCGACTTCAAAACCAATAAAAACAGCAAATCTTTCAGATCGACCGAAGACTCAGTGTTTGAATTTAATTTTGATCACAATATTTCGTCATTTCAAAGAGACCAAAAATAAAGATTTGTTGTTCCGCCCAAAGTTCAAGATGCAATAATACCTTCAGTACGTCTTTTCAAAATCTTTTTTACGCTTTTGCGATTTGTATATTTCTATAGTAAAACCCATTGGTTGAAATACAAAAAGCTACATTACTTTAAATTGTTATAATTTTACAACCCCCATGAGCGCACATACAGCGTACGCTATAATAACAGTCAGACATCGTTCATGATGCAGATCTGTCTTTTGCATTTTCACCCTCCTTAGTCTTGTACGTACAGTCAATTTATGCTTCTTTGCTCAGTTCTAATCCAACTACAATTTAGAAATAAACGATATCTGACGGGGTGGAGTCGGTTTAGGTTGTTAGGGCTAGACGAAAGGGTAGCCACAAATTGTTTTAAGGCCAGTAGGGGGCCTTTTCGGAGCATCTAACAGCATCCCGGGCCCCTGGCTTTCCCTACGAGACGCAATGACTCGTGGCGGCTGACGGGTATAGCAGCCCTCGATGTCTACTGTTTGCAAGCGGCGAAGTCAAAACTGCGACGGCGGTTGTGTCGAATTTCCGTGAAAATGTTTTTTTTGGAGGCTTGTATTTTTTCTTTCTCTTTCTCTTTTCTTTCACGTTTTCTTTTGCTTTTCATTTATGTTTTCTTCCTTTCGTCTCCTGTGTTTTTCCATCATCAAGATCCTCTTTTATCCATTATTCCATCTTGAATCTCATTTCTATAATTTCTTCTTTTCTATGGTTGCCCGGATCATATTTCGTATTTCGTTATTTCGTTATTCGCTATCTGCTCCCGCCATCTAGCTCCATTCCTTTTCACCAGTTATTTCAGGCTTAGTTTAGGAGAATTCGACCATTTGAAAAATAAAAATACAAATGATTATGATGATGATGATGATGATGATGATGATGATGATGATGATGATGATGATGATGATGATGATGGCGATGACGATGACAACGCCGATAACGGCGACGACGGTTTATGATGATAATGATGATGATGATGAGGAGGAGGATGATGATGATGATGATGGTCACAGATGTGTATTTGTAGATATTATAATGTTGGTAGTGGCGTTAAATTTCTAATTGCTGGTTCCATCATGGTTTTGTCGTGAAGTACAAAATGTAATCTGGTATATTATAGTGGGACATGCATCTTCTTTTTCATAACAAAATAAATGCTTCATTAAATATTATGTGTTCAATTTTGAGAAGCAGACTTTTGATATAGTGCGCGCGCGCGCGCGCGCGCGTGTGTGTATGTGTGTGTGTGTGTGTGTGTGTGAGTTTGCTCATGATGGCAATAGATTGTCTTTGTCTCTCTCTCTCTCTCTATCTCTCTCTCTCTCTCTGTATGTGTGTATGTGTGTGTGTGTGAGAGAGAGAGAGAGCGAGAGATTGAGAGAGCGATTGAGAGGGGAGAGAAATGGAAGATCAGAGAGAGAGAGAGAGAGAGAGAGAGAGAGAGAGAGAGGGGAGAGAGAGATAAGAATGGGATAAGAGAGTGGTGTGTACGTGTAAGAGTGATAGACAAACAGGTAGATAGATAATAATAAGATAAATATATATATATATAGATTATTGATAGATAGATAGAGAGAGAGAGAAAGAGAGAGGGATACATACACACACACACACACACACAGAGAGAGAGAGAGAGAGAGAGAGAGAGAGAGAGAGAGAGAGAGAGAGAGAGAGAGAGAAGGAGGCGGAAGTTAATATGTCCAGAAGTTTTATTTTTTACTTCATCAAAGCAAGGACGATAGTGGTCATACTGTTTTGAGACACATATTATATTTCGTCATTTTGATTCCACCAATATAAATTCCACCGTGTCGTGTCCCCGGGATTGTGAGATTTAACGTTCATGCCATTTTAACCCATTCTACGAGGGCTCTTTCAGAAATAACCGAAAAATGCCCATTGCTCAGCAACCAGTGGAGATTTTTAAATTCTGTAAACGACATGATATTTCTTATTTCCTTACAAATATTCCACAAATTATGAAGTGCATCATTTTGCACAATGAATTTCTAGACGATTTTAAAGATGGCGGCCCACCTTGAAACTTGGTCAAAGGAGGAAATCAGAGCTGTCATACGTTTTTTGAATGCCAAAAGTCTGAATCCTACCGAAATTCATAAAGAACTTCAGAGTGTATATTATGGTGAGCATGTTATAAGCCGTACACAAGTCTATCACTGGTGTCATTTGTTTGAAGCCGGCCATTCCGACTTGACAGACAGGGAAGGGAGAGGGCGTTCGATAACTGCGACGTCAGAAGACAATGTGAAGCGAGTTGATGAGCTTATTCGTCAAGACAGGAGGTTGAAACTTCATGAAATCGCAAGCAGTCTTAAAATTTCGGAAACTTCTGCCCATAGAATTGTATTTGATGAACTTGGCTACAGAAAAGTCAGCGCAAGATGGGTTCCTAAGCAATTGACAGACAATCATAAAGAACAAAGATTGGACATCTGCAGGGAACTTTTGAGAAGAAGCAAGAGCTCATGCAGGGTTCACGGGCATACTGCCAACGCCGGCGGAGACTTTCTAGGGTACGATGTGACTTTTCTTGACAGCATAGTCACCGGTGATGAGACTTGGTTGCACCATTGCACCCCAGAAACAAAGCAAGATTCGATGACATGGAAACATCCATCCTCATCTGTCGCGAAGAAATTCAAAGTCATGCGGTCAGCAAAGAAAATAATGGGAACTATTTTCTGGGACAGTCGTGGTGTTATTCTGTTCGAAACCTTACAACCTGGAGAAACAATCAATGCTGCAGGGTACTGCCAAACTCTTGACAAGCTTAGGGAGGCCATTCGCAGAAAGCGCCCAGGGCAGTTGACCAACAGGGTCATTTTGCAACACGACAACGCTACACCCCACACAGCACGAGTGACGCAAGGTTGGCTAGAGAAATATGGATGGGAGATTTTGCCACACCCACCACACAGTCCAGACCTCGCACCATCTGATTATCACCTCTTTGGGCCACTGAAACGCGAGCTGGCAGGAAAGCGCTTTGATGTCGATGAAGAGCTTGTTGACCATGTGTGGAAATGGCTACAAAACCTTGACGGAAATTTCTTCCGAGAGGGTATCTATTCCATGGTGCGGCGTTGGCAGAAGTGTGTCGACAGACTTGGCTGTTACGTAGAGAAATGAAGGACGAGTCAAGGTATGAACACGTGCAAGAATTTTGTTGATAGCATAAAAAACGCGGATTTTACAGGCATTTTTCGGTTAATTATGAAAGAGCCCTCGTAAATAGCGATCTTTATCATGTCCGCCCTGCATGACGATCTATACAACTATTATTAAAACATGTCCCATCTGTCATGGATTTATTAATTTGATTTTAATTTCCCTACAATACCAGAATAACGATTTATATTTTCATTGCAACCAAACACGTCTCATAACTTTTTTTTTTTACATTTTTTTTTTAGTTATGACGATTATGATGATAGTTATCTCCATTATAAATCCATTTGGAATTTAATTAGATCAATAACTTGTTTATCTTTATGAAAGATCTATCAGATAGGGATTAACTCAACAAATGAATTGTTATCATGCAAACGTATCTCATAAGCATAGCAAAATTTATGGTCTAACTACATCCACCTAGCATGATTTTCTTTTTTTTTTTTTCTTCTCTTAAAATTATTGTTATGCATAATCGTTAGTTCATATTACTTTTCTCTTTCACTCCCTCTACCCAAACATCATCACACAAACATGACTCGAAGAAAGAAATCTCAGTTTTCAAAAATCTCGGGTTTAAGACTATTTTTTAGCAAGTTGGGAATTATCGTTATCGAATGGTCTCGGGAGGTAAACAGTTTAGCCAAGACTGAAGAAAAAGATCAGTCTAATATTTTAGACGGTCTACCTACTGTTTCAAAACTGGTTGCACAAAAATTGGATGCGATATTTTGTGTTCAGGTAACATAGGAGTTGAGTCCGTATGGTCCGGTGTTGTGTCTTTCTTTTCTCTATAACGCAATGATGTCATATTAATTAACATAAGTTTTTGTTTCAGACTTGAGAAACTGTAGAAGCTAGTAATTAACATGCATGTCGTTATATTGCGGTGTTAATTTTATGTTCGAGAATAATTGATTTTTGTTGTGTAATATACGAGTAGTATTTCATCTTGAATATCAACGCAGTGTGTTAGATTAGGTGATCGGGACAGCAGCACTGATGGCGTACTCTATAACAACAACACGTCCAAAAAGTTTGGCCAGAAAACTAGTCTTTTAAATATCGGACGATTAAAATGACATCTGTCTTGTCAAAACTCTCCAACATGGGACTGAAATCTCACTCGCAGGTTTGAAAGCTTTTGGCAAGCTGAAGGACATTTTAGTCGATCGATATTTGAAGGATGGTTTTGCTAACCAATTTTTATTTTAAAAAAAAATAAAAACGTGTTTTTTTTTTTTGTTTTTCTTTCTTTTTAGAGTAAGGAAAAAAAGTGATGTCATACATTGATAAAACGCTCTTTTTCTTATTTAATCAGAAATGTTTTACTCCATTCATTCGTCGATCAATTAAAATCATCTCAACTAGTCAAAAAAAAAAAAACAAAAAAAAAAAAAAAAAAAACAACAAAAAACAAAAAACAATACAAAACAAAAATTAAATTTCTATTCACGTATCGTATATTCTAAGAATGTTTGACGAGCTGTAGGGTCATTTTAACCGATTGATATTTGGAGCAAACATTTTCTGGTCAATGACATTTTATCAGTTTACGATAGAGTAGTAGGTAAAGGCGTAAGTTGGAAGTACTCTAATGTCAAATCAATAGTTTGTGATTAGTGGTTATGGTGAGATTGTGACATATTGCCTGCCTATCGACTGAGCTGTCAGCCTCACACTATCACCCTGTCTGAATTGACTGACAGAATCTTTTGCTTCAGACGGAAATATATATTATGAAATGCACAACTTCCTTGAAGTCCCAGGTTTAAGACTTCTTGACAAGATGAGGGTCAACAAACGACTTGCATTGTAATAAATTATGGAAATGGCATGCTGGTATAACGGAGTAGCAAATGAAAGTAAGCATTGTGAAGCGCATTGAACATGGTTAAACCCTGGGAACGCGTTATACTATTTCTGTATTTAATTTAAAAACAACGTACTGAACTCCAGTGACCTCAATGTCCGTATTGGCACGTAGAAGATTGCGATTATACGGCTAATAAGTTCATTGTCATTTTGGGATTGTTCTCCAATCATTATCCTCACGTTGGAGATGCACTTGGTGCAATTGAGATAAATTCCTTAATGCTCTTATTGTGTTTTATTTTCCTTCTCGACGATGAGAGAAAGAATAAATGAGTGGAATAATAGAACGATAAATGGGTGGATGGATTGATAAGAAAGGGGATAGCCAGGCCGCTCGATCTCACTCATTTTGTTTTCCCTGCAGAGCAAGAACTAAGAAGATTTATTTTCTTGCCTCCTGTAGAGTTGATGGGGGTGAGAGAAATGAATGGACGTATAGTGCATGAAAGAATTAATACATGAATGAATGAATGAATGAATGAATCATTTAAAACAAATAAATGAATTAATGGATAAATAGATGAATGGATAAACGAATAAATGAATAAATGAATTGAGGGATGAATGAATGAATGAAAAATAAATGGTGAGTCAAATAGTAATATGATGAAAGAGTGGCCGAATGAAGAGATGTATTTTTGAATGACTGAATGAATGAATAAATAAATAAATGAATGAATGAATGAATGAATGAATGAATGAATGAATGAATGAATGAATGAAATAGGAGAACGAGCGTAAACGATCACCTCAAATCGTATTGTGACGGAATGAAACAAGAGATGAAAAGTAAATTCAACATTAAGATAATATGAAATAGAATGAACGTAGATCTTTACGCATATCAAGAATAACTCATCCACTAATAAATACGAATGTTATTCATCCAAAATCATACAAGTTCTTGTGGTTATTAATCGTTACACATTAAAAGTCAAACGTTTTCCTCGGCTTTTGGCAAGATAATTCATCCAATTCCATCCATAAGTTGACCTTTTTGTGTCTCAGATAATGTGGGAAAACAAGTGAATGAAATCAGTGGGTATAGGAATTCGATAGAAAAAGAAACATAACTAGCAAAAGTATAGAAACATAATATTATAAGTAAAACAGAAAGTGGATTACACAGATAGGTACATGTTGTATCAATGAGAGGACGGGGCTAAGGTGGACGGATACAATGATAGACTTAGGTGAAATTCTTTGGTGAGTGCATATGGTTATCTCTGGCATGTTGTGAGCATGTGTGCGATCCATGAGTGAGTTAGCACCGCACGCACGTGTTGGGATGATACTGCTCACTGTTACCTACGACTCCCTGGGTGCTTCTTTCTTTTGAGTCACTCATCCATCCATCTATCTATTCCTCCGTCTGTTCGCATGATGGAACCACTGATCACGGATCACGCCAAGCATTTAGCCCGACTATCTTGTAGATACACCTGTATTTTAAACGGCCATTATTGGTTTACCTAACGATAAAAACATCGAAGACACTGATAACACACCGTGGGTTGGCGGGCTCAAGTTAAATCTCCTTGGTATTAAGTTTAAACCATAATATCGTTGGAAAAAATTATCTGTTACATCGCTTATACTTAAGTTTGTCTCATGCTATGATGGGCAATTTTATTTATTTTTCTTCCCCCGGAAAACATCATTTTATTAATCTATAGCTTCACAAGACACATTGTCTGATCTCAGTTTCTAGATATAATGTCATTGTTAATGCACTGCAAAGGAAAAACTTACGATATTTGAAGGAATGAAAGTATCTAATCAAAAGAAAAACAAGATTGCATTTTTACCCAAAATTACAAGTATAAAAGGTAGAGATATATATATGAGTATATTATTTTTGTTTTTCCGCAAATATCATTTTCCTATAGCGCTTAGGGCGATTGTTGGTTGACGTGTTCAAGAGGAAAACCGTAGTTTCGTCGGAACCCACTAACCAATGTTAGATCTCAATGACCCAATGCCTTTTAGTATCTTTCACCCAAAGTAAGATCAGGCACTCCTTGCTTTCATAGTTTTCAACTCCTACAGAAAATATCGAATTTCTTTCAGATTAGCACAACGAATTCTAATTTCAAATTATATTATGACAACAATGATTGTTGTAACAATGATATATTTAAATGCCAAATATATGTCCGTGGCATTTTAAAATATATCAGCTGTACTTCATGACAGTTCATCACTGTCTTCATTTGTACCGATGCCTTGTAATGAAAGGATCAAACTCGAGAGCGACTGCCAAACTGACAAACTGACACCAACGTATAGTTTGTTTTCACACCGATATACACAAAATATTTACTCTGTTCAACTCTATTGTACTTGAAGATTTGTCGTTTGTTTGTAAATAGCCTGTCGAGCTGGAGACGACTTGTGTTATGGTTCTTGTCATTTTGATGTTTCTTGACCGATGAGGTTACATTTCAGTGCTTTGACATTATAGCGTCGTGCTACCAAAAACTAGTTTAAGACATTAAATGAGTTATCTGAGGTACTTCGAATATACACATATTTAAAAGTTTAGTCAGAAAACTCGTCTTTCGAATATCGATCGATTTAAATGGCCCTCATTTTGACAACAAAAAAAAAAACAAAAAAAAAAAAACTCTCAAAACTGGGAAATCGCGAGATCCTAGGTTTGAGAGTTTTGTCAAGATGAGGGTCATATAAATCGATCGATATTTGAAGGCCAAAATTTTAAATACGTGACTTTTCAGAGTACGACAGTTATAGTTAACTGATTATAAACTGATTACAGTTAATAAATATTAGCTCTATTATTGTAACATTTATAACAATAAATGTGTTCGGTAACTAGATAAAGAAGTGAACAAGTGTGCGTGAAAGGTGCCAAACAATGCAAGAAAGAAAAATAATCTTTATTTCTTAACTTGATATGCTCGGTAACTCTTTGTTGTTTTGATAAATAGAACTGAAAACAAGGATAATCATAATAAAGAAAGTTTAGTTAATGGCTTATTTTGCTTTTAAACATTTAAACTACTAATTTGGGTGGTACTCAATATATAAACAAAAAACTGTCTACTAAAGATTTTGCCGAGTAATATCTGTCAACGCACATATTATGTATATATCATGTTCAGTTTATTATGAGACATGGTGTACTATCGTGGTTCACATTGGGCATTTACTCGTGATAAGTATTTTCTCTTCACTGTTATATTCAATTGGATGTGCCAGATTTCAACATTGTGAACTTTTACCTCTAAAGACTGACATTTCCTCATCGGCTACCATCGACAATCTATCGGTAGCATGGGAAGTTGATATTATTTGGGCACCTGGTTAACTCCCCTTCGTGCTGGCCTGGACAACAGGTGAAGAAGTGTCACCTAGCAACGTGTTGAAAGCTCTCAGAAAATTGCGAATGTTCTCTTCACAAATCTGGCAATGCATAGACAGACAACCCTCGACCGTCATTATTTGTGTTTTCCAAGTCGCTCTCATAAAATTCAATAATTCCTTGTAAACTAGCAAGACATGAGCGATTTCTGACAATGTCATCATCATCATCATCACCCAGCCAAAATATACACACAATTAAACAAATACAGCAAACACACGCGCACACACACACACACACACACACACTCACATGCATCTCCCTCTCTCTCTCTCTCTCTCTCTCTCTCTCTCTCTCTCTCTCTCTCTCTCTCTCCCTCTTCCCTTTCTATTTTCAACATTTATTTCTCACTCCGATAAGTTTACTCAGCTTTTGATAAGTAAAATTTTCACTTGATAAGCAGACAACAAGACGTCCTATTTCCGCTCTTTGTCCCGACCCTAGAACCAACCTCCCGCTTTCTCTTTCCCGTCTCTTCTACCCTTATCAGTGTCCCGCCGGGTATTAGCCAGCTCGTATTATTAGATCAGCTTATCAAACTGCCACGGCCCCTTTACCGGCCTGGTTGTGTTGTTTGCCCAGGTAACCGATCTATGGCGACGATCAGTGCATCGAACACTGGCACTGCTAAGCAGTCAGTTCGATTCATAACCCTAGCTACATAACCCTTAAGCTCTGTCGCAGACTCGTTACCTCGGTCTGACGATTTGACCCCGACAGTCGGTCGCCAGCTTTTCCGTCTGGGAAGACCCGAGGGCCCGAGACTTCAGATTCCCTGCGTGGTGAGGCAGGGCGAAGAAGGAAAAAAAACAAAAACAAAAACAAAAATTCAGGGCTCATAAGAATATACATTTCGTACGCCTCTTGGTGTTAATATTTCAAATATCGTGTTTATATACAGTAACTAGCAGTACTTCTTGTCCTTACGTCGGACGTTGTCGTCAGCATGTCCCCAGTGAAGGCCCTGATCCGTACCCGATCATTCCGCCTAATGAAACCCCGTCCCCTGCTCATTTCGATACGCTAATCCGGCCGGCGACATACAGTGAAATTGACTGCAGAAAGCTTAGCCTACGTTGCTGTCACCGTAGTCGGTGCTGCCGCCACAGTTTACGACTGACATGGCATTTGGCCGAATTTTCCAGTATTTATCGAGTTATGCTCATTTCATTATTGAACCATACACTGTGTTTAATTTTGCGGAGAAAATATTTCCTATTCGTAAGAGTTCAATGTTTGTTTTGAAAACTGGACACACTACAATGCATTTCATATTATTATCTTCTCAAGTCATGGGTACTTATACATTTTTGTCTCTTAATTCATTTGACCCTTTCAAAGTTTGGATTTCAAAAGAAATTATTTTCTTTATTTGTATATGCGAAACATGAATTCTGCCAACCTCAAAGCAAATTGTCACCTCACTACTCATTGAATCTATTCAGCTTACTTTAACATACATTACATACTTGCGGACACTGACCTCAGTAGTCAAAACAGCATGCCGGGTCCGTTATTTTAAACCATTTTTCTTAATGGTAACGGATTGTCCTTCATGTCCGTCTGTTGCTTCCAGTTGCCTTCGAGGTCGGATCAGCAAAGAAGGAGAGAGATCGGGAGATCAATGTTAGAAAAGCAAAACATCTCCTCTTGAACGGCAGCGAGTCGGAGTTGGAAAAAAGTAGCGGAATTAATGCGTCGGTGGGCAGGGCAGTCCTGTTGGAAAACAACAATGTACCTAATGGGGCGGGCTCCTGTCAAGAACCCTTTGCACAGTCTCCTATTGAAAACTGCACAGTGGAAAGGGGTGGGTGTATTCCGCGGACCGTAACCTTTACAATGAAGTCCGAAAGAAAACGTTTACCATTTTGCAGGAAGTTGTTAGCGTTGTTAGTGACCGTGTTACTTCCGCTCCAGTGGTACCCAGTTTCAGATAGATTACCTGTTACTCTAATACAGCAGAGAGCTAAAGGAAACATAATTTAGATTGTCATCAAGTTCATTGCTATTTTCCGTATGCTTCGAATTGATATTAATATCCCAAAATGCAGTTCTCATCTTATGTATGAAGACTGCGAAAACGCAAACCATAAGAAACAAATCTGAGGAGACTATGGATTGTATCTTATTTTAAAATTGTATAATTGATTCTCAAGTAATATTATTTACATAAATATACAAACTATAAACGAGCACTTGTTTAATAAGAGAGTGCAAGTTTTGTATGACATGAAATCCAAAATGCAAACATGATATGAAAACATATCTATGCCTTCCACACCTCCAGCTTTGAAAACGCAGATTTATGATTCTACACAAAGCCTTGGTTAGATTTTGATTATAATCCCTTTCATCAAGGTTTTCCCTTTCTCATCTACACAATATTATAATGAAAACATTGTTCTAGAAAGTCTTGATCAAACGTAAATTGAGAACCCACTGTCTTCCAAATAAGACAGTTTGTCCCCCTTTGTCTTCTTTTGAACTTAGTAGGGAAATGCTTGAAGTTTGAAGCAGTAAAAAAACACATGGCTGTTCTGGCAGTAAATCTAACACAATCTCATAAGTAGCGTCTTGTCCTGTTGTTTATTTCAATTAACTTTGGAGTAAAATTCATGGCCATGTTTTTTTTTCTTGTCTAGGTATCGCAGATCGGGTAAAGGGCGATGCGGATTTCAGCACCTCGTGACTTTCGCTAAACTATTTCTTTTTGTTTTGTTTTTCTAAAATTAATTTCCTTTTGGAATGCACATCTGACTTTTTGTTTGATATCGGCATTGCAGAAAATTAACATTTAGACTTCTATAAATAAGCATTCACTTTGATGGAACACGTTTTTACAGTTTTACCATGATCAGTACGTTCTATACCTACTGTAATCATATGTATTTTAGATGAATTTACCCATGGGAGACACAGACGTGATCAACATTACCCCTCTCCTTTAAATAGCATTTTAAACTATTCTATTACCTATCATGCTTTATATTTCAAGACAATAATGAAAACAATGAACTTGCTTTTTTTCTTGTGCAATTCTAAAGATTTTCACTACTTAACTTTTGTAATGAAAATTAAGATTATTACATTCTTTTAAAATCAGAATTGTCATTTTAACATGGGATGTTGTAGTCACGAGTATAACTAAGTTTCTTCCAAGTGTCAAAAACAGTGTTGATGTTATCTATCAGTTAATGAAGAGATTTGGAGCAACATATAGCATCAAACCATCTTTAATTCGTTGCGCTCTCCGTGACATTACAAATTGAGGATGTATTTTATTACTTGGACTAGTAAGTCTTTGCTATTAAGACAATGCTCTCTTCTTTATCAGGCTCCCGCCATTTTATTACTAATCGAGCGAGAGTTCTGGGTATGAAACGGAAGGACTCTTGCAGTGGCCACTCGTACTTCCTGCTGAAAGGTACTTCGTTATTGTCGGGTTACTCCGTGCATCTCCGGATATTCAAAATTGGGAAAAACTCACTCTGTATTTTCGATGTGAAGTGAATGGTGGGATATAATTAGTCATTTCTTCAAGACTAAGCCCACCATATTTAAAGTCACTGGGGACCTCCTAATATTTATTGACTCCACGTAATCTAATGCTATTTTGCTTTTCATCGATAGAATTGCGTTTTTTATGAGACGAAGATACCGAGTCAGCAAACAGAGAATTGATACAAACTAGACTGTATCAGTATATTAGAAATACTTATTCTCATCAAGGACATTCCTCAACTATATAGTCTCGAAACTTTGAGTAGTCAGTTAGTTGTTACTCATAAGTACCGGACTTCAATAAGATCACATCCAGTTCAAATCTAGAAAATCGATAGTCAAACATGCCCTCCGAAATAGAATATATCATAGGAAATAGAATTTCATTCTTTAGATTCATCCGATTCCAATGTACAAATGGCACCATGCAAAACCCACGTTCAAAATTTGAGTAATAAACCCAAAATGACGACAGGGTTATCCTATCTTACGACAGCCGATTGAAATCTAGATGAGTACATTATGGTTTTCAACAGATTAAGATTACATGATAAACCTCACACATCCACTCGGCAACGACACGATCTGCTCAACAATAACAGCCAGAGCTTCCAGCCCGGCGAAAATCTACGTATATGATATTATAACCTAACGCAGCATGGATATATCGGCATGATAATAATATATACACTGTATCTGACAAAGCCAAGCTGTCTCAACATCAAATAAAACAGCTTTCATCCTGTCAGCACAATCTACCTGCTTCGGCTAGGATTAGAATGCTCCAAGCTGCTCGCACACTCTCTCTAAAGCAACATTAACAGGAGGTCTGGCCCAGTCATAGAGTTAAACAAACTGCAGGCCTATCTGATTTGTTTATGGCGTGATGCAGGGCTAATGAGACGAAGAGAGGATCTGAAAAAAAAAGGGATGAAAAAATAAGAAATTAACGGGAAAGAACAGATCACTCTTACTAACTCAGTTCTTGGTCTTGGGTCTGGTTCTTCCCAGATGGGGTGTATCTCCTAGATATAAACTATTTTCTGCAGATAAAAACAATGAGAACGTCTCTACTGGCTGAGTGTTTCCCATGCTACATAGTTGAGGGATTGTGTGAAGTTGGTGTATGATTATTACCAATCTTGTTGATAAACTGAAAATTGCTCACATACTGCTGAAATGATCCATTGTAATGTTTAATTATGATGATGTTGATAATAATAATAGTAATGATGATGATAATAATATAATAATAATAATAAAATAATAATAATAATAATAATATATATAATTATAATATAATGATAATGATAAATAATGATAATATATAATAATAATAATAATAATAATAATAATAATAATACATACATATATACTACTACTACTATACTACTACTACTACTAAACTACTATACTACTACTATAATACTACTACTATATAATAATAATAATAATAATAATAATAATAATAATAATAATAATAATAATAATATACATTTTAATAGCGCACTTTCTTCACAAAAGTCAGTTCAATGGAATTAAAACGTAATAAAAGAGGGATTGACTTAAAAGAACTTTAATGAAATATTTAGTTTGTTCTTTAAAGTAAAAATAAAATAAAATAAATAAACAACGTTCACTGTATTTTCTTTGAGAATTATATATTATAAAAATTATATTATTCCATACACCTGTAGCCGTCTTTCACAATATATTCTGTACAATAACAGGAAGCATCTAGTGGGAGGGGAAAGGCAAGAGAACTCATAAAGACCTTTTTGTATCTCTTTACATTGAAGAGTGCAGGCTTTAAGAATAGAACACAAAGAAGCCTACTTGACTCAAAGTCCGTCGTGCGTGGCCGGTCGAGATGGAATTCAAACTTTAGAAATTCACAAGAGGACACAAGAATACTGGGTACAAAATGGCTCCAAGTTGGACATTGGAGCAGACATCCTGATAGTTCTATTCTTTTCAATTTTCAACGCTGTTGACACCCGTTGCTTTTGCCCTCTGAACGCATGGAGCTCTAAAAAGAAACACTTTACGTCCACGGGAACAAAATAGCGATTTGTTAATGGGTAAAAAAAAAAAGAGAAAAAAAAAAAAAAGAATCGAATACGCTTATTGAAGACTAAAGCAATTTCTTTTTTAGTTCGTAGAGACAAATATCTAAGAATGTACAGGTCGGATAGCTACAAAGATACCTACTCGAGTTTTTGGTTCTTCTATTGTCTTCACATTTTATCCAATTATGGCATTTAAAAAAAATTGAAACGGTATTTTATTATTAAGACTTTCAGGGTTTGATGTATTAATTATAATATAAATCCATATTGATCTATCAGAAAGCTTATCTCTTATCATCCACTTTTTTCACTCATATTTCCTTTTTGACTCACCAGTTCACCCCATTTTTGATCAATCCATCTATTCATCCATCCATCCATCCATCCATCCAACCATTCGTTTACCGCCCCCACTCCCTCTCTCCTTTTTCCTTCTCTAACACTCTTCTCGGAAATTCTCAGAGGACCACTTTTAATCAAGGGAAAGGTGGCAGGGGGGAAGCGATGGTTGCTGAAGTGTTATGGAATGAATGAAAGATTTGGAAGAAGAATCAATGGATGGATGGATGGATGGATGGATGGATGGATTTATAGATGGATGGATTGGTGGATGTATGGATGTGTGGGTGATACATTGATTTTTGGGTGGATCGATGGATGGAAGGATGGATGGGCAAGAAGATTGATGGATGGTTCGTTAGTCGAGGGTTGGGATGAATAGATGGAATTATGAATGTGTTATGGATACTGTTTGGATCTAGTGATTCTATAAGTATTAGTCGGTGAAATAATCAAACATTATGTATATTGGTTACTGGTTTATGAATTGGAAAGGATAAGAATTGTAAAAGTTATTAACTCCTGTGAATGACTATTTGCGCTAGATTAAATTGCTTATGCACAACTTAATTATTAATCATCTCTTATATGCAACGTATGATCGCAACTCTTTATATTTATTCTTACGATGAGCCAAAACAAGTGAGATGGACAGAAGGATAGACTGGAATGTGTACTGGTCCTGACTTACTGACCAAGAAGTGGACAGTATGCATCATTTGGGAATACCTTAACGTGTTCGGTTCGGTTCATCAAAAGGTTTGGCGCGGGTTGTGTGGGGATGAGCAAAAGACTGCCTTTTAATTGGAAACCCATACGGTGCACGTCTAAGGTACTCTTCATGGCGTGCAGTGCTGAGAAATGGTGAAGAATGCGAACTTCCTATTTCCTGCCATGCTGCGCATGTGCACTGCATTACATTGAACTGCACTGCACTGCATGCACTGTATAGCTATGAATGAAAGCTAAAGGAGGTCTCGGTTCATAGTGTGTATGTAGATAACGAATTATACTAGAGGCTAGTGTAGTGGTCAGTTCTAGACAGTTGTGATAGTAATATAAACATAATGGAATAAAAAGTGGAGAAAGGTCTTGAGTTATAATTAAAGGGTGCGGGAGAGGCGATGAGAGCTGTGCTGCCACCCGGGCAGTCTTATTTTATTGCAGGGTCACGGTTATGGTTCACATGATTTTGAGAAGTGCAATGTGCACATCTTGTTTTTACGAGTTGACTGGACATTTGATACTCGAGTCTACCACCAATGAACGTTGTCTAAATATAGAACGCAGAACGTTAGAATTGTTTCACCGCCTTGTTTTGTTTAACCCTTACTCTTCGTTCTAGGTCATAATATTATTTTGATTAAGTTATTTATGCACCTCAAATACGTATGTAATATAATATGATATATATAATTATTGACTGAACGAGACTTTCGAGTACTTATCTGTTCGTTTAAGAATGACAAGCAATCAAAATGTCACCTCATTTTCAAAGAACACAATATTTGAGATTCATTACAAAACAATACAGTAATCAACAACCGATACAGTTTGGTAAATATTCGTGTCGTGTAGATAAAAGAATTGCTATTTTATAGCATACTCTATATGTTCCAAATTCGTGTTAATATCGAACTGAGCAAAATAACACAAAACCAAAAATAGATGATGACTTCAAGGTCTATTTTATTTCTATTACAATAAAGAGAACTCAGAGGAGGATAGTTCGATTGTATGACAAGCGATATAAAAGCATAAAGATAAAAAGAGCATTTAGGTGTGAGATTGGGCCAATATCGCCACTTGACTTAATTCCGTGTCTTGAATAGGGAGAGGAATCAGTCCCTCTGTGTCGCCTTTATTAGATTGATTTTGGAGATCGATTTCAGCTTGACGCCCTCCCAGCTTTTCACTCTCTTCACTCTATAATTGGGGCAAACACTTGGACGAGTTTTATGAGCGCCGAGTCGCTTACTAATTTTGTTACATCCTTTGAAAGAGCTTTAAGAGAGATAGAAGAAGAAGGAATGAATAGGAAGAGAGAGCATTATGGGGATGTAGAGGAATGGTGGAAATATGTACATAGAAAGAATGAAAGAAAGAGAGAGAGAGATAGATAGATAGATAGAGAGAGAGAGAGAGAGATAGAGAGAGAGAGAGAGAGAGAGAGAGAGAGAGAAAGAGTGAGAGAGAGAGAGAGAGAAAAAAAGAGAGAGAGATGAAGAAGACATTAAACAGAGGATTGAGAGGGCGGTAGAAAGCGAGACAAGAGTTGAAGAGCGATGGAAGAAAGATAAGAGAGAGAGAGAGAGAGAGAGAGAGAGAGAGAGAGAGAGAGAGAGAGAGAGAGAGAGAGAGAGAGAGAGAGAGAGAGAGACCCGTGGAGAACGAAAAATCCTTGGAAAAATAAAACTTGATATCTACTTTTAAGTCTGGGATATCTCATTATAGTCCCCGGCGGCGCTATGTGCAGGGAATCTTGTGTGTTTCTATTGCCTCCCTTGGCGTATAGGTTAAATCCCTTGTTTATCTGAATTATTGGCAGCAGGGGAGAGCACTCCCTCTTTTGTTTTATTACTATTTTAAAACATTTTTTCTTAGCTTAACCACATTGATATAATTTTGTTTCCAAACTAAGATTTCATTTTTTTTATCGTCATTTTGAAAATATTTTCTCAGTTACTAAAATGGTTTTAGGAATTATATTAAGTTTTTTTATGACTGATAGAGAATGTACAGAATATACGAGAACACGGTCAGTATATAATAATGTGCACTATTTCTCTTTTCTGGCTTTGCAAGTCGTTAAAACCAAAACAAAATATTTAAAAAAAAAAAAAAATCATAATCGAACACCTACAAATATTTTCTTCTTCTTCGATTTCTTGGAGGTCTTTCCTGAATTTCGTTTCGAACGCTTTCGGTGATTGATTGGCAAATTGAATTCCCCTGGTTTTGCGGAGGGTACTGTCAAAACATGCAGGCGTCAATATGTATACAACCCCCTACAATAACTACACCGGCTCCGTATTTTGCCATGGATAATGAGGCATATATATCTACTTATTCCAGTTTTTACAACGGTTTTTCAGATTTACACGGCTCTATTATTTCCCCCCGAAAGGTTGGATTGGTGGCTGGGATTGTTTTTAAGCTTAGGATATAATCACCAATTGTATGTGCGAGTGTTGTTCATTGATAATTGGTATTACATCAGGTATTCTGAAAATCTATGAGTTAGATAGCGTATATTTATCAGTGTGATTCTCGGGAGGTTTTTGGGCATGTATTGAAATTCCACGCGGTGGTATTCATTGACATGACATACAAATTCGAATAACAAGAAAATAGACAAATGTAAATGAGGAATAAATAGAATGAACAGAGATTTTAAAAGAGGAGAGGGTCAAGAATAGCCCAACGCCAAGCCAGCGTGTCGTAAAAGGCGACTAATGGTGTGTGATTCCCCCATCTTTGAGCCACCTGGTCCTCCAGGTTGGGGGTTGGCAAAGGGTTAACACCCCTTTCCGTTAAACTCAAACCGTTACAGAAACACAGACAGACAAACCAAATCCTTTTTTTAGCTTGGGCGACCGAAGAGTTTCTGGAATTACAGAATTTATGAAGGACAACAGACAAAGCCGGAAGGACTCTGCTGACCCGATGACGTCTTCGCCAAACAAGCAGCTTCGAATTGCATCGTGGAACGTTCGCACCATGTATGAAGCAGGAAAAAGCTCTCAAGTTGTGACTGAGATGAGAAGATACAGGCTGCATATACTTGGAGTAAGCGAAACCCACTGGATACAATCCGGACAGAAACACCTCAAGTCTAACATGGAGAAGAATTAAAGAAGCGGATATACAGAGAAGTGGTAAGACCTGGAATGAGATAAAAAAGTTGGCTCGGGATAGAGAAGGATGGAAACTGTTTGTCTGTGGCCTATACCCTGACCCAGGGTGAAAAAGGCATTGATGATGATGATGATGGATATGATGATGATGATGATGATGATGATGATGATGATGATGATGATGATGATGATGATGCTGGTATTAATAGTAGTAGTAGTAGTAGTAGTAGTAGTAGTAGTAGTTGTTGTTGTTGTTGTTGTTGTTGTAATTGTTGTTTCTGAAACCGAGCACATTACATTATAAAACCTTACTACGAAATAATATAATTTTATGGCCCACCATTATTCGATTGAATTTAAGGCATGTTTTATTTTCAAAGAAAATAATAAGAAAAAACATTTGGTGTTAAG
>NC_088360.1:36742016-36779516 GCF_034508935.2 Berghia stephanieae
TCTCTCTCTCTCTCTTTATATATATATATATATATATATATATATATATATATATATATATATATATCTTTCTTTCTTACTCTCCCCATCTCTCTCTCGTGTAATTTTTTTAAATAATCGATTATATTGCTCATCCAAAACCATTCGTAATCGAGTCGATCAGTCAAGTTTTCTAGGGCAATAAAAACGCATGTTTGATGAGTGCGGTAGTGAAAATGACAATAAAACGGAATAATATTTATTTTTTACTTTATCTTTATTTTTTATTTGTTTTTGTTATTGTTATTGTTGTTGTTGATTTTTTTTTTTGCTATGTTTTTTTTTTTTTTGCAAGCCCCATCCACCAAGGCAACATGGCAACACATTTTCAAGACACAACTACTTCCACTGCATATCATACCACTCTCTCCCCTTCGTCTTATTATCCTCTCACATAGGTTAACTATAAAAACAACAAAAAATTCTCCGAGGTTGTGTCATATATAGACCAGCTTAAGACATGTTAAAGCTCCATTTTACGACGATTTATAAATGACAATGTCTGTTGTCGATCGTGGGGAGAGCCAGAAGAGAAAAGAGGGAGGCTGAGGCTGATGCTGATGCCAGTGCCACCACTGATGCTGCTGCTGCTGCTGCTGCTGCTGTTTTGCCGTGTCTACAGACTGGGTCGTCGTTCGTAGATCGATGGTCGCCGGGCGGGGGAGCAATTTGGAGGCGAGTGGCCGTCCATTGAATCGTCCATGCATTATATGATTAGAGTGACAATACAATTTCCTTGGCGGTCCTTTTCTCGTGTCCTTTCTACACCCCCGGTGCCATTGACTTTGTTTTTGTATGTGGACTGTCGGTTTAATGCTCATCGCTTCCCGAAATGGCCTGGGGAATGGGGGAATGGGCAGAGGAAGTGAGTTAGAGAGGCTTGTGAGAGATGGGTAAAATAATACAATTAAGGGAAATATTATTGTGGGGATTAGATGGAATAATATAAGATGGTGATGATGGCTTATTTGAGAAATGGTGTGTTGAAGACATAATATGCTTTTGTATGAGGATGGAGTGACCAATGAGAGATGGGCGAAGAATTTATAAAATGCATGGTGCTATGAGTATTTTGGCGATTTCTAATGATGCATAAAGAGCACTGTGTTTTTTTTAAATTACGTTTCATGACTTGCATTGTTCTGCAGGCTTGCAATATAAAGACATTTAGTATTCAGAGATTGGATGGAGTGGGTCATGAGGATTCGATCGTTTGCCTCACAAACAAACAATTAAGGGAAATTTAATCAAGTTTTGTTATATTTACTCAAAAAGGGATTTCATTTTGCAAATATGACTAAATACACCTACGTAATAATCATTGTAAGGAACAATTCATACAAGCAAAGTATTTTGTCCTTGGGCAAACCTTTTCGAAACAAAATATCCCGCTTGCCCCAGGTGTGAATGAGTACCTGGACGTAGTTATTGATGGGTATTATAAGATTACTAGTACCGCGAAAGGGTACTAACTGACATTAACGATATGATTAGCCAGGGGAGAAGAGGGGGGGGGGGGGAGTTAAATCAAGCCTTGTCAACTATATTCAGATTGAAAAAAAATAGAAATACTCAACATAACTTCTGTATTATGGACGTATTGATAAGAACGTCTTCTTTCCATTGTCACAAAAGGAATATCTTTGCCATGCGCCATTCAATCCACGTTCGCAATTTTCTGTTGTTTTTTTGTTTGTTTCTGAAATGCCAACACGCCACTACTTCCGGTGTTTGGATAAACTAAGGATGGAACCCCCCCCCCCCCCCCACCTCAAAAATAAAATAAAATAAATAAAAGAATTCAATTCCTAATAGATTTGCGACATTTGACATCCTGTATGCTGTTTTTAATCCAACGAAGATATAAGACAATGTTAACATTTTCATTTTTTTCATCTCTTCCTGTTACAGATTTGTATAGAATGTTTATTTCTGATTACAGGAGAAAAACATCAGACATTTTTTTTTTTTACACTGTCGTAAGTTCTTTGTCGTTCAGCACCAACAAGTAAATTGTAAAGGCATAACGACGGTCTTCTCTTTACGAAGTTAATAATATACACGTGAGATAATATGGGAACTCTCTTACATGTAAAGTCTGAAACAATGCCTTCAACTCTGTTTTGAATAGATACAACAGAGGGCAGCCGCTATTTTTGAGCCGTTTTGGCATATGGGGAATGTTATTTAGAATGTAAACACACTTCCAGCCTGGATGGCGTGTTTATGGGGAGATGATTTGTTTATGTTTATTAGAAATTGTATCTAAATCACATTTTGATAATGTGCTTTTGTGTTGTGATAGCTTTATTCTATAATATGAGTCCCCCTTCTTTTTTTCATTTGTTGTTTTCTTGCATCGATAATTACACGGCAATTAAGCAGGAAATTTGTGGGGGATTTTTTCAATGTAGTGCTTACTTTACAAGTTACTGCATTGGTGCATAATAGATAGTTATATTTCAGTGAATGCAACAAAACATTCATAACCATATGTCAATACTTATGTTGTCATTTGATGAATTAAAAGAACTCAAATATATTAAGTGTGCTCGCAAATAAGACGAAGAAGCATTTAGCGCTCTTGGCAAATATTTGGCACCAAAATGATGTCAACATCGTTACACACGACTCCTAGCGTGCGTGGCAAAGCCATCGCGAGGTGCCAAACTCAATGATGTTTATGGCTCCCAAACGACCCGAGGGTCATCACAGAGGCATTCTCTCATCGCCGCTCAAGGCCATTATCGGAGATTTGGCCAATCTCACCATCCTGAGGTACTGGATCAACGCGTAATCATCACTCTCAGTGAATAAGGAAATCTGCAAAAAGTCATATATGGAATCCGCCGTAGTCATGAATTATGCACCAATTTATCCATTCGACGCCGTTCTTCACTCATCTTCTCTTCACTCGTTCGTCCTTTCCTGCCAACATCGCTTTTCTCACTCCATCATCTTTAAAATTAATTCTTCCTTTTTACAAACAAAAGAAGAAAAAAAAAAGAGACATTAAAAAGAATGATCCCCGATAGGTTCATTGCCAACATCCCACAAACATAACTTCCGATTCATATAATTGTAATTTGTATAACATGATATAACTCAAATTGGCCATTTTCAGATTAAATATAAAGTTATGTTGTCATTATTTTATAGTTGAAAACAACAAAGATAAGCGCTTATATAACCTATGTGAGTTGCAAGCGCTGTAAAACTCTGAATAACAAACAACAAATAAGTAAGACGAACCGTGTTAGATTAATAATATACCTTATATTTGAACTGCCTATTAATTTCGGCAATCCTCACTATCATAGATATCCGGATTTGCTCTTTATTGAACTTTTTATAAATGCGGAATTATCAATTTTCATCTCTGTGCCATTCCATTTGCTTGCATGATACTTGTTGATGACGGGTGTCTTCCTAGCCTTACCCGACTACTTTCATCCCAAATGTCTTCATCATCTCTCATTCTTTCATATCCATATCGGCTGTCTCATCATGATAATTCACTAGGATCGTTTTCATATCAGCTATTCTGCCGTACTCGGAAAAATAAAAAAACACGAATTAAAAATTTTGGCCAGAAAACTCGTCCTTCAAATATCGATCGATTAAAATGAATCTAATCTTGCCAATGACTCTCAAACTTGGGGCTTCCGTGAAGTACCAGGTTTGACATTTATCAATAAGATGAGGGTTATTTTAATCGATCGATATTTGAAGGACGAGTTTTCTGGCCAAAATTTTAAGTTCGTGTTTTTTTTGTTTTTTCAGAATACGGCAGTATGGAGATGATGACCGTGGTGATGATACGTATTATGATGATGTTGATGATAAAGCTGATGTGAAATGTGCGTGAATGCATGAATCTATCATCAGTTTTAGCCCCAAGATCGATATATTATTATATTGCTAATGCATAGAATAGAAGCAATAATCAGATCTATAAGTATTGGGCCGCGTATCAGAGCATAAATTTATGTGGTCTGTTGGTGTGATGCATTTTGATGGTGTTTGAAGTAAAATTATCGAAAATGTTATCAAACCATTGCCATCAACATAGGTAGGAGATCATATCATCATCATTACCAATCATTATCACAATCACCGTCAGTATCATTGTCGTCGTCGTCGTCGTCGTCGTCGTCGTTGTTGTCGCCGTCGTCATCTTATTATTATCACCATTCTCATTTTGACATTTATCATGTTCGCATTGAATGGCATTTGCAATTTTAAATTTTACGATTATAGATTTCGTAATCAACTTATACTTAATCATTACGGTATCAATATCATCGTCACTGCCACCGACATCATTTCCAAAAACATAGCCACAAAAATCATCACATCAAAATCTGTACCACCACCACCATTATCACCATCACCACCACCGCCATGTACAACACAACCATAATCGCCTCCACGGAATGAAACTTCCGGTCTTCTTGCCTTTCCTGGAAGTCCACAGGGACACTAAGAACGACCCATCTTCCACCCTAGTGACACTTCCAACCAAATGGCACCACAGAAGAACAGGGACACCAGTGTACTATCCTGGGCAATTCCAGCCCTAATCGTAACATCATCCTCCCATAGAGCCTTAGTCTGCCCCCGATAACACACGCCACACAGCCGCACATCGACAAAACACTTATTTCATTTTCACCAGAAAACTTTCACATCCTTTATCGACAGACTAGGATCACATGCCAAAACGTCTCATACCGGATACTGCAAAAATTTGTTTTGACAATTTGGAGATCATCTTATTCTATTAACATCAGAAGTTAAAGTTTTCTGATCATTATTTTTAAAAGCATGTTTTGCCAAGGTACCGCACACACGCTAATATTATTCGAAATTTCTACCCAATCAAAAATTGGAGCAAAGGACAATGTTCAATACAAAGAGGGGACTCAAAAGATTTTCCTTTTCAAAATCTTTAGCATGTTCTTTTTTAAAATAGAAAAAACCAGCAGCATCTGACATGTAATAACTAAATCTATGAATAAAAAATTCCACGAAACCAAAAATTAACTGCCCCTGAGATTAATTATTGACCACATTATTTTCTTTTCGACTTAGTATTAGTTTGTTGTTTTGTGGAATCGGTTTGGTAAATAAATGATACGGTGCAGTGGTCTAAGACCTTCCTCAAAACTACAAATACCTTTTTTTATTTTCAAAACCCAAGTGTACTGTCATGGCAGGGGGTTAACCAGTACTGCATTCATTGCTCACATATCTCGTTACATATCCGGAACAAGCACGCCTGAAAAAGACAGGCATCCTTCAATCCAATCACCCTCCCACCTAGTTTCCTAGATTAAGTTTTATTCTCACAGCAAATTATTGTTTGATCACTCAGATGAATCCAATCTTCACATAATTTATTATGTATTAATTTTATTTTCATTTGGAAAAATGTAAAAAACAAAAGGCGTAATAACTGGTTTAAAGAAATAATCTAAAACTATTTTTCCGTGTTCAAAACTGTTCATATATTCAACTATGGGAAATGGTTCCATCCATTAAATCTTGAGCTTTTTAACATAGCGCAATATCTACTAAATGTGCTCAAACCACTTAACAAAGTCTAGGTCTAAATTTAAGATTTTTCCATCTATTTCTTCAGAAATAAAAGAAACAACATCAAAGCATAACAAAAATACTATATCCTTCACACAATAATACAATGAAAGAGAAAAATATAAAGTTTGTAACAAATTTGAGGACTTTTACCGCAACCAAAACACTTTTCCCACATCTTACAGTGTCTTTGTAATCCGCAATCCAAGCCATTTCCCCACACGTCATCGTCAGACGTCCCAAACACAGAAATCTCCCCATGTCACGTGGTCTCATTTCCCTTCACCGTATACAATTCCAGACTGAACAGTAGGAATTCTTAATTGCTCTTACCTCATCCGTCCTGTTCTTCACTCGAAGGTCATCAGTATTTTGATGAATTTTAGACAGAAAATACTGTGTTTTGGACGAATTGGGTTGAATTTAGAGAGAATTCTGGGAAACGATCTCGGACGAGCCCCCCGCCAGTACGCAGTAATAACAGCGGTGAGCGATATCCCAGCCGAGCGGTTGTATGTAATTTGAGAACGGTGCCGAATGTTCGATTAGGTTTCAGCGATTTTAGAGCAGTAGGGCGCGGAATTATTATTGATGTTGTTATTTGTGTGAATGATTGGCTGGATGGATAGACGGATGGAAGAAATGAGGGATGGATGGAGGGAGGAATGAAAGAAGGGGTGACAGATCGATATTTGGAGATAGATCTTATTGCATGCATGAAAAAAATTAGTTAGTTGATGCTTGGTGATATAAATTCATTCAACCATCTGTCAGTTTGTCTTTACATCCACCGAGTTACTTATCTAGTTTCTTCATTAATTCAACGTTTTTACCCACACATCTATTCGTGCGTCTTTTCAACATTCCAACCATACATGCATCCATCTTGAGTAAAAACATTTATTCTTCCACTCTTCATTCATCTATCTATCCATTTTTCATTGATTCATTCGTTCAACCTTTATTCTTTCACTCAGTCCTTTTTCATTCATGTATTCCATATTTTTCATTCATCGCTAAATTATTTATTAGTCGATTCCTCTAAGCGTTCATTACCCATTAATTCATTCATCCATATATCTATCCACCCACCCATTCATCCATCTATCTATCCACCCACCCATTCATTCATCCATCTATCCACTCACCCATTCATTCATCCATTTATTCATTCATTAATTCCCGCGTCTATCCATCAATCGGATCCATTCGTCTATCGATCGTGAATCCAACCCCTGCATGTCACACCTACGGGCGTCTTCCGGGAGATGACATCCACGCTAACAGAGCCCTTAACACAACCAACAGCACGAGATGTCCGATCGGCTAATTCGATAATCTGGCTATGTCCTGCAATGTCCAGTTACCACGGCTGGAAGGTGATGGTCATTGCCACAGATAGAGAATGGTTATTTGATATTTCCGTGTCTGCCTATGAATCCATACAGTATATATTTTGTCTAGATGCATCAATATCCTCACCTCCCGACGAATTCTATTACACCGAAACATGTCCATAAAACAGTTTTTTTAGCCGAATTTTATAGCCATACACGATCCAAATCTTTTGTTTTCCCAAACAATTGACAACTCAAATTAAGAATGTTAACTATTTCAAAATAATGACACCATAAAGCTTAATTTTATCACATTTAATTGCGAGATTTTAGTTTTTATATTACATGAAGCTCTGTGATTAAAATTTGATGAGGTGACCAAATTCCCCACACTCATCAAATTGGCACATGATTTTAAGGAAGTTGTGGGTAGAGTTTGAATGAAAACGTGTTGCTTAGAGACCTTGACCTTCATGTCCTGTCCACTGTTTGATTGACAAGTACATTTTACACAGGCTGATACACATCGGAAATCGGCAATTACCAATTACGTACAGCCGTTATCCTGGATAAATTGTTTGCAATCAACGATCACAAAAGGCAGATAACATCAGATTGGGGTATTGGGCAACGCTGACGACCATCGACAAAACACATTTAGTGCACTTTGCCCAGGATGTTTTTACTCCAAATATCTTATCAATAAGATGACCCTCGACTTGTGAAAATATGGCAACCCTGAGACTTCATTCAGATTGATACGTTTTGACAAGTTGGAGTTCATCTAATCCGCTCGATTTTTGTTGATGTATAAATTTTCTGGCCAAAATAAAAAAGGAAGATTTTGTGATAGTGATTCAGAACGGACGGGCAGTATCGAGCGGCAACAGCTGTGGGGATTGTTACAATAATGGGTACATAACGTAATTCTATTGACTTGGCAGGTCCATTTGCACATTGGTATCATCGATCAGATATTAGTAGTAAACTTTACTTTCTTCATTGTAATCATATCTAAATTGCATTTTAAGTGTGTGTGTGTGTGTGTGTTATTTTAAAAACGTCTTTCACTGTTTCTATATTGTTTTTATTGATTTTTAATTAATTTTTGTTTTATTTAGTCCTTACACTTATATTCCTCACAATTAAACATTACCGTGATCTTCGATTAGAAAATTATTTTTCCACATGTTCATCTCTCACATCTTTATAAAAATAGAAAACAAAATAAATTGGGGCCAAGCGCTGGCACAAGATAGATATTTTAATAGGTGATTTGTTCTTCCACACACACACACACACACACACACACACACACACACACAGAGAGAGAGAGAGAGAGAGAGAGAGAGAGAGAGAGAACCACATTATTATATATACCTAACATAATCTGTATTCGATTATATCGCTCCATATATAAATAACACTTACAACAATCAGGTCATAAACAAATCACCAAGCATGCAGAGATTTTCCGTATTTTAGTTATCATTAGTATTTTAGTTAAAAAGAAAAAAAAAGACTTCATAATTTGTATTTATCCCTGCTAACCAAAACAGTTCTATGCATCTGGCACTGTTTATCTCTCTCTCTCTCTCTCTCTCTCTCTCTCTCTCTCTCTCTCTCTCTCTCTCTCTGGAGAAACAAATGATGATGCCGCTTATTAACAACTTGATTATCCTCAATTTGGTATACAAACAGGGTTTCCGTAAGAGGGAAAATAAATTATCATTTACACCGGAAGCAATGGTTATATTATATAGTTGCGCATATATACATTTTATAGTAATACGTATTACAGAGATTAACACGGTCCGTTCTACAACAGGCAAAGTACACTCCGCTGTTCACTGACAAAATGCCGTCTTAAAATTTATCTACTAGAAAATTACTTCTCTATTGACTGAAAGATTGAAAAAAAGTTAAACTCATGATCTTTCAAGAGAAGAATATTCTGTTTAATGAATGATAAAGCTCAAATTTTTTCCTGAACAAAATGTAAAAAGATGTATCGGTTTAAATATTCTTTTAGGACAAGTTTTGGGTCTTTTTAATCCATCGATAAGCCAAAGTTTATCTGGCCAGAATAGAGAAATAATAATAAATTTTGGTTATTTGGGTGTCAATTTCAATCTTTCGATATGGCATTGTGAAGTAAAACGTCACAAACAGGCGTATTGGCACTTTTCTACTGGGTGAAACCATCCAGTCTCCTGGTCTCTCAGTCTCAGTCTGTCTCAGTCAAATCCAAACCAAACAGGATTCAGCGTGAGAAAAAACAGGGCGGCGATCGTTAAGGATTTGTTTACTCTGTCATTGGATATGACCTATACTCTCGGCTAGATAACGGTCACCTCAATGGTAAGTCAACAGCATTTCCGCCAATTTCTTCACTGGAAGGGCAAATCAAACAGGAATTACGCTGGGCCCACAGAACTCTGTGGCTGGGCCCTAAACAAGACTTGTATATAAAACTAAAGCGTCGCCACTTCATTTTATATCATTGGGGCAAACAAACGTGTTTAATTATAGTCTGGTATAATGTCATAGGTCGCGTAGACCGCACATTTATTTAGATATAAAATTATGATTCTGATAATTGGTAGATTAAAGTAACAAGTCTGTGAATTTGGCACTTGATATTAGTTTTCGTTTGAGGAGTAAATGACTAAATTGTTTATAAATAGAAACTCCCCCTTTTTAAAAATAAAAGTTAAAGTCATACTAAGCTGCTAGAGGCTATGGACTGTAAAAAGTAATAAACAAAGAAAAAAATACCAAACACGGAATGTTTCGGGCTCAAATCCCTTCTTAAGCCAATAAACAAAAACAACAACAACAACAACAACAAAAGCCCCCAGTAAAAACATAAATACCATACTGAAAAAAAAAAACCTAGATCGACAACAGAGAAATATTTGGTATAAACGGTGTGTGTCATCATTGACCAAGCACCGATTGTGTATTATGATAATAAGGCTGTGGCCACTTTAGAATATAATATTGTCTTACCTGGGAAATTCCCACATTAGTTTTAAGAGGACATGCTTTCCTTTATGTACCACCCTTTTTTTAACATTGTGAGGGGATAGGCAGAAAACGGTAAGGGCTGCCTGAAGCCGGTGATCGTAAAATACTAACGAAAGAGTGAAAATGGAAAGGCTTCGTATGGGAACAAAACAGACAATGGACGTTTCGGGTACAAACGGTTTGTACCCGAAACGTCCATTGTCTGTTTTGTTCCCATACGAAGCCTTTCCATTTTCACTCTTTCGTTAGTGAGGGGATAGGAGAGGGAGAAGAGAGAGAGAGGAGAGAGAGAAGAGAGAGAGAGGAAGAGAGAAAGGAGGGGGGGAGGAGAGAGGAGAGAGTGAAGAGAGAGAGAGAGGGGGGGGGGAAGAGAGAAAGGGTGGGGGGGGGGGCGAGCAGGAGAGTGAGTGAGAGAGAAAGAGACGAATAAACATACAGGCAGAGAGAGAGAGAGAGAGAGAGAGAGAGATAGATAGATAGATAGATAGATAGATAGATAGATAGATAGATAGAGAGAGAGAGAGAGAGAGAGAGAGAGAGAGAGCGAGTGTGTGTGTCCACCATGGAAAAGGAGAAAGAGAAAAGAGGAGTAGGAAAAGATAGAGACAGAGAGAGAAACACGCACACACACACACACACATACACACACACACAGAAAGAGAGAGAGAGAGAGAGAGAGAGTCGAAAGAATGAGACAGACACATGACATACACACACACACACACACAGAGAGAGAGAGAGAGAGAGAGAGAGAGAGAGAGAGAGAGTCGAAAGAAAGAGACAGACACATGACATACACACACACACACACACACACACAGAGAGAGAGAGAGAGAGAGAGAGAGAGAGAGAGAGAGAGAGAGAGAGAGAGCGTGTGTTTCCGCCTGAGGCCGTGTTTGGGTTGATTGATGACCCAGCCCACTGTGATTGACAGGACTGGCCATTTCGCCCACTGCTAGGAAGTCATCGGGCCAGAAGGAAGAAGAACGAAGATGGCGATAGAGATGCAGGCATTCCTCACCCCGCCATCTTCACACTCCCCCCTCCCCCCCTCTCCAAACCACCATTTTCATTATTTCCTTTTTATTGTTGTAGCAGTTGTTGTTGTTGTTGTTGTTGCAGTTGCTGTTGTTACTTCGTCTTTTGGTTGGTGTCTTAGTGTTTGATTGGTAATTTTGGTAATTTTTAGAATGTCACCGTTTCTTTCTTTTTCTACTTTTCCTGTCGTGAACTGATAGGTGAAGATCTTGACTCGTATACCTATGATGTTCGCATGGGTTTACGATCCGATAGTGATGTCGTTTCTTCTTCTCTTTACTAGCCTATCCTGCTTCTTTGGTTTGTGATTGTATTTTTGACAGGGGATATTTTTTTTTCTGTAAATCTTCTGCCTGTTTGTTCTTGGTTATTTATAATTTAGCTTATGATATCTTTAGGTTATGATTTTGATTTACATTTGTACTATTTTTGTTAGATTGCTTGTTTTTTTTTGTTTCAGCGGTCTCTCATATAACCTCAATTGTGTTGGAAGAGACCTAAAGCAACAAAAAAAAAAAAAAAAAAAAACAGAACCGTGGAAGCAACTCATGCCCCTTCGCTCTATCCCCTACTTTACGGGTGCCATACAAAACAGAAAAAAAATCAATCTTATTCCAGTCTGACGTAATAATCACATCGTTACCACCGTAATAAAAATAGGTTAGAAAAGATAAGAGAGAAACAAACCTAAACTCACATGCACATGTAAATTCCCAACCTCACACAAGCATTGAGAAAAAAAAAAGATAGTAAAATTGCAATAACAAATTTTGATAGATTAATCAAAGAAAGACTAAAGAAAAGAAAAGAACTAAAAAAAAAGAAAAGAACTACAAATAGGTATACATCCCGTAATAGGAAAAACAAGGTGGAAGATGTAGGGTTTTTTTAAAAATCAATAGTTCTTTGCTATGGGATTTTTTTACTCGTAAATTGTCTTAACTTTTCGCAGTAGGTGTTCAGCTTTTATGAGCACACACCTAAGCTTTCGATTAGTTTCGTAGTAATGTGAAGATATCAGATTTTTAACTCTTGTATATACAGGGATCATGAACTTGTTTCTTTTCTCTGGTTCTGTCATTAGTTTCGTAATTTGCATAGCTTCACTGACTTAACGATACAGCGAGAATGCCAATGCGGTGTTTATTATGACGAGGACTTTGGTGGGAAGTATACGTTCCGAGAAAACCAGGCAGCGAGGTTGAGTTCTTGCTTTGGAGAACCGAATCAAAACATGTAACTTGTAACCGACTCTTTTGAGTCGTTGAAAAAAAGATTGTTGTTTTAACTCTGTTGTTACTACATACGTTAAACCGGGCGATTCATTCATAAATGGCAGTATTGTACCTTGTTTTTTAATGGAATATGCTGGAATTAGCATTGGATTCACGACGCGTGCAACATGAATGTGACAAAAACAAACAAACAAACAAAACAAAACAAAAAACATACAATATTGTACACCTTGATTATGACCTTACCGTTACGATCTGGTAAGCATGTAGCGGCATCGTCATCGTCATCATCATCAACACAACACTATCATCATCAACACAAGCATCATAGGTGGTCGCTTTTCGATGACTTTATCCAATCTAAGGCATGTTTTTCGCATCTTACCGCACATAAAAATTGGTCTTCCTTTTCTTTTTATTTTTTTCTATCCACCTTTCATTTATCCATGATACATTTTCATTGCAGTAGACCTCCAAAACCAACATTTAATTTAACCTTATTTCATACATAATGCATACAAAACGCAAACACGCGACTGCCTTGGGCAATTTGTAGACGGAGGAGAGTGAACTGTCTCTGATTCTGGCACGATAAGGTGTTAATATTCGCTACTCTAACATAAGCCATGCAAGAATTTATCCTATTAAATTATCTGAGGTTGTAGTTTACAAATTGTTGTTGTATTTGACAACCAGTGTTGATTCCAATTTGATTGTGTGTTTGTGTCATTTTATTTTATGAACATATGGATTTTTTTCAATCGTATTCGGTACTCCCAATTGGTTGAATTTTAATTAAAGTATTATTCGACGTAAATAGCGGGAAGAACGTATCCTACAATATAGTAAAATATGAAATAAAATAAACTGGCTCTAAGAGGTAGCTTTTTTATTATTTTTAAAATTAGAGCAGAGTCTTCCAGCAAGGAACGAATCGTGTATTTTATAACAATTATTCGTTTTATTAAGATCGGAATTGATCTTAATTTTAAATTTCGTCTACTTTTGCATATAACATCACACTTCACATACGCATATTAAAAGAAACCATTTAATTCCAAGAACACAAAAGACATCAAAGCCTTCCACCTCGTTTTATTTTCAGTTTCTTTGGAAATTCAAGGGAGGGATACCTCCCGCCGATTGTTAACACGGAACTTACGACGTCGTTTTGTCGTTTGAGAAGAGCAATCTGGGAATCAGCACGACGTATGCCTTCAGGCTATTCCCAACCACACTTGAAAAAGAACCCACATTTTCTTGAGGTCTAGTTTTGATATCGGCGGATACTATAAAATCCGAACCCGCATTGAAAAAGCAATGTGTTTCATTGATAGGGTCGGGTATTGTAAGAAAATCAAGGGAATCCAGAATTATTTGAAATATTTGCCCGGAATTGTTTTGCTCTGTTGGACTCATTAGCCAAGTCAAGTGATCCTTAAGGAATGAATCTAAAGGTAGTTGCCCATTGACGGCAACACGGCTTGCCGCAAGGAGATCGTCGGCCGTCAGAAAGTCGTGTTTTGATAAGGAAATAAGGGGGTGAAAAAAAGTTTCAAAAAAGAAATGAACGGATGGCGATTAGGATGATTGTGATATCCCGTCGCTGTGTCAACAACACAATCAAAACATTTGACAGTGAAGTGATCTGTGTGTTACAGCCCAATACACATCGTCAGAACACGCATGTTGCCTGTCTAAAATACTTGATTGATTACTCTATGAGCCTGTCAAAATATGCCCCCCCCCTCCTCCTATTTTTCTGTCTTCAAATCGTTTTCAGCGATAAATTTAATATGATATATTTAGATAATCAAGGCATTCATGTTACTCAATGCGGTGTCGAACTTGTTATTTTCGTCCAGTTGTCCTTTTGTTTGTATTTCTGTTTGCCAATGATGCAATTCTATAATATTGTCAAAACTTTTAAATGGCGCTCTCACTTTTATATTTCACATAAATAATTCTGAAATCTCATAACTCTTTCGTCTTCTGCGAGGTTTGGAGAAATCAATTCGTTAAGATCTCTTGCTCATGCTCATGCTCACACATTCTCAGAACGTTTCGACATGCGTCAATTTTATGAACATTTTTATCCAAAGTGGTTAGTCATATACAATAAGTTATAGGTTAAGATTATATCTTTATCGCAGTTTTATCAAATTGATTGAATTTGAATGTTTCCAATTTCAAATTCATTAAATCAATATAAATGATTTTAATCAATATTCAATGTTTATTTTTTTTCATTCCAGGTGACGGCTTAGATAACAGCGTGGGTTCAGGTGATGGTACAGCAGACGAGGATGATGATCGGGGGAGTAAACGGAATAAAAAACGTGGGATATTTCCTAAAGTAGCTACAAACATCATGAGGGCATGGTTATTTCAGCATTTATCGGTGAGTAAAATCCTCTGTATTTCAGTAGTAAACCCTCTGGCTCAGAGGACCACTGCATGTGTATGACGCCACGTCAAAGAGAGATCCAGAAAACGTATGGACAAATGGGCGATTTTTTATAAACCAGTAGAATGTTTTATAGTTGACCGAGCTTAATGTGAATGAATATCTGATTATAGCCTATGACGCTTATCGTGAGAGTAAATCAAAGGACATCAGGTGATCAATTTCGACTGTCAATTCACGTCCGACTGTCAATAGGACTGGATGTGTCTTATTTTGAATTTGGTTTTGCATGCCTTGTTTGGTTGAATGTTTCGATTTTGATCAAATTCTGAGCTTTGAAAGTTGCAATCGATTGTCAATCGTTTTGAGCCCCCTGTAATTTAATTCATATGAATAACCAACCCCTTAGACGATATATTCTGTATTACGCATCTGTTGAATCTTCAGGTAAAGTAAATCCACCTATGTAATTGGAACTTCTTTGTTCTTGTCTTTCTTGCCCTCATATCTCCAAATAATTAAACACAACCGTCTAATCACTGTAACAACAATGATAAAACACGGTGGAAAAATCTACAACCCTCGCATACTCACTCTCTGCCCCTTGAACTATATTTTGATTTCCATTGCGCTAATCTAAACCGTTATCCATCCGCCGAAGCTATAATAATAACGTTACAAAGAAGCCATTGAAGGACCCCTATGAAGTGAAGACGGCAAAAACCTCATCTCATCTTTGCACGGGGCCAAATCGCATCAGACAGGTGGAAATCTCACGGGCTTGATTAGTCTCCTGGAAACTCCAAACACGTAACTGGCCTCAATGCTCGAGATGGCTTCATATCCTAGCGTCTATTTTCCTCTTTAATTCATTTATTCATTCTCTTTAAATGATGTGTTCATCAAAGTAAAGACGTTTGTATTTTTTTTTTTTTTTTTTGATCATGATTCAATATGAAACCATAGTATTATTATTATTATTATTATTATTATTATTATTATTATTATTATTATTATATTATTATTATTATTATTATTATTATTATTATTATTATTATTATTATTACATGTAATATTTAGAGGCTCTCATCAAATTTACAAGAAAACCTTTTTTTTTTTGTGTGTGTGAACTGGCAGATTGATGTTAGTTTCTCAATTTTGAAAAGAAAGATTGCCTTTTGAAACGACTAGATTATATACATTTCAAAGTCCTGTTCAATCCCTTAGAAGTGGACTTTAAATAAAATTCTTAAAACATTTGAAAAAAAAATCGTAAGTTTTCGAGAATATGGTCATCTTTCATTTCTTATTACAGTTTATAGTCAGTGATGCTATTGCCATTAATTTCTGTTATAATGGGCTTCGTTCTTTACGGAATTGGGGTGTGGTGGAGGAGGATGCATTGGCACAGTATTCGTGATTTTCGAGATTTTTACCACACATGTCATTTGAAACGAGCCCTGAACTTCGAGCATTAAAAATACATAATAGGGCCTAATAGCCTTCAATCCAGAATATAAAACCCCAAGCCATTGTTGCATGATAATACATATCTTCAAAGGTATCTAAGCATTATCTTCATTTTTTCATGTAACTCGCTCTTAAAGCTTATTATATCACAATCAAAGAAACTTAAACTGTAACCCAATTAAATTCCGTATCAACCAAATTCTTCCATTACATTGTATATCTCCCACGTGCTGATATCCAACTGTTGAAAGAAAAATCTTTAATTCAAGATATCTTATGAAATGAAACGGATAGAACCTGCCGTGGTGCCGTGATAAAATTAAAGCTTTCGTGAAATTTAGGTAATTATCTTCTCAAAGTTTACGTGCACGCGAGGAATCATCATCTGGGTGTGCATGATGAATTCCTTGATCTTCTCCATACTCTATCAAAACACAAACAACCAAAGTCAACACCGATAAAGACGAGCCGCGGAGGTATTGAGATCTCACAACATCACAACGAGTCGCATGCGAGAATGTATCTTTGTATCGCAATATCATTCCCCGATTCTATTCCATCCCCCCAAGAAATAAATTGGAAAATTAGAATCTCGGGAAGCAAAGGATAAGAACGGGAGAATCCGAATTTCGAACCAAAGCAGAAGCCGGTGACTGCGAGTTGCCACATAGCGTTTTGGAATCCATTCTTAGTTTGATAATGAGAAATGTCCGATTTGAGTGACAGTCCGGGTTTCCCTGTCTTAAGATGGGTGTTAGTTTTAGGGCTTTATCAGCTCCCGACAGAGTCTTTGCCTCTGAGAATCCCACGGAATCCTCTGACAGGCAACCAACTACCCGAGCTACCCGTCGACTAGGGTTAGGCGGAGAATATGGATTGAGGTCTAGGTTGGGGGAGATAGGAAATTTAGCCTTTTATCCGGTTATAACCAAGTCAAATGAGACTGAAACTAACAAAAAATTGAAAAGAAAAAGGTCCGGGGTGGAAACGTGAGGGGACTCTTATCAAATTAAAATTTGCAACTCACGAACATACATACGTTTCAGTAAAGAACAGTGTGGTGCTGCCTGGAGCTTAGAAACGTAACAATTACTAGCAAACTGGTTTAATGAAAAGATTTCAATGAATAACGATATAAGATAAAACTGTTTCAGACCATTGTCAGCAAAACAAAGAATTAACACAAACAAAAAAAATTAAGTTAAAAAAAATATTAATCAAAATCAAACCATCCTAATTATGTTCTGATACATAGGGAAAATGCAAACATTACCATTTCATTTGTTTCGTTACATCTCAACTAACTGGCAGGACGTGAACAGTTCATTCAATAAATGAATCACACTTCGTACTTTCAGTTCAAACCCTGATCGTAAAAATATGTTTGTTGCATTCGCTTTAATATCTGAAAAGAAATATGCCCTATATCTTACACAAGTGTTTTCTCCCAAATTAGTAAGTGTGGTGTTTTAAAACATATTCATTCTAACGATAGGCTTCGTAATTTCAGGGGGGGGGGGGGGGGGGGGGGGGTAACAAAAAAACAAAACAAAAATAAAACACATAAAAAAAACACACAAAAAAGCACACCAAAAAACAACAAAAGACAAAATAGGATTAAAAAGAATCCACCCTTTAGCTACTTGCTCTCTCAGTTCGAAGGCGTGATAACTCACACTGAACTGCGTGCATGATGGCGATACTGCCGGTTTTCATTACGGACTAAATGCTCATTTTTGCTTGATTGGGTTTTGATGAAGTACGCTCACAAAGGCCAGTAGCGAGAGCCGTGGATTTGGAGTGAACATCACGCCGTAGTGCTCCTGGTTCCCACTCCATCTCATCAGGCTACATATCTATGGCACGTGATGTGCCTTCTATCAGAGCTCTTTTATAGATAATTTCGCTTTCAATACTTCTTAGTTCATTCTTTGCATCACAATCATCCGATTTCTAAGGTTATCCTGAATCCATTTCATATATTTATGTATTGGTCATCAACACCTCTTTGGTGTTTGATAAACAGATAACGGTAATGATGATGTTGATGTTGTTGTTGTTGTTCATGATGATGATGATGATGATGATGATGCTGACCACAGAGATAAAGCTATATCATTAAATCGATAACTGTCTCAACAACATATGATATTTAAGTACACAAAAACATCATCTCCTATCCGAGTGACATAGGCCAGTGTCACAACCTCTACGCACAATTTCTCTCTCTCTCTCTCTCTCTCTCTCTCTCTCTCTCTCTCTCTCTCTCTCTGAAAGAGTACTACGAAAGTCGGCGATACAAACTATCAATTTATATGATGAACTAAAAGCATTTTCCGTCCACCGTGTTTTGTGACAAATGCTTTTAACCTAGACCCCGTCTTCTCCTCGGCTGGGCGACTAACCGACTCTTGGTAAATTGGATTACCGTATTACCCTTACCCCCCTTGCCACTACGCACAGCCACACACACAGCCACACACACACACACACACACAATCACTCACTCACTCATGCACACATACACACACACAAACACACATAGACAAACAAACATAGACATTTTCTCACACATAACCAAATTATTCCCCTGACCCTCCCTCCTCAAAACAACAAAAACCCAAAAGAAACCAAAATAAAACCAAGAAAACCCCACCCCCCAAAAAATCACACACAAAAAACAACAAACAAACAATTATAACAACAAATAAACATTGAAACCCACACAAACGAAAACATAACAAATCAACAATAAAGCAAACAACATCACCCCAAAATAAAACAAATCAAAAGAAAACAATAACAACAAAAAAAAAAAAAACAAAAACAAAAAAAAAACAAAACAAAGCACATTCAGAAAATAAAAAAATAAATATGATAGAAAAGCAAGACAAAAAATAAGACACCAATCATCCCTCTCCCGCACCCCGCCCCGTTACAAAAAAAAAAAACCAAAAAAAAAAAAAAAACCATTAAACCCCCCCCCCCCCCCCCCCCAAAAAAAAAAAAAAAAAAAAAAAAAACAAAAACAAAAAACAACCCAGGATGAAAAAAACCCCCACAAAACAACAAATAGAAAAATAAACAATCTTTAAAGTCGAGCAAAATTATAAACAATCCAAATTGAGACTTTGATATGGCTTTACTGTCTCGTAAGCGTCGTTAAACCTTAAAAGAGATTAAGGTCGACGTGTTCTAAATTCACATCTATTATCATCATCATAGTCGTCATCACCATCGTCATCATCATCATCATCATCATCATCATCATCATCATCATCATCATCATCATCATCATCGTCATCATCATCATCATCATCATCATCATCATCATCATCATCATCATCATCATCATCATCATCATCACCACCACCACCACCACCACCACCATCATATCACTAAATACGGTTGCTATGATTTCATATCTTTTATATGTGAGTGACAGGAAAAATAATAATAATAATAATAATAATAATAATAATAATAATAATAATAATAATAATAATAATAATAATAATAATAATAATAATAATAATGATAAGGATAATAATTATAATAGTTGGCAACAATAAACAATAGCTTGCTATTTGGGGTCAAAAGTAAGAAAAATTCAAACGGTTTGTTAATAACATAAGATAAATAACAAATTTTCAAAATCGTGGACGTCGACACAATAACAATAATATCTTACATTTCTATTTCATTTTAATAACAAAATCGAACCTATATTTTGCATCCATTTTATGAGGGGGTAAAATTTATAAAGACTGAAATGGAGACACGGATTATATCACCCTGAACTCAGAAATAATAATATGGTCAAAATGCCACAGATTATAAAAAGAAAAGAGTTAATTTCTACTTCTCTAAGTCATTCAAAGTCAAATAATTACAGATCTCTGGGAGAACCGAGAAACGATAATGCTACTAACAACAATACAAAAACAAATTTGGCAATAACCATATTTACTCCGATAGTAATGGGGTCATGAATTATTAAAATAACTATCTCTTAGAATTATTATTAAACGGATAGGAGTAGCAGCGTCTGGTTCCATTTTCCCACTGTCTGTTTCCAATTTGACAATCGGTTGTGTCTATAGAGTTAACCAAATACATACATTACACACTTGCTGTTTGTCTCTCTGTTTTTCTGTGTGTCTGTCTGTCTGATCAGATTGTGCGTTTTTCTGTCAGTCTGATCAGATTTTGATTTATTCGAGATAAAAGCTTTCATTAATTGCCTCTGTTGTCGTTTTTCTATAAACAGATTTTCTTTTTTCTTTTGAGTCATTAGAAAGAATCATTTTCTCGAGTTGATATTAATGATGATGGTGATGATGATGATGATGATGGTGATGATGAATGATGATGATGATGATGATGATGATGATGATGATGATGATGATGATGATGATGATGATGGTGACTTCACTTCGTCCTATTTTCGAATTATGATGATAGTCGACCTGACTACGATGATGATGGTTATAAACCATATTAATGCAATGTCCAGCTACATTATGGGCTACAACACTGTAATCGCCAAGGGTCAATCCAGTCCGAGGGAATCTTCAGGAATGGGAACAGAATCATCATCATCATCATCATGATCATCATTATCATCATCGTCCGCTATTACGGCGGATTTTCTCATTGCACTCATTTTACACAGGGCAGGGCCCTTGCATGCTATATTTTTCTAACATCGAGGGAGAGAATTTCGGGAAAATTTAAGTTAAAAGGAAAAGGAAATAAGGTGCGGGTGAGTTTCTGTATGTGTGTACGTGTGTGTGTATATGTGTATGTGTGTGTGTGTTTGTGTGTATACATTTGTGTGAGTCCGCACGTTTGTGTTTATGTGTGTTACATAGTAATATAAGGGCCTTGATGCCAAAATCAGAGCAGCCAAGCTCTACAAAGATCGTGAATTTTATTAGATTGCGTTAAAGTTTTCGGAATGACTTTTTTGGTCTGTTAACGCAAAACACATCTTTAGCTATCCCAGCAACACCCCTTTTCTGGTGTATTTAGAGACTCAAAGATAAATTAAGCAAAGAAAAAAAATATGAAAAAAGAATTTTAGATTTGTTTTTCTTCTTCAATATAGTATGTTTGATTATGAACGCTTAATCACAACATTTATTTTTCATTTACAATTCTAACTGAAGACAGCAATGTAAATTTGGACAAAATCAATTTTTGAAATACGTACAATCAATAATTAAAAAAAAAATTAATGAAATATGAAAATTTGGTTCTTTTGCAATTCGATTATTTGAGCTTGATTAAAGATCTTAATCGTATATCACATATCACGTAATCTTATACATACTTGACAGTAAGTAAATATAAGAGTTTTTGATAAACCTCATTTGATTTTAACAAAATGAAGATTCTTCACTCCCCTCCATTTGCATTTTTCCCCCCACAAACCGACAATGAACAGACAACTAAAATTTAACATTTCTTTTAATCGTCAAATTTAGTGTAAAAGAAAGAAAAAGGTCTGATAAAATAGGGTTGGTATCTCTGTAAAAGAGGAGCACTGTCTGCACTGTTACTTCTACAAAGAAAATGAGCAGTGTCGGATCCACACAGATCATCAATCTTAGTCGCCGAGTGGCGTCAGCGAAATCACTTTGTCTTGGGGAGGGATGATATCCCGATATCCGGCCGCTTACTTCCTCCCTCTCTTCCTTTTGTATCATTAGACGGGAATCTGGTAGAATATTTTGTATAATATTCCGATTTTAGAATTATTTATTTGTCGTCTAATTGCTATGTGAGTTATCTCGTGGCTTTGTTCTAACGATCATTTCGACTTATTTCAAAGATAAGGGATAATTAGAGGATTTATTTTTGGTTTTCTTTTTAAGTTGTATTTTAGGTAAATGTGATTATGGTCTTGATTCGTAAATACAATAAAGAAGAAAGAATGCGATTATTTCATTGTTTTATCTTAAAGCACAAATGATTTCATTATCTAAATAAAGAAGTAAAGGATAATGACAATGGTGGTGGTGGTGATGATGATGATGATATCAAGTTCAAAATAAAATTTCGAGGGTTTCAACTTTGGAAAAGTCCATATCAATGTGCGTGAGAAGGGGGGGGGGGGGGGGTAGACAGAGGTTTAGGGGAGTGAGAGATAGATAGATAGATAGATAGATAGATAGATAGATAGATAGATAGATAGAGAGAGAGAGAGAGAGAGAGAGAGAGAGAGAGAGAGAGAGAGAGTTCACATGGGAACTTAGTAATTCCATCCAAAACATGACATGAGTACACATCTCATTGGTTACATACCTACTCACGTACACACATATACACATACTAATATTAACTCGGACTAGCTCATGAAGCATGTACGTGCATATCAAAGGTCTCATCACTCACCACAACAGGTGCTTTCGGTCTTGGCCGCTCACGTACGATATAATGCCAACGCTACTGTTGTGTACTCTTTTACTCCTACACATGGTTGGTTCACATCAGTTTAGGACTTGGTTCCTGGTTTCCTGTAACCTGTCTGCATTTTGAATATTATGTGTGTCCCCCTCCAATCTCATCAGTGACATTGCTTTTTATCTCTTTTTTTTTTTCATCTATCATTTCGACATAGTTTTTAGAGTTGTATGACTTAAAAGATTCAATCACTTGAATTCGGATCTTTTTTTATTTTTTATTTTGAAGGTATTTGGAAATGGAAATGTTGCTAAAAATAATAAATGAACAAAACAAACACACATACACACGAGAAAAAAAAAGAATAAAAAAAATAGTCTATTGATTTTGGATTTAGACTCTTTGTAACTCGCTTTGAGTAACATTTAGTTGATATAGTGCTATATAAAATCTCAATATTGTTTACAATAGCAAAAGGATGAAATGTATCGTCCATACCAACTAAGTTATCTACAATAAGAAGAGCTGGAAAAAAAAAAACACACAAAGAAAAGACTGCAGACCGTGGTGCACAGACAGAATAATCTGCTCACACGAAATTAAGCATTCTTGTGCACCACCTTCAAGTAGATATCAAAGCAAATTGCATTGGGGGAAAGCCTTTAACACCGAAGCTACAAGAATTCCTCTTCAAGAAATCAACGCAGTGCTTTCCCCCCAGAAATACAATTACGTAGAATGAGCTCAAGCATTGAACATCTATTCATGTTTATTGGGCGAGTGTCGCCTGTGACGATCGCCCGTGCTCTTGACAGAAAATAGAAAGGCAGCACATTGTATTGAGGGGACAGTTTTAGCTGGAAGAGGAACCGAGGGTAAAGAGGAGTTACTGAGTTTCAAGGACTGGGAAAGGCTTCCATATACCAATTCACAAGGCATTCCGTTCAAAATTGCATCAATTCGGATTTTGGAATTGAAAACAGGCGTCGCGTAGCAGTCGTAACATCTTCAGCCACAAACTTTGGGTCATCGGTCGTCGTTAAGGAAGTTGAACGGGAGAAAAGGATCTGTCCTAACAGGATTTAGAGCCAAATTTAGAATTTGCGGAACCAAATTGCTATAATTTACCTCTCTCTTTTTGTCCATGAGCACATGATAAGTGGTAGGAAACTCTAAATCGTGTTTGGTTTAAATCCGAGATAAATCGTTGAAATATTGGAAGGTGAAAAGTTGCACTGATTGATGCGGTTTCGTCTCATATCACCACTATTTTTTACTTACGCCCCCCCCCCCTCCCCACATTGCTTGCATGGTAAAAATTTAAAACACGATAAGCAACATTTTGATGAAATTGTAAACACATCACAACATTATTTTATTATTATTGCTTGTTTAATATAGGACCAAGATTCATCTCCAATATGTTCAATGCATTAAATTGTCGATCGCTGTTGCCAGCAAGTGGGTAACCTGTTACTCTACTAAATCAACGCCCTATACGAAACGTTCCTGTAAAAATATTTACATACAATGACACAAAATAGATGGCCAGATAAAGACCCTCTAACCTTAACGGTAATGATCCCCCTTTCAATTTCCTCCAATTTCACAACTCACACTGCATTTTACGTCATTACCCGTCATTCAGACAGTTAACATTTAGACTGCCAAGTCATGACCTCATGACCTTTGTCGACAACACTGCTCATGTTGCGTTTCCGTGTGCATTAACGCAGTTAACCCCATGCAGCGCGACTATTCGATGCACAATACAAAAATATAAATAAAAAAACTCCAAGAGAAATACTAACTGGATGCCAGATACACATTGCCGTTTAGTAAAAGTGGAATAAGAATACTAAGATGCTGAAAAAGGACATACATCTTCAATTAAAACCAGTCCTATTTTTTTTATTTAAAGAAACAAAATTTCCATCTTTCCCTTGCATTATAGAGTGTACTGGTAACGATACGTTGCTTTAAAAAATAGATTAGAATTAAATTTTCTTGGACCAGAAAAGACGACATCAGCGCTGTGGAAAGAAAGTGGGATTTGGCTAAACTCTGAATCTTTGCAATCATAACTTAGACTTCTAAAATCCTAAAATTTTAAAGCCCTTCTCGGTACAGTAAGTAAATGTTGCAGAATCTGGCCATATAATGCAAGGGACAAAAAGGAAAAAAAAAAAAAAAAAAAAAAGAAATCCTTCAATAACAAGCCATTACTGACTGAAATTATTGCTTCGTATATGTTCTACTCACCATACAAAAACGCACTCCAGCAAATCTGTCGTACGCTGACAAAACGCCCTCCTACAGTTTGACCAGAAAACTTTCACTTCTTATTGAATCTATGCGTTTAGATAAAATCACTAACAACATCCGCCGATCGGATATTGCTCGCCAAAATACAAAACTATGTGTAATCTTGAACGTTTATAGTCAGATTGATATAATTTAATGAGAACTGATTCTGATCACTAAACTGACTGTCTAAAAGCAATAATAACAAAGAGATGAGTGACGTCAACTTTAAACTTCGTTCCATCGACATTGATCGGTTAACGTTACCCCCATGCCCAACTGAACAACATTTCTGTAAATCTAGACTTTGACGTCTCGTGATGTATCAGTTTTCAGAAATTTTGAAAAGTTGGGGTCGTTTTCATGTTTTGATATAATGAAGTAAAAGTTGTTTTGGCCCTGACAATTGAAAAAAAAAAGCGTTGTGTTAGTGCGCGGCCAAAATCCAAATCTCCAAATATCCTAATACGTAGTGTAGAGTATTTACCTCCCCTGCAGGGAAATCAGGAGTTGGGTAATGGCACCGATTGGAGGCCAAACTACACGAGTGACCTTTCCCCGGTCTCCGCCACAAAATAGTTAATAAGGCGTACCCCTAGTGAGCAGTTTCCCCATCCTGTGCGCCCCCTGGTGATATTTTACCAAATCATTATACCACTGGTATTTAAGGTAATCACACCTACCAATGTGGGGAAAATACCTACCATGATAGCTTGGACTTGTTGCAATTTCCACACTGGCCTCGGATGACTCCGGAAACGGTGTCGTTGTTGCCACTTGATTAGATAGTATCCTATAATTTATAGCTTTAAGCCGTTTTATTTCTTTCCCTCTGAATTTTGTTTTTATAAATTTTGATTGAATACAAGCTAAAAAAACGAAAAAATATCCATAATTTTTGTTTGTTTTTATTTTTAAATTGCACTGCCTCGTGAAACCCGAGCCAGAATTATTATTTCCCAGGGGCATCCTATGTTATTGTTTGTCTCCGTGTAAACAGTTATTCCTGGACACTTTGGTCTCGAGTTGATGATATGATGTTATGAAAGATTCTCACAAGTTTTGCCGAGCAAAACAATCTATCGTAACCAACAACAAAAAATATATATCACCTTTCTGGCTGTCAAATGACGTCAACTACATTCAATAACATACGTAACTTATCGATGTCGTTTCATTTTTTTTTTTTTTGTTTAATCAAAATCTTTTTTAGTTTGGTCGATCCTTATCATCATATAACAAAGAGGAGCGGAGGCAGAGAATTCCCAAGTTTGAGAGGTTTAACCAACATGTGGGTCATTTTAATCGATCGATATTTGAAGGACGAGTTTTCTGGTCAAAATTTTAAATACGTGTTTTTACATAGAACGGCAGTCGGTGTAGTATGCTATTTAAACGATCCATAAACCATGTTTGTGTTTTGAGTTGATTGGAATGGTCGATTAGGAAACATGAGAGGCAATTATCAAGTAAATGACTACAACAACATAAAAAAAAGGTGACGAAACTGAAAGCCAGGACGGTGACTAGTTCAAGTCCAATGCCGTCACGATGAAATGAATATATTCTTGTTTCATGCGTTTGTTATAATACGTTGATTCAAATAACACTCAGCAACCATATATACCTTCTCAAGCGTCTAGCGAAGGAAATACTTGACAAATTTGATTTTGATAATTCACGTTTATATGGAATAGTAACCGGTTAGGGCATCATCAACTTCTAAACCAGCAAGACTTTTTCTTATTAAGTTTTCTTATTAAAAAAAAAAAAAAAGATAAAATCAGAGTACGGCTATACGAGCTCTGGCGTACAGATCCATAACCTCTAGATTTACAAACACTAAGTAACTTTCTCACTCAATGGTAAACCGTTATAATTTATTAATTATCTCCCCATTAGTTATTACCCTATAATTTTCCAGCCATAACTTATAATGAATTAAACGGCATTAGTGTTGAGTTGTATAAACGCAATATAGTAAATAGTTAGTATACACCATGCTTGCACAGCACCATGATGGTAGGAGCCAATCTGAAAAGGGTATCGGGCGAGTCGTGTTAAGTCACTCGATTTCTGATCAAAAAGTCCGGATTCGATTCCAGCGGAGGAATTAGAATTTTATTTTTTATTAAAGACGGGCTTAAGTCGGAAGTTATCACATTGCAGAGGGACATTTAAAGGGTTGTTTGGTCTTTATAATCACATGTGGGTTAAATGGACGTTTAGCTAAAATTTAGATTGAAAAACGTTTTGAAGGGAAAAACATTGAACTATTTTCCTTTCTGTTTTTTTTTTATTCCACTTCCACTTTGTTCCATGTTGCTATTTTTTTCTGCTTGCTTATATTGTTTTTTGTTAGTTTTTTTTTTTTTTTTTGTTTTTTTTTTTAAACGAATCCCTTTGGAAACCTGACAAATTGCTTTTATACAACTCATTGGACAGGACATTGTTGTACATAATATATGATGACTGCTATTGTCACAGTCCTTATTTAGACAATAATACTAAGCTCACACGAAAATGTCTGCCTGTTTCTTAATACTCTCACTAACACTACATCTACTGCAAACACCAACCAGCAAATCATTGCTATTGCTACTTTCAAATTAAAGCCCCGCTACAACTAACAACATACAACTACCACTTCTAATACAACTACTACTTACCCCCACCATCGAACCGACCTCCCGTAATTTATTTTCCTTTCATATCAGCTTTTTAACGCCCTGGTACATGTCGGAATAAATGCCAGGGCAATCAGTGGTCACATTAGCCACCACTTATCTCGGTCTTTACCCACTGGCCTGTCAAAACGTGTCTCGCGACTCGTTCCGCTTCAAGCTGATCGTATATCAGCACGGACACCCATCTTGGTCCGTTCTGTGTCGTGATCTGCAGTCTATTTAATTATTATATTATATGAAGAAAAGTAGATTGAAACTGGTTTTTAAATCAAATTTTGCATAACAAAAACTTGACCAATCCGATGAGATTGATGGTGATGGAAGAATCGGTAGTTTTTCTAAAATTACTAGAAACGATTCTGATATTCTATTTACGGTATCGATGTCTCCAATTCGTAAGGTATTGCAGAATGTTGCAGCTTTGGCCCTGAAAGTTCTCCATTTGTTTCTGTGTGACATATTTCACTTTTCTCAGCCCTTTCATTGATATCATACTTTGTTTATTGATTTACTTGACCTAGGAGCCTTTCGCTTCGCAGTCATAGACTGTTATAGCTCGGTTGCTTTCATCACTTGTGCTGTAAGGTCCTTAAAGTGTAGGCGATCTAGTTTGTAGCTGTTCCATCTACATGCTATAAATCGTTAAAAATATTGTTGTTGGTATTAATCTTATTATTTCAATAAGGTTTTGTTTGAAAAGTAATACTTATCATCATTCAATAAAAACCTTCCCACCAGCTGCCCGCCTGTTTTCTATCTATGATCAATCAGCAACCAGACTATGGATCAGACCACGAAAATATAAATTTTAAAAAACCATTCTATTGTCTGGTTAAAGTCTTTTGATACCTTAAGAATACTTGTCCTTTTCTTTACCCGTTCACTTATCGGAGTGCTCCGTCATCAGCTGATGCCAAAAATATTATATGAAGCCACTTCTTATAAGCATAAATACATTAATAAACCAGTAAATAAACAAAAGAAAAGGAATGAATAAATTGACGAATTATCGAGAATTTCAAAAGAAATGTAAGCTTATCGGTGCAATATAAATACTCATATTATAATTCAAATTTTTATTGTTTTCCAATTCTCGCTAAAACGGTGGAGATGGGATTACTTGGCGGGCTGTGGATTTCTCAATGATATCTCTATTGTTTTATTTCTTCCCCAGCACCCTTACCCTTCAGAAGAACAGAAAAAACAGCTTGCCCAGGACACAGGCCTTACTATTCTTCAGGTTAATAATTGGTGAGTAAAATTCGTGTTAATTCCTCAACTTGTTTTTGTCCCGTTGAACAATTTGAGTCTCTCTCTCTCTCTCTCTCTCTCTCTCTCTCTCTCTCTCTCTCTTCCTCTCTCCCTCTCTCTCTCTATCTATCTCTCGTTTTCTCTCTCTCTCTATCTTTCTCTTTCTCTCTCTCTCATACACGCAAACACACACACACACACACACACACACATACACATTCACTCACTCTCTCACGTTGTGTTTTTCTCCCCAACATTCGTCCGTCTTCTCTCTATCTCTCTTTCACTCTCTCTCTCTCTCTCTCTCTCTCTCTCGCTCTCTCTCTCTCTCTCTCTCTCTCTCTCTCTGTCTGTTTGTGTGTGTCTCTCTATTTCTCTCTTTCTGTCTCTCCGCTCCTCTCTCTAATTTAAGATTTTTAAAATGTCACTGTACAGTGGACTATCAGACTCCTTTCCTATCTTTGTATGATCCTTCCTTACTTCATATCGGAATGTCCTATTAAGAAATTGAGAGTAACATCAGAAATAACTTTCCCTTTACGGTCTCCTTCACAATATTTGATTTCTTCCCCAGAATATATTTCTCGATATTATGAGCATCTTCGTTTGATTTAAGTTGTGTATTCTCCTCCCCCCCCCCCCCACCCCACCCCTCTCTCTCTCTCTCTCCCTCTCTCCCCCCCCCCTCTCTCTCTCTCCCTCTAATATTTCGTAGTAATATCTTTTCTAAATTTCTCTTCCACCATCCCTATCACTCTCTTATTTCCTCCTCCTTCTCCCCCTCCTCCTCCTCCTCCTCCTCCTCCTCCACCACCTCCTCCCCTCCGTCTCCTTCTTCTTCTTCTTCTTCTTCTTCTTCTTCTTCTTCTTCTTCTTCTTCTTCTTCTTCTTCTTCTTCTTCTTCTTCTTTTTTCCATTTCTTCTTCTTCTTTTTCTTCTCTTTTATAAACATTATAGTGTACTCCAAAGTACATAATCCCTTCAAGCATATTTTATTTCTCGTTGAAGCAATCAGTGCTATATTTATTTCTTTCAATCCGCCGAAATTACTGAGATGACATTAATCACCCTTCAACACGAAAACTTCGTAATATCTATTTTTAGTATTTTTACTATATATTTATATATTATTGCCATCAGTATTCCTCATTGTCCCCTAATAATCTATACAACCCACGTAATGACGGCATTCATGTCCTCAAGCAACGAGAACCATCTCCTACATCACTTTGTCCCTAAATTATCGTCGCCGCTTGATAAAAAAATCTCCCATTAGATAACCAAAAATGAAAAGTAAGAGAAAGAAAAGAAAAAAAAATTCGAATAATTTGGCAGAGTAAAAATGCGAAATAAATGGTTGGCGTGACAGTTGCTTTCCCCTCCACTTCCGGTTAAGACATCGCTGCCATGACAGCTGCAATAGCTGAAACTGCTTGTTGTCATGACGACGTCGTTAGCGTCCTTACGTCGTTAGGTCCTCAGGTCCTACAATCCTGCGTCCTTATCCCCTAGCCCAGTGTCTGGGGTCCGATGATGTCATTAGCGGGCCCTTCAGATTGTCACTCTTCATCAAGGCTTTATTTTATTATTAGTCTGTCTTTGGCCACAAATTGATTCGTTTCTTGGACAATGTAATAATATATAATGTGGTGTGAGGCCTCTTTTATTTATTACAATTTACTTGTCGGATGTTATAATGGAGGTTGGCGGAATTTGTGGGAGATGGAGATTTTGTGGCGGAGAGAATATTTTATTTTGTCATCTCTTTTCATCCGTTTGTTTCAAGTTCGATCCTAAAAATAAGAATTATATCAAGGAATCAGTACACTAAACACAACTTTGATTAGACTGCAGCTTAAACCATCGTCAGAAAAAAAAATACTGTTGAGGATTTCAGTAACTTAAAAAGCTTATTATTGCTCTTGTTTTAGTTTGTTTTTATTTGTTGTCTTAATCTTGTTGTTTTTTTTTTGTTTGTTTTTGTTGTTGTTTTTAAAGATATTTATTTCCCTTGTAACGTTTTCTTTTTTATGATAATAGTGCGACTATGTGTTCTTATGGTATGACATTCGATTTCGGATCGGAAGGTCCTGGGTTTGAGCCTCGCTCGGCGCATAGTTGACACGAGTCCTTGTAAAAGGCTCTTTACTCACATTTCTCTCACCGTACTCATGTACAAGATGAATACCTGGACGTTAACAGCGTTCTGTTGGAAAAAAAAAATTTAATATCGCCCAACAGGCGTCATGTCGCGTTCTACATGTTACGTGTTGCTGTTGGTCAGGGACCCTTCGTAAAGCGATTTGAGCACATTAAGTGGATATTGCACTATATAAAATCTCACGTTTTTGTTGTTTTGTTGTGTTTTTAATTAGAGAGATTTAAAATTTATACGCGATGATTATATTTTAAAAAATAATATCAGACTCCTTGCCATTTCAGTTATATGAAATTGTACTTGAGGTGTTTGCTTGAGTTTCCTTTATTGATAATAATTTGTGAAATGCGGAAATATATTACAATAGGGACGAGTAGAGTAAGTAGTGAAAATTCCATCTTGTGGAAGTGTGTATTGCAATCATATCCATTCATACACATCCACTTCATGTCACTTTCGTATCCGCAATGGTTCCTTATCAAGTATTGTTAATTTACACTTACCGTTCCACTTGCACCCGCTTTCGTGTTCCGCCTTTGGCTATGCATTAGGTACTTTTATAGCAATTATCCCCCACTTGACCAATTAGTCTTCATTACATTTACAAACCTGTATGGGTTGTTAAAAAAGTGGATTGTTGAGATAAAATGTAAAAACAATTCCTTGGTAAAGTTGTTTTGTTTTTTTTAAAGTTGGAATTTTGTTTTTCAACATTATTTTGATTGTCTGGAGTTTATACATTGTGCGTTTTAATAATTTCTTGCTTATCAGAATGACAAAAACGTTTGTATTTCAATTTTGAACAACACTCCCTTTTCTTAGACCGGTAGAAAATGTTTATCCTGAAGGATCTTTAGAAGTCTCGGGTTTAGACATTTTGTATAGTTATTATTTGAGCCTAGGTACAGATATTAGCAGGTCTGAAAGCCTAACGAAAAATATGGGTTTGATTTAATATTGTTGTAATGAAGAATATTTTGCGTCGGTTTGAGATCATTTTCACTCATTACAACAATAATTGAGCTCATCACAATTTGGGTTATCAGACCTACTGTGTATCTATTCTAAATAAGAGGATATTATTCTGAACAAAAGGGGGGGAAAATGTGTTCTTGGCGTGTGTGTACCATGCCATATTTATTATCATTTTGTTTGGAGGTACAAACTAAGTCCCAGAGTCGAAATTAATGAGTTTACATTTTTAATGATAATATATAGACACCGTCAGCCCATTCATATTTTTCAATAGGCATATAATACCGTACAAATTGTTATCCATGTTTCATTCACAAAGAACACGTACTCTCTTTCTGTCTATTTATTTAGAAATTCCGTGCAACTTGGACACAATTTTGACTTCTGACTTATTACTACGAGCAAGGCTGATAATAATGCTCAATGTAACGCATTAGAATCATTTCTTTCAATCCCGTTCATTCACCCACGGAGCTCTATCTGTGTGCGAGTGTACACAAATGTATGATAACTTTATGCCCATAGATTATCGCTTTTACGACTTAATTGGTGTGCATACTTGAAATGGGGACATAAACGTGTCCGGTCGTGGCCATAAAATATCCCATTCGTCGACAAAGTTAGGTATAACGGTATAACTAACGGTATAACGGTGGTGTATACAGGGAACCTTCCGTCGTCACTGGAACCGCCTATAAGCAACTCGGTTTTTAGACCGACACCCTGTTTTAACTGGCGGTTTGGATTTTTTTTTTATCCTTCAAGGGCACTGTGGTTTGACAGCACAGCGGGTAGTCGTCACACGTCATCAGGATTTTGTTTCTTTTCATATCTAGTTCCATCCCCCTGAATTAAATCTTTCCATTCATAAAGAATTGTACGCAATAACTTCATAATTTAATTTATAAAGTAAAAAAACAAATTGGTAAATTATCAAGCAGATTGTGCTTAGTCAAAATGTATTCTAAAATATGAGAAAAAATTGTTGTCGTCATTATTGTGTGAAACAAAACCGCTTGACAGATAAAGCATATTTTAAGGGTCGTTTTTGTGCACGAACATAATTTTGTAAAGAAACCAAACGTAAGAATGCCCGAATAAAAATTTCAGCCAGGGCGTTAACCTGAGCTTTGAACTAGTGAATGTCTACAGACCACCCTAGATAATATTTATTCCTTAGTACCCAACTGACGTCGTTGACCATGGTGAAATCTTGAATCTTGTTATCAGTCTTTGAGAACCCTTAGCAGTCCCACTACTGACACGTTTATCAGCGTCGAGTTGGTTCCAAGAGCCGTTTCATCGCCACCAAGATGATAATGTGCAGACAGGTAGGAGGCTACGCTCGCGTGCTTAGGGTTAAAAAGCGCTTTCAATGAACTTTAAAGTTTTCCCTATACCCCTCTCGAAATGCCACCCTCAAAAACACTAACAGCCACACTTACAGGTACTAGTACTAATCTTTAAAATATGAGTTTTCATATTCAGACATGTGGTAAGTGGCTGTCATGAGCGTATCACACCAAAACATGTGTATGGCTTTTAATAAGGCAAAAATAGCCAAATGGAAAGGAGGAAGTGAAACAATTTTTTTTTTGTATATGATAAATGTAATTTCGAATATATTTTTTATATTGCTTCCTTCTTACGAAAATAAAAGTCTTCAGTCTTTTTAAAGTTTAACCTGAAATACATTTCAATAAGCTCATTACTTATTGGACCATTTTAACATAGCATTGAATTGTTGTCTTCGTAAAAAATGCTTTATATTGATCTTTCTAGTAATAAATCCTTTATCACCCTGATTCTCAAATTCCAGACTTCTAGATATCGTGGCACCCTAATTGTGCGTGAGCTTACTTATAATATTTCTCATTTTCATCGCGTTTTAACAGAAAAGAAGTGAAATAAAAAAAAACAACAACAAAACAACAATCTAATTTTACTGATTATATAATCAGAAAATGAATCCCATTAACAACACATGACACACAAGAAAAGATTTGGTTGATGAAAGCCAAGAAAGCGTCGTTGACGACGTGCATGGAGACAAGGGAGGTAATTAATGAGTCTCCTTCAGGATTGTGGCAAGGAGTCCATCTGGATTTGTTTGCTTCGAGGTCATTACCGTTCTTGTCCGGGCTACCACCCACACTCACCGACATGACTATTCATTGGGTTTTGTGTACTCCGACGGATAGTTGAAATATATTCTATATTATATATTCACGGGGATTTTTTTCTGATAGAAAAAAAATTAATAAGAAGAAATTTTTTTTTTTTTTTTTTTTTTTTTTCTTTTTCTGATACACCACAAAGACATTTCCACTACCACCGATGATTAATATTGACAAACTGATACCAGGGGCTCAAGTTAAGAGACTTATAATAGTACAAGAGTGAATGATTGTTAAATAATATGTACAGTGATATTAATAATTTGCTTTCACTCTCTCTACCACGAGCTGAGGTAGGTTCATTAGAAGATACCATCCGTTGACTACCATGGACGGTTCATTCCAAATCTGAGGAGCCATTAGCTCTAATTGGACCGAGAGAAGACCTGGAATGTATCACATCATTGTTGTTGATGTTCCTGGGAAAAGAGAAGTTATTACCGGTACGGACAATAATTAAGAATAGTACCTACGTTTGGATTGATGACAAAGGGCAATAAAGTACGTACACAATATTAATATAGTGCCAAGAAATAGTGCTTGAGAATCAAGCTTGGCAACTGCCTTCAAGAAGAATGATTATCGTCGTAACGTTTTGTTCATATGAATTTTTTATGCCTTGGAAACCCCTGGGCACGAGCCGGTATCAATTGATAAGCTGTCTTTTAGAGAGAAAAAAAAAACGCAACAAACAAAACAGAAACACAAAAATCAATCAAACAAACAAAAGACAACACGACTTGTTAACAGCCAATGTCGTTTTGAAGAACTGATTTAATATTCTTATTGAAAATACAATAAAGAGAACTAAATACTGTGCTCTAATTAGGGTATCTTTAACTTCAAGAGTACCCTTGCTATAAAATACAATCTCGGTGCATGTAATTATAATAAGCAGAAAGACAACAAAACAAGACCACTTCATATCTTCGACATTTAACTGAATCGCTAAGGCGCTGATTCGAAGACTTCCATTGTCTGCTTCTAATCTGTTCCTATAACTTAGTTTTCAGTGCCAACTATTGTCTAAATAATATTATAATCTCTTCAACCTTAAAACAGAGATAAAACTCTTGTTCTTCTATTTTGTCATCCATTCTTAGTTTACTTCTTATAGAAATCAAAACCTCTCCAGATTGACACAACACGCAATCATTGTCTTGTGGTCTAGACCACTTTAGTTTTAAAGACGAACACCCACAAACTATTCGATAGTGTCATAGGCCATAATACCAATGCCTGGATATATATATAGTTGCTACCGCAGCTCCTTTTATAAGTATACATATACATAAATACACACACATACACGGGAAAATTACCATTGACGTTGAACTTCTGTTGATATTTCTGTTTTCATGGCCCATACAATCTTTCATTTTCTGTTTTAGAAAGCTTGGGAGATTTTATCACTCCTCTACCTTCTCTCATTGCTATGTTTTTCTATTTTGGTTTCACTTTCTCCCCTCATTATATCTAGATGCATGGCTATAAAACATGTACTATCTTAAGAGCCGAGGCCTGTTTAGTTCTTGTTTCCTTGTGTGGCGCTTTTTCTTTCTTTCAAGATAAACTGTCGAGTTCCATGCAACTTGCCAACCTTACTGAATTTTGCGAATTTTTACGAGATAAAAATCTTGTCAATAAGTTAAATGAATTTTGCTGAACTGTCTATTAACAAATTTATTCTGAAAATAACGACGATATCAGACCGCTCAGTGTGTTTTGTTATAATCACTATGACTTAGATTTGATAGTGTAAATCTAAATATTTTATTTGACCGATGTAATTCAGTACATTATCAACGCATGTCAAGACTGATCCTCTCGTGATCTTTGATTATTTAGATTCTCAACCCCCCCCCCCCCCTTTCCCTTTCTCTCCTCTCTCTCTCTCTCTCTCTCTCTCTCTCTCTCTCTTTCTCTTTCTCTCTCTCGCTCTCTCTCTCTCTCTGTGTGCGTGTGTGCGTGTGTGTGTGTGTGTGTCTTTCTATCTTTCTCTTCCTAATTTGCATTTTACAAATTATCCTTTTCCTTCATAACGGTTGGCAACTTTGATTTTTGCCTGTGGCGACTTGGGGGTTTCATTAAGGAATTGTTTATGGTAGCGACCAGGTGGGACTCTGGTCTTTTCTCTAATAATGAGTCATAAACGTCAGGCACTAGTAACATTTCGTTCCAAAACTTCAAAACAATCGAACATATTTTTTTCCCTACGAGCAAACAAGATTTTATAGCATTGTAAGAACTCATTTAAACAAACATATCGACTTTTATGTCCCATTGGGAGTCACGACAACATACTCAGGGATGATGAAGGGGACGGTTTTATGCCTGCTATGACATGGGAAGCCTTTGTAAGACAAAGAATTGGGTCGTAAACCAAGGGGGTGCTTGATCCTCTACAGGTCGTCAGGTAGACAAGAGTCCGGGCCATTGGTTCTGATTTCAGATCTCTGAGGATTGTCGTTGTCTTCGCATATATATAAAATATATATATATATATATATATATATATATTATATATATATATATATATATATATATATATATATATATATATATAAATATTATAACATCAATAGTTCTCAAAACAAATTTTTTACTTTGCATTGATGTGTTGTTGTTGCTCTTGTTATTGTTATTGTTGTTGTTTTTGTCGTTGTCGTTAATGTTGTTGATGTTGTCTACAGTCTTCCATGTCTTTGAGCTTGTGTTTCGCCCCCAGTAGCAATGTAATTAAAGAAGTCGTGTTGTTGTTGCCGTTGTTATTGTTGTCAATAGTCCACCATATGTTTGCGCTTGTGCTCCTCATCATAGCCATGAAGTATTGCTCAAAAGAAGCCTTTAAATTTCGGTTGTTTCAATGTACAACGTGTCCATGATATGCCGGGCATTTATTATCCTTTAAATTTGTTTTTACGTTTACATTGAATGTTTTGTAGTGGATAATAAACAAATTCTAAAGATATTATATTTCTGATAACTTTTGACAATATTTGAAGAATAAAGGCCTTGTGTCTCTAGATATGTAGATTAATAATATAACGTACATTAGGTGGTTACTTATTATCGTTACAAATAGAGAATATCATGTTCGTTTTTGTGCTGTTTAAATTGCAACAATGACAACTCTACAGTGGACTTGTAAATAAGTACACGTAAACTGCTACGTAAATGACAAGTTGAACAAAATTATTTACAGTAGACGTATAGAAGATTCATTGTTTGACTTCATCTTGTATCTAGCAAGTTCATGACCCTTATGTCCATGTTGGGCACAATGATAAGTACGAGATACAACCGTATTTTAATTACAATAAGTTTTGGGATCACGTTTTATATCAGGTGGACAACGCCCAGGTAGCAAGGTCATCAGTGGTCAT
>NC_088360.1:36787016-36802016 GCF_034508935.2 Berghia stephanieae
AGATTTTTTTTTGAATTTGTCGTCTTTTTTAAAAAAAATCAGGTTTTATTCTTCTAAGCAAGAGTTAGAATTTTTTTTAGAAGATGACGATATGGGGGTATCAAAAGCAAAGCAATACGTAAATTGTTCTTTTATTTTCTTTGTGTTAATGTAAATAATAGGAGTCATTAAATTTGTAGATTGAACTTGTTCTCAATCTATCCGCCGTATGTTTGAATTTCTAAAATGTTTTTCGAAAAGATTAAGGGTAGTTTGAATATATGCGAATAACCACAATCAAAGTTAAAGATAAGATGGGAAATGAGGAGATATATTTACCTCAGCAGCCTATCCTTGATGCAACAGTATGACTAACAAACAGCATATCTATATATCTATCTATCTATCTATCTATTTATTTGATTATTTATTGGATATTTTGGGTCAAAATTGAAGCTATTGCATGTTGAGTCATGATATGTTGCCTCTATACTCTCTCTTTACAAAAGGATTCAATATAGGAAATAACCAATAACAATGCTTCACGTGGCAATAGTGAGCCGTCATGACAAGAGAATTTACATTGACGTTGATAACATTTCATCATTACAAGGCAAATCGCGACAACAAGACAACAAAACTGACCATAATGAAGATTCTATGATAATCTTAATCTCATTGACCGGTAGGAAATGGAAGGGAATGTCCACTCTTATTATCCCTCCACCCTAACAGCCCAACGTCTTCCTACCGATGGTCCTTTTTTTCTCTTTTCCTTTTTTTTTTTTTTTTTTTTTTTGCTTCTCAAACTGTCCCATTCTCCTCGCTCCGTCCAGCCTTTGCTTTCCTGTATCCGCTTCGTCTTGTCCTGCTAAGAGTCCCACGGGACAATAGAAACGGAGAGAAGACGTGAAAGTGAGTTAGGGGCCATCTTGTGAAGGCGACACTGATTCAAGAAGGCTTCCTTGATTCCATTACGGCTTGACGCATTCATCATTTTATCCCTAACTTCATTCCCTGTCTTCTCTTCTTAGTCGTCTCTCCTCGTGCAGCCTTTTTATGCAGCATTTTGGAATTGGAGTCATTGCTTGGAATTGATCAAAAACATCACGTAATTTAGAAAGTGTCATCTACCTTTGCCCGTCACGATTCACCCTTTATCTCATTCCAGCGATACACGTTTTCAGAAGAGTCACCTGAATTGTTTTAATCGTCATCGTCTCTTTACGTGTCTTGATTGTATTTACCCCAGAAGCTCTTTTGCACCTTCTATCTGGCCGTCCTCACAATGCAACACAATTTGTAATCTATACGTGAAAGTCACTTTGTGACAGAATTGGAGGAAAAGCACCTGAATCTCTCTCTCTCTCTCTCTCTCCTCTCTCTCTCTCTCTCTCTCTCTCTCTCTCTCTGTCTCTCTCTCTCTCTGTGTCTCTCTCCCCCTCTCTTCTCCTCTCTCTCTCTCCTTTTCTCATTCACCTTTCTTTATTCTATCTTCACCTATCTATCTATCTATCTATCTATCTATCTATCTATCTATCTATCTATCTATCTATCTATCTATCTATCTATCTATCTATCTATCTATCTATCTATCTATCTATATATATTCCTTCTTATTTTGTCGTCACCAGTATTCTCTTTGGAGCAATATTTTAAAGGTTGTAACTTCTGCTTCCCCTTTTCTAGTTATTCAATTGTATTTCTTTCTTTTGGTACTAATGCCCTTTTTCAGGGCACGTTTGAGGGAGGAAATTAATAACTTCATGCACTTCAGAATAATTAATGTTTATAACCAAAAGCAATACTGAATCCTTGATTAAATAGCTCTAAATAATTCAGGACCGAAATAAATTCCAATAATCTCGTCATGATATGATGTCTAGAAAACCATCCGTCAAATTTTTCTTTGAAAAATTATTGCTGTCATATATTTTAAACAAATCTTTAAAAAGATAGTCATTCCATGAGTATAACCGTGACAATATCCAACCATTGCTGATCATATTATCTGACAGATGTACTTTGTTGCCTAGCCATTACTTGCTCTCAACAACAATTCGCTATTTTATTTTTCACTGGAGAAATACTATTCTTTTATTTAGTAAATCGTTTCAATACTACAAACACATAGTACAAACCCAGTGGTGCATCTTTCATACCCTGCAATCAAAGGTACACATGAGACAAATTCGATGATTTATTGCAATCCATGCTATAAATCTTGTACCTTAACGCTTGCCACTGATTCCCCTTTAAAGTCGTTTCTCCTCCAGTTCCCCTCACTGATTGCAAGTTGACTCCTTCAGTTCTTGGTTGCTTTTACTAATAGCTATTGAAAAGTCCTCTGCACGAGTCTTTTCTTGGAGAGGCTAGAGAGGCATTTGTGCTCCAATGATTATGAATGCTTCATGCAAATAGCTCAACTAGAGTCCAATACTTTGAAGATCGTTAGTGACCATTTCTGTTTGTGTCCAGAATATTTGGATCAAATTTACCATTCTCTAACTCTCGGTGGGCGGACTATGGATTAGTAACGGGAAAGAAGGAAGCATTTCATCATGGTTGAATTACTTAGATGAATTAATTAGAATTGTTGCCTCGGTAGCGTTGCTCTTCATTGCAAATTTTAGTCTTTTACTTCTACATAGTTTGGTGGTTCTGGACTGATCATGAAAGCCTTTCCTACAATATAAAAGATTACTGAAATATTATGTTGATACTTTGAAAATGAGTATTTTGAAATAAAGCTATGATAAAAGGAGAAAAATGAAGACATGGTTTAACGAACTTAAAACAGACAAACAAATAAAGCAAAACCCCAATAGTACTTGGTTCAGGATTTTAAATTAAATTGAAACCAGTTGAAAATATGATATTTTGTTTATCTATCCACAAATTACAAATCATTGACCTAAATTTGAAGAAATTAGCTAAATTATGACTAAATTTAGGTTATTTTTAAGTTGAGGGGATTGTGTCATGGATTAGAGGAATGAAATTGCGTTGAGTGTTTAATGATTTTTCAAGATGTAAATTTCTTTAAAACTTTTTTTAATGGCTAAAGGTTATTTCTATGCGGGTGGCCTGCATTTTTTCCAACATCCTATTAACATAATCGATTTTATTTTTGGCTTAATGGAGCAAGGAGAAAGAAGGAAAAAGTAAAACCAAAAGTTTTGGGGGAAAAACGATATGCCATTAAATAATTAATTTGATTGTTTTACGGGTTTGGCGGCAGTTTGAATTAAAATGACTCTCTGAATCCATTAGTCGGTGGAATAATGTTTGGTAATAGACCGATTGAATTCACGTAATAATGGCGGATACCAGGGAAAGTGCTCTAGGTGATTTTTACTTTATACTTCTTTGGAAGTTACCATTCAGTTTATTTCGTGTTTCTTTTAAAATTTTAGTTCATTTTTTATTTTGTCCTTGTTCTCCCTCCCCCCCCCCCTCCCCGCAATTTTTAGTCTTCTCTTTGTTTTGTTTACGTCTTTTTAATTCGCAAAACTTGCTTTAGTATGACCTTCTATTAAACTTTGAAGTCAGCTTACCGAGTATAATTGACTAAATCTGGGTCTTTAAATTTCTATTTTTAAACCATGAAAATAATTTACATTTAATTAGGAGAAAAGAAAGTTAAAATGACGAATACAAACTATCTTGGATAGAAAAAAGAATAGTCATAAACACCTTTTTGTTTAAATCATGTTAACACATAATTTAACTAATAAGTTTCCGATTGATACGAAAGTATAATAAGCCATTTCCTTAAAAATCTCAGCAAAAACTTCGTGATAAACACATCATAGTCTCTTTAAAAATAAGACTATTCTTTATAACATTATACCGATTTCGACTCAAATTATCCTCCATTTCCCATCAACGCCGATCAAATGTTCAATCATTCGATGACAACTACCAACCCTATAATAATACTTTAATGTACAAGGGACAAATATGGGTTGTTTTATTTTACATCAACAACGCTTTCACGACTGCCACCGCTTGTTATTTGTCTCACATTGTGATTGTCTCACTAAACCCTCCATATGACAGATTGATGAAGACTCCATATTATGTGAAATAGACTGTTTAGAATAATCTGGATCCATTGTCATTGGAAAATAGCTATATACCATGATAATGGGAAAAGATGTTACCATGTTTGGTCATAGTATTATAGTCGATTACTTTTTCTGAAACCGTCTATGAATTCACCATTATTTTACGAGATTTCTTTCTCTTTTTTTAAGATCATCTCTTTTTTTTTTTTTTTTTTTTTTTTTGCCAAATGACTGGGAATCAACATCACATGACGAGTTATTGTGTTAATTGATCTACCTTACTATTCGATAATAATCTTCACTTGGTCTGAAGTGTTTAACGCCGCCTGGATGTTTGGAGTAACATTAAGTTTATGAGTTCTGTCTTTTTGTTCTGAATTAAGAAGACACATTGTATAAATATTAATACATAAATTCAGAGGGCACAAATAGATGCCTCTAAACAGAGGTTTCGTTACCCTCTGCTTTATGTGATCATAACTCCTCATCATAGTTACTAAAAATAGCAACCGCCCCCCCCCCCCCCCCCTTTTTTTTTCCTTCTTTTTTTTTTATTTGAAGAATTAGAATGTAAATTACATGGGCTCGTTCGAAGATAAAATTTAGCGCTGCCAAGTGTTAAATTATAGCTAAAATCGTAAGTTGAATTATAATAAATGTCGCTTTTCCCTGTAAAACGCGAGTATCTCAACGTCGAAATATTTTTGCAATCTGAATGAAAGAGGGCCTAAAACAATATCAAAAGCTCAATTTTTTATAGTTTCAATTTGAAAAATAGTTTCGGGGTTTAAAAAAAAAAAAGATTGAATTATAACTTGGTCTGTAAAATATTACTCATCGTTGTATTTCAATATGGTAACTCTTATCTGACAAAGTTGTCAAGAAAAAAGTCAATTGTTACCCTCTCATGACATCTAGCGATGTCTCCTCAGACTAAATAATGTTATTGTATTTTGTGTTGAAAAGAACAGACATCGTCTCGGCATCGAATTGGACTGCCCCCTGGTGCGCTTTTGTGCCGTCACTGTGTGTGTAGTCAAGGGAAGCCTGTATCACTGTCGTATCCAATTTGTAATGGAGTGGAATAACACCACTTGTTGCCATCCGATCAGCAGTAATAAGGTTTACAAAAGTACAAAACGTATAAAATGATAACTTGCCTACTTAAGTCAGGGTAATCATTTGATTTTGTTATTAATATTTCATGCTATTACAACACATTCTTTACTCTTCCCAAAGAGTACATAATTTAAAATAGATGGAGGAAATATTCAAAGTTTCTATTGAGCATTGAACGTCAGTACAGATTGAAAACTGTTAAAGAGTTAAGGTTCAAGTCAGGTATAACTGTCTTTCACTTAAATGAACGAATGTAATCATCGAAATCTTTTAATATCTACATTTTGCCTTGGATGCAATCCGTTAAAATACACACAAACGTCGGTTATTTATATTTTTATGATGTTAATTTTTTTGGTTCTGATTTTGTTCGGATTTCTTTTGGGGTTTCCCCCCCCCTCAACCCCCTCCCTTTATTACAACGATGTCAAATGTTAAATAAGAAACAAATTATTTTAAAAAACGAAGTGGGATTAAGAGAGTTTAAAAAAATAAAAAAAATAGCGTTGACCCATCACCTAAATATAAACAAAGCCCTCTAAGAACCAAGATGATATCATAGCCAATGCGCTACATGCTTTTCGTAGATAAAACTATACAGGCATGTTGACCATCTCTCATTACGACTAGACTACAGTACCTTTACGGGCTATTCAGATGTCCCCACCATTCATCAAGTTTTTTATGTTTTACTCAGTGCCTGTCACTCCAACTCCACAAGCACATAAAGATGTGTAGCCCCCTTCCTTATCGTGTTCATTTGGTGTGTCATGTGTTCTGCCTGGGGCCACAACGGCCTTTAACAACTGCAATAACTATCGAAAATACTTACCTATCATCACCAAGGCCCATCAATCATCTTGTGACATTTTGTTTTATTTTTGCAATGGTCAAAAGTGTATCACTTTTTTTACGTAGGTAAGGTATCCTTTAGGATTGTTTAGTCCTGTACTTTTACAAACTGCTTTGCCCTCTCCTAAATTCATCTCAATTGAAGTGGAGCAAAAAGAAGACAACGACTGGAGATAGATGAATCATTTCTATTTTAGTTTCCCAACCCTAGGCCTTGTATTTTTTTAAATTTTCAAACATTTCTCTTAACCTGGGACAAAAATAGATTAAGAATGCGAAAATGGTAATCTGTGTTGTTACTCGTGGTGAATGCGTGGGATGTTGTCGTGTTTTGGGAAAAGAGAACACAGCGTCCGAATAGTATTTACAGTTCTCAGGAATTTCATGACACTAGCTGAACAACTTTTCACAATCATCGAAGGTTACTTTCCAAGCTTAAGACATATTTTTCGGTTTATCGAATTCTGTTTGTTCATCATCGTTTTTCGGGTTTTCGTAATTTGCTGTCCACTCCACTAATTCGTATTAACTCTCCGGTGTCTTCTTTTACAACACTACAAAATGCAACACCATATAAACCATTTTATTCTTATTTTATTTATTCATTGTGATTAAATGCGGTTTTGTTCCATCAACATCAACAAACATATTGCCAATAATAAATACGTAATTTAAAATGTATGTATTGTTTGTTTTGTAAACAACAGTTAAATACACTGAGGTTTGTCCTTTTTTTTTTAATCTTCCAAATCTTTTCTCTTATTTATTTTAGGGCTGGGGGATTTGTACGCGATAACTTACATAATTTTTCTCAAATTTATGAACTTGTAGTATTATCACAAATATTTCTTTTTAAGTAGCCAGAGAAAGCAACACATCAATGAATACAATTGTTTTTGTTTTAACCTTGCTGGCTGTGAGCTGGCTGTGAGCCTGCGAGAATTATCCAACTCAATCTCTCACGCGACCGGAACGAGAGATTCCGGACAGCTTGGTCCGCCAATCGGACCGTGACGACTCTGGCGCCAGGCATGCGCAGTGTCCGGTTTTCACGGGTCTGGTTCTTAGCACTCTGTCTGGCATTGACCGTCTGGTGCCCTTGTCTTATGTAAGCATATTACAATTGTGTGGGAATTTGTGGTCTATGTCCTATAGATTAGATCTACTGGTTACGTGTGTTTGTGTGGCTATTTACACGGGCGGGAGGAATTTTTTCTTTCTATTATTCTTTTGCTTGTGGTTTTAATCAGGCATTCTTTTTTTTCGGTGACACGACATAATAATCCACACTTTAATAACACATACAAACACTTACAAACACACACATGCGCGTGCTAAGAGGAATAGATACATTAAACGGATTGATTAGTATGAGAAAAAGGAGATAGAGATAGATAGAGAGAGAGAGAAAAATGGAGAGATAGATAGATAGAGAGAGTGTGTGTGTGTGTGTGTGAGAGAGAGAGAGGGAGAGAGAGAGAGAGAGAGAGAGAGAGAGAGAGAGAGAGAGAGAGAGAGAGAGAGAGAGAGAGAGAGAGAGAGAGAGAGAGAGTCTCTAACTAAATTGTACGGTTATTGATGGCTCAGCTAAAATACATATTGCGTGGCTGACAAGCTTTGAATTTCGACGACAGCAGGGCTTAATCCGGCTGTCAAGTAAGTGTGGTTGCGTGTCATATTGAATTGAATTAACACACGGAAATACTACCGATGATGATGGCTTAACATGTGTTTCTCATGACACTTAATTGACTTCTAAATTGAATTTAATCCTATTAAACTAATACTAAATAGATGTCTTTTTCTTTTCTGATTTGAGTTTTTAATGGTTTAACCACACATGGCTATAACTATAAGTATAAGGCAATTTGTTTTTTAAACGTTTGTGTGGGCAAATATTTGAGTTATGTAGAACTAGAAACGAGTCCACTAGATTCGGAAATGATTTTAAAAAGGGGGGGGGGGGGGGTGATTTGTGTGTCTTACGATGAGTTTTTAAAAACAGAAATCGATTAGATTTCACTTAAAAAAATTTTTAAAATCTATAATGAATAGAATTGAAGTAAGAATATATTAGATTAAGCAAAACAATTCATGATAATGTTTATTTTAAATCTATAACACGAAAGGAAATCGTAGCCTTACTTCCAGTATAAACAGACTTCATAAAATAAGGTTCGTGCGATGTTATTGTCATTAAGATTGTCAATTTTTATATATTTGCATAATATTTACTTCAAGTGCCTTGGCTATTTCTTAAAATACAAGTTAGATAATGTATCATGTAAACTACGATTTCTGCACATTGGTACACATTAATATCCGTTAATTTATTATTTTACTTCCAGCATAATATTTTAAATTAAAGATTCAAAAGATTTTCCCATATAACACTTTGTCTTCTACATAAAACTGTATAAATTTACAACGAAGACGGCGGCGGCAGGCGGGCGCTTCAGTAGTAATATATGATCCTAATTTGTTTTAACTACCAGCTACTAAAAAATATGATTGCTTGCGTATAGGATACGAGCGGAGGGCGGTGTGAGCTCTAGACAGGCGTATTCATAACAACGATGTAGGAAATTGTCGTGGTTATGGATCAGTTACCAGGAAACTATACGTTTGGTTTAACGGTGCTTTAATTACAACCTGGATAAGAGAATTTTTAAGAAACTAATAACGATTTAGCTTATCCATAACAAGCCCGTGTGAATTTATTATTACTAAAGAGTTTTCCCTTGTCGTTGTTGGTCAAGATATTGTAGATTTTTAAACCTGATTTGATTTGACTTGGTGAAAATCATGGGTAGAGAGTAATGATTTGGTGGAGGTGGAAGTGTGATGAAGATGATGATGATGATAATAATAATAATGAGGATGACAATGGTGATGTATAACGAGGAAGACATGGAGGAAAAGGAAGGTAGGAGAAGCAGAAGGAGGAGGAGAAGAAGAAGAAGAAGAAGAAGAAGAAGAAGAAGAAGAAGAAGAAGAAGAAGAAGAAGAAGAAGAAGAAGAAGAAGAAGGAATGCGGTAGCAATGTAGCATCAACAGGACAGAGGCTGTAGCAGGATGATATTCCCTTGCTTAATGGGAAGTGTCATGTTGGAAATATTTCACCTGGCTTGGCTCTGGGCTTCTTAGTGAGAGAAAAAGGGCGAAAGGAGGAAGGGGGGAGGGGGGCTGAGGTTCGAGAAATAGATAGGATGGGAAATGGGAGAACAAGGATAGAGGGGGAGGATGAAGAGACAGAGGTGGAGGCGGTTGTGGGATAGGAGTGGATATAATGAGTTTGGTCCGACCACCATGTCCAAGTGTCACACTACGAGAATTATCCATTCATTTGATGCCAAAACTAACCTCCCCCCCCCCCCCCCCACACTTCTTGAAAGAAAATAAAAAGATCTGTTTGGAATAAGTCATAGTAGAGGCTAACATGTGATCTAAATATATTCTATTATCTATTTTTTTTACTTTATTTTATACAATTATCTCTTTTGTTTGTTTCTTTATGTTATATACATGTTGTAATATCAATTTATTTGTATATTTGTTACGTTTTTCATTGGTTTGGTTTGCCATCAAGTCTATTGGTTTGATAAAAGAAAATTGGAATAATTTAGTATCCAATAATTGAAAAACGAACCATCGAATTCCTCTTTATAAGGAAGAATAATGACTAGCTAATAAAATAAATGCATTTTGCTTGATAATATAATCTTTCATTTATTTTTGTATCATATTATTGTTGTATATATAATTTCCTTCACTGAGGAAGGACTGTTCCGAAACATCACGTATTTTCTTATTTTTATTTGTTCTGTCTATTCATTTCCGTTCAATACTTTTACAAGTTGAAATGAAGAGAGGGGTGTCAGACCTCATAGAGACCTTGAGAAGACAACCATAAATCATGACATGGTGGCGTAAACGACCAAAGTGGCACGGCGAGGCGATGGTGCCATCCTGAACGTCGAGGAAAGCGTGTGAAATTTACTGCATGACGCGGCCCGTCTAAACGACTTCTTTTTTCGTTTTCCGCTGTGCTCGTGTTACACAATGCAATTAGGTATCTACTCTTTTTTTTGTTGGAACCGACGTGCACTTATTTGCAGGTCTGATAACCCAATTTATTATGGGCTCATTGTTGTAATAGAAATCTCAACAACAAAAATGTTGAGAAACTTTGTGCATTACAACAATGTTAAACAAGACCCATAGTCGGATTAGGATGTCAGATCTGCAGATATGTACACTTTCGTAGCTAAAACACAACATAGTTTGGATAAGGTGACGGAATAATTGTGTATGAGGCCATAATACAATTTCAATGATGATGATAACGATAATGCTGACGATAATGATGATGACGACGACGACGACGATGATGATGATGATGATGATGATGATGATGATGATGATGATGATGATGATGATGATGATGATCTCTTGTGATACCGATGCGGGCTTGCAATAATTAACATACTTGGATGATGATAACGATAACAGTGGCGACAATAACATATCAAGAGACAATAATACAAAGCATTGCGTGTGGGGGAAAACGGGCGGGGGGGGGGGGGGCGCTAAGCGATGGAAGAAAGTAAAGTGGTGAGAGAAAAAAATATCGAAATCATAAGGTAATCAATGTGATAGCAACATGAGGTTGTTCAATATTTAAAAAAGAAGACTAATAAGAAAGAAAGAACAGATTGATGTCAGTTGTAATGTGAATTCCTTGAGACAAACAAACCTAATTTCAATGTACTTTATCTTGGTGAGTACTTAACCCAGCTCCACCAAGCTTATGTTTCTCGTTTATTGAGTAAACAATAAAAAGCGACGATGGTGCGCCGCCAGTATTACATTTTACAATGGAGAATTGAGAACCTTGTTGAATAAGAAAGTCACTTAGTTTTGTAGAGGGTGTAATCCTATCACTTCCATTATAATCACTTCAGATTTCCCTTTATTATTTTGTGCTACTCACCAAGACTTTTGTCATCGTTTCATGGCATCTTAGTATGCTATTATAAAAGTACCCACGTCCTCTTACTCGCCGTGCGGTTCGTTGTTGTCTTGAAGATGCTTATTATTTTTTATTGCTATGGGTGAGTGCCTTTACCGTCTACAAGTTGTCTATTGCAATCAACCATATGGGCGCCTAAAGGAGGACAAGCGGCTCGGAAGGACGGGAATTTTGGATAAGCAGATGACTTTACAGGAGTTTGGGATGGGTTTTCTTTTTTTTTTTTTTCATATGAAGGAGGGGGCACATTTGTGGGATGAGATGAAAGGTGTGGGAAGGGAGGGAGAGAGAGAGAGAGAGAGAGAGAGAGAGAGAGAGAGAGAGAGAGAGAGAGAGAGAGAGAGAGAGGGGTGGAGGGGGGGGGGGGGTTCGGATTGAAATTTGGATCAGACTTTCATTTACACACGCCTCCTGTTGATGAACGAGATTTCCAGGATAGATTAGGTCCTTTTTCATTTCCTGCACCCAGAGTAAACGAGATAGGGTTGTAGTCAACACAGTTTACAATTATAAAATGCTGCTTGAGACTGAGTTGGTGGATGAGTACGTTATAACCTCTAAGCTTCACCTTCAACAATAATTAGATGTTTTAACAAAGTTCTGAAAGAGATTACAAAGCTGGATTGAAATGGCTGGAAAAAGTAGATTTTATTTTGATAATTACTCTTCTTAGATTACTTTTTGTAATAGAGCACATAACTATACCATACCCTTTGTTCATTCCGGTATGTTATCGACTCAACACATTGCATGACAATTTTACGTATTTACGTTGTAACATGAAATCACCACACGGACAAACGAACAAACTAGTGTACAGTATAAGATGGATTCGATATCAACTATTTTATTATTGCGATTGCCGACGGAGTTGATACTAAACTTATGAAACACAATATTGGAAATTATTTAGTAAGTAACAAACAGGAAAGTATTAACGAAAAATGGCCATGGCAGAATTAGCAAATGAAGCCGCACTTGATTTTTAGGATTAATTGGGAGGGGGGGGGGGGGGGGGGGGGGGTTGGAGAGATAACATAGTTAGGACTCGACTGATAATAGAGTATTCTGTTACAATTAACATTGGTGATACGCAAAGGTAGCTATATACCTTCTCTCTCTCTCTCTCTCTCTCTCTCTCTCTCTCTCTCTCTCTCTCTCTCTCTCTTCCCCCTCTTCCTTTGTAATCTCTCTCAGTTCGCGACAGCAAGTCTAGTCGTGTCTAAATCTGTATGGAAGCAAGCCCGTTGTTTGCATAATTAGATAAATCATTGCAATGCCAAAATAATGTTATATTTTTGATACACGATCCTCCAGTTTATATAAGTCAATATTGCATGTAAACTGGTTCTTTTCTGTTTACTTTTGTTATTGACGAACCTGATCTAAAACAATTATCATGTTTTCGCGGCAGTTTGATTAAATTGCAGAGGAGGGACGTTTCCACTATCTTCTAGTATACGATTGACAAATCTAAAATAACTCTCGAGATTGAACAGAGAATAATAATAGTATTACGGATTTAAATTCATACAAATTTTAAAATCATACAAAAATTATTGTTTTTGCGGGTGGTTTGAAGGAATCAAAGGAGAAAAGAAAAAAAAAGAAAATATTTGAATTATGTTTATTGTTTCTTTTCTTTATTTGCTTAAATTAAAAAAAAAAATAAAGTCCATGACATAGAAAACAAAACGTCATATTGGTGTCGCAAGAGCAAGTTTCATTGTCAAAATGAATTTCAATCAGAAGCAAGAATATTTCTTATACTTTTCAGGCACTTTCATTATAAGGGAGATAATCGAAGTATTTACAATGTATGATAAAGATTTCACTAATGACCTCCCTTCTATTTTAGTTGTGTCAAAATAAAATGATCCACTTCGATATGATTGGCGGGCATAGCGACAACAGACTTCTATGCTGTCTGCCTGTCTGTCTATTTATCTGTCTCTCCGACTGTCTGTGTATGTGTCTCCCTGGCTCAATTCACACTCCAGACTCGATTGAGATTCTTATCTCTCCGTTTCCAATTTCTTGGCGATATGGCAATTCCAAATTGCATGTGTCTCGTTCTCTCAGCAAAGACTGGCCCGATTCTATTCCCGTTTTGCGTCAATTTTCTATTCCCTTAGCCCAATCGCTTTTCCTTCATGGACGCGGAACAAAGTCACAGGAGGGGACGTTTTCCGTTATGTTGTTACTGCTGCTATCGCTATTTTTGATGATATCTAGATAATAATTTTTGTTGCAACAGTTTTATTTTTGGATCTAATTTGTTATTTATTGTTATTTGTTTTCGATACACGTTGTTTCATTCATTGTCATTGTTTCAATATTGTTGATTTTGTGTATGTATTATAACAATTATGTGAATTATTGGCGTGGCCATGTGGTCCTGGAGTATGACATTCGCTTTCAGATCGGAAGGTCCTGGGTTCGAGTCCCTCTATGAGCGCGGCATAGTTGATTCATTGGAAAAAGCCTCTTTACTCACATTCTCTCACCGTATTCAGGTGTAAAATGAGTAACTGGCCGTTAATAGAGTTGAATCTGTCGGGTAAAAATTGCAATATCAAACGTAGAAGAAAAAGAAAATTAATTTGGGACAGGAAATGCAAATTGCGTGGTTAAATTTTGAAATTCATTGTGATTTCGAATTTTAGCGAATTTCACATTTAAAGCTTTGTCTTAATAATCACATCTTACTTGTTTCTTCCCCTCCGTCCGTCAATTTCTTTTTTTTTTTTTTTAATCATTCTATCTTACACTAGACATCTCTTCCTCCCCGTCCTCCTCTTCCCTACTCCTTATAAATTCCTCCCGTCCTCAATTTTGCACTATTTTTGAGGAGACAGGAATGTTGCACGAACATGGCAGTAGTTCTTGTACTTTTTTTTCAATGCCAAATGTTGCACTATTTTATGAGTGTGTTAGCCAGGCAAGCATCTCGCACGAGAGCCATCAATCTCCAGTCTAATCCGAGAACACAAAGTGACAGCTATGGCGATCCGATGGGTTTTCCCGATTGCCGATGAGACGCGAGAGGAAACGACCTACTTGTATAGAGATAATAATGATAATAATAATGATGATGACGATGACGATGATGATGGCAACGATAACGATGGGATGATTATTGTGATATGGTGATATGATGAGAAACTGAAGTTTGAGAATGTTAAGAGGGATTTGGTTGAAATTCTGAAATGAAAGCTAAAGGTAAGCCCAGTTGAATATTAATGGCAAAACATAATTTACTGAGTGAATAAATAATACGAAATTATACAGTATGGGTCGTATTTTTTTTCAGTCGTGTTTTGATTTTTTTGTTGTTACAATTTCAAATTGTAAGACACCAAAAAAAAAACAAACAAAAAAACTTGAATATAAACAAATTATTTGAAAATAATTTTTAAAACCGGACAAAATTTCCTGCACAGGAAGTCAATAATAATTTGGGCAAAACTTGACCTCTGTATTTTTTTTAAAGATACAAGAGTTATCTCGACTTTTAGTCGAATAATATTTATATTGCTTTTTCTTTCCAGTGTTAGAATAAAAATAGATCTCTTATTTGGCACACAAGCTGTTCATATGACGGATATTATACATTGTAAGAAGGTTTAGACTTTTCTTGATATCATTGCAACTACATAACATAGTCTGATGAGTTGAATGAATGAACTAAATTAAAAGTCAGAAATCGGGAGTCATGAAAGAAATTGAATTTTTGTTTTAATGTCGGAAAGGCTAGATTGACATAGACCAGACAGAGGAAGTGCATTAGTAATAAAACTATTGCGTGATGTCCTAAAAGTCTTGGAGGACGACCAGACATCTCGTCACGTCATGTGCCAGGCTACAATCGCATGACTCAAGACGTGGCGTAAGGCAAGGACGTCCGCTTTCCCCTGTATTATTTCTTCCCTAATGAGTATAATTGTA
>NC_088360.1:36812016-36819516 GCF_034508935.2 Berghia stephanieae
AGAGTCTACATGGATCCCGATACGTGACGTTATTTGTGGAATCGGCTATTCTTACGAAACTTTACGTCATTCAAAGTATGTCACTGGCTGGCGTCATGAAACTTGAACTGTGCCAGGTATGACGTCTTCTCTACTGTAAATTGAAAACGATCTGCTTACAAGGAAGTGATGTTTAAAAAAAAAAAAAAAATGATAAGGTGATGCGTGTTGGAGTTATTGTTATGTTCAAAGTTCATGGCTACCTATTTATCTTACAGTGATGGATCGTCATCGGAAACAATGATGATGGTGATGGCGCTAATAATCATGATGATGATCATGATGGCGATAGCGACGACGACGATGGCGGTTTTCACATTAGAATATCTTGAAATAATATTTCAGTTTCATTTCATTCTGCCAACGAGAATAAGAATTAAAACTATACAATATCGCTGCAACAGTTTAGCTCCACAATACCGGCGTGACAGTATGACATGACAAATTTAATAACTATTGATTAACGAGTATCATATTGACAATTTAATATGATTTGCTCAATCTATCACCTGACTGTTGTGGACGTCTAAAGTACTGCATTATTATGTAATTAAAATATACTGTGCATTTTGTGTATCGCGTATGACGCGCGTGATGCTTTACATTCATGGAATAAATGAATAATGACTTTTCTTTATGAGACCAAAGATAACCGATAATCCCTCATGTTAATTTGGACTCGTCTTACAGCACGTAAACAAGAAATATTCATTCATGGTTTTTGTTTTCTGAACGGATAGTGGCGAAGTTTTCTTTTAGTGTGTTTGCAAACAAGAAATAAAGGAACGAAATTCAAATAACGCAAGATGATGCTAAAATTCTTTGAACAACATGGATTTCATTCACAATCTCCACAAAGAATCCTGGAAATTTCGTACCATCATCCTGTGGACATTTTATAATTCACTACATTTTATGGGTACATTCCCTGTTCAGATGAAAAAATAAAGATTGTCATGTTCGGTTTTTACTTTTACCCAGGTGCTATCGGGTGTTAGATCAATCCCAAGGATGGAAATGTGATTCTTATTCTGGGTCAAATCACACAGCGGATTTGACTTTTTGGATTTAACGAATCCAACTAAGAACCGAGACATAACATCTCACGGGAATACATCTCATCAACAAGCCTATCTTTTAACTGGTTACACGAGGACCTTTACAGTACAGTTTATTCCAAATGATAAATTAAGATGGCCTCCAATTAGTCAAAAAGAATTAATATTTTGTGACATGTTTGAAGTCATCTTAATCTATTAATGTATTGTCAGGTAAAAGTTTTCTGAGGAAAGGTGAAAAAAATAATTGTTTTGTAACTCTTAGGCAGTATATTTATATGCCCAATTCTGTTCAGAATGGCTGGTAAGAATATATTCAAAGCTGCATTTAACAAAAACCTGATGTAATGTCAGAAACCTTTACTGATGTTCACGAGCCCAAGAAAGGAAACTAGTCATAGATTCAAAGACTTTTAATGTCATATTTTTGTATATTTACATATATCATGCTTTTAAAAATCATGATTCTATAATTTCTGTATGATTTTTAAAAGATCCTAATTTTATCGTTGCCGTTTTGTCACTGACAAAATGAGAATTCAGTTTGTTAACGATTTCACATTAAATGATTGAATCATTTTATATTTCAAACCTTATATTTTTCTTTTCAATGAACGTAAACCTTTAAATATATTATTATCTAATGCGTTGGAAGTTAATATTTCTGTTACTACTTAATCTTAAGTTATATTTATATTATCATAGTTGGCGAAGTATTTATAGTTATAGAAATAGGTAATGTTATTACGGTTTCGAAGATTGAATTATTGTTATTATTTATAGCACCAAGTGTGTTTCCTTGATAAATGCATTGGCTTTGGAAGATACTTCTTTTGACTTTTTTGCTCAGTTTGTTTAACTTACGTAATTGTCGTCAAGAGAATTTGACTAGATTTGAAATATTGCTGTTTATGTTTATTCCATAGACACACTAACTACATCTTAAAACGATTTGGTATAATTTATGTACTCTCTTACTCAAAACACGTCGAATTTCTAAAACCTAAACGATAATGTCATAAGAGGCTGCTGCATAATATAATCCATGATATATTTTTAATTAATTATGTGTGCTCAGAAAGAATTCTTTCACTCGCGTTATGATATGAAATTACTGTGGTCTCAAACACGAGATTTTCACTAAATGTTCTGCTTGTCTGTTGGGGGAAAATATCAAGAACTTTTGGTGAAAGCAACCTTTGGTTAACTCGCCCAGACGTGCCTATGATCAGTGTGCTGAATATCGTAAAACTGAGTGGTACCTTATTATTTTGGAAAAAATTCTTGGCCTATCTATGTCGCACAATTCTACATTGCTATCTCTTTTCTGATATATTTTGGGTCAATAGGAATTTGCAAAAGCCAATATATTTATCAAAAACAAAAAGGAGTCGCTCAGCTTAATAACATTCATAACACTAATGATGGGCACGACTGATGTTACTTCCATCGAAACATTGCATAGGCGGGTATCAGAGGTTTGTTCAGAAGATTTTTCCGGTCGATGTAGATTCACGTAAATGGAAAATACGAATAGGTGGGAGAGGATGTGAATGTTTTAAGCAAAATACGTGTCTTCTCTTTGAAAATATTTTCATAATATTGGAGTCATGAGAATCAGGAGACATTGCTGTCAACATCGCTCTGTCACAGTATTAATGTTAGATAATAATAATAATAATATGTTGATGATAAAAATGCAGTGTTTGCTATAATTATGTATAGGAAAAATAAAACGCCATACTTTGTAATGATGGTGATAATAATGGTGATGATGACGATTTTTATCATCACTATTAGATGTACATGTAAAATAATAATGACAAATGTACAATGCATTCCACATGTTGCCGTCACCTCAAAAGAAGTTGAAGAAATAGCTTTACACAGTCTTGTTGTGCTGTGCGTGTATTTTAATTATAGATGCGTAAGTATGTAAGCGTGTCTGTGTGTCTATGTTATTATGTATGTGAGCATTATTATTATTATTATCATTATTATTATTATTATTATCATTATTATTATTATTATTATTATTATTATTATTATTATTATTATTATTATTATTATTATTATTATTATTATTATTATTATTATTATTAGTAATAACGGTGGAAACTAACTATAAGTCATTCGAAATAGTGATCAAACTGTCTCAACCAAACCTTAAAATAGAAATTGGTATTTTTTTCAATTTGATAATCCGAAAAGTTAGACTTTTTACAGTCAGTTTAGCATAGTAAATCCATTAAATATATATATATATATATATATATATATATATATATATATATATATATATATATATATATATATATATATCACACGTCATTAGCTTCGAAAAACAACATAAAAGCGGTGTCACTGATAATTAGGGGCATCTTATCTTAAAATAAATCCAAAGAAGGTAAACATTACAAAAAGGAAATGACAAATTTTTCCAACGATAAGTTTCGCATAGTCTGATCATCATAATATTCAATACAATATTATATGATTATTTTTGTCAACAAATAATTGCAACCTGGTCGGATTATAAATAATAATAATTATCAGGAATGATACATATTACTGAGCCATCTTTGTAAAAGCACAGAGGTTTAATTCAAGTTATATCCAGCCGCACTCTGAAAAAAGATACGATTAAAAAACTTTGGTCAGTCCTAAATTTGAAAGTTTATTGTTGTTGTTTTTTTGGTTTGTTTATTTTTTCTCCTGTTTTGTTGGGTTTGTTTTGTTATTTTTGTTGTTGTTGTTGTTTATTTTCTTCGGTCGTATTTGAGGACCGGGTTATCTGGTCAAAATTTAGAAAACATCTATTTTTCTTTTTAACATTTAAAAAAATGTTTTTAGTACCACAGTATTGCCTTCAGACTATTCCGCCATCTTACTTTACTCCCGCTGGTCTAAACTAAAAGTGTCACGAGAGCAGGACAACTCATAAAAATCAGGGACTTAAAACAGTTGCAAATACTGACGAGGCAAGACTTGTTTTCCAATACGCTAGGATTGAACATTGCCCAAATTTTACAAAGAAATTTTTTAAGTTATTATTCTCACAGGTATGAGACATTACTATCCCTAGTAAATGCGTCGTAATTTTTAAAAATTCCGACCTAATGCAGAAAACAAACTGATATGAAATTTAAAAAAAAAACACATCGATTTTTTGAATGTCAATAGATACTTGTTTCTTCTGATTCTTAGACTTTTTATTTAGAGATGCGGAAGATAAAGAAATGTCGGCCTATATGTACTATGCTATGTTGTATGGATGTACGTGGTTATAGATTGTATTGCCTTGAACAAAATGTCTGGAAAATGACTTCATATGTTTGTCACAAACTGTAACATATTGAACATAACATAGATGTATGAACTATTTTAAAAGAGCTTTACGCGGGCGTTTTGACACGTTAAGATCATACCAGCGTCAGTGCTATGAGTGGATGGAATAATAAAAATAACCGATTTACTTTATCGTATTTTTCTGTATCATGAAGTTACTATCACTGACAGGCAGGTTTGATTGACATTGATTGTGTTATTACGAATAATCTGATGATAATATTCAACTGAAATTATGCCACAACAATAATAGCTGTGTGAAAACCTTGTCAAAGAATTATTGATTGCTCTGTTGTTTGGTTCAGCATTCGGTAAATGTTGCAGTGTCTTGTGTAAATTAAAAGGTGAAGAGTTTTATTTGGATTTGGACCATTTTAACGAGATGCTAAGCAGCTAAACGAAGCGAGAACGTATGAGAGAACTGGGGAGGAAGATTAGAGTGATATGTAGAAAAGGAAGAAAGTTTATATATATATATATATATATATATATATATATATATATATATATATATATATATAATATAGTGTGTGTGTGAGAGGGAGAGAGAGAGAGAGAGAGAGAGAGAGAGAGAGAGAGAGAGAGAGGGAGAGAGAGAGAGAGAGAGAGAGAAATGGGGGATGGGGGTGCAAAGACTTCAGAGTATTAATTGAGATTCTTTGGTTTGTGCTCTGTGAATTCACGACTAGAACGTTTGGCTTATTAATTAACACATTGGAAGGATTGCTGTATTATTGAATGGTATTGTCACGTTGCTTATTAATATTAATTTTCAAACCAAAAAAAATTATAATTCTAATTGGTGCTTCAAACAGTGTCATCGTTTTAAACTCTATGAAATACATTATCACTCGGATTATTTATAGAATAAGCGATATTGTTCTCTATTTTTATTTACTCACTATTTTTCAGTTCCTATTAAAGCGCACGTCATAAGAACTTTTTTTTTCTCAGCTGTTGGGTCAATGCGATCATTTTGAGAATGGTTCCTAGTTGGTATCAATTTGGGCATTTTTCCTTTGATAAATATTTATGGTTCTGTTATTGGTCAAAATGCCTTAAAATATTTTTTTTTGCTGAGCTGTTCACACTACCTTCTCTGGATAATACATATTTTTACTTTGGATTGCTGTATTAAAGCATCAGGTTTAGACTTTTTGACAATTTTGACAAATTGGATTCGTATTGATCGGCCGATATTTAAAGAAAACTGAGAAAAATGTGTTATATCATAATATGTACGCTTGTCCTTTACCTCGGCAATCCATAAGATTTTAGATGGAACGAGCGTTATCTCGTTTTCTTGTCACAAATTTGACAATGGGATAGAAGAGATATTTATATGGTTGCCTGAAATAATAAATTACAGCTCGATATGATACATATTTCATACGAAAAGGGTGATGCCCATTATATCATTAATATCAGTAAACATGTCATATCAATATAAAGCTATAACACTAACGCAACATAGTAAATAAAATCAATGCGTTTTAAGAATTAATGTTGCTTTATGCCTCATTGTGATTCAATAATTTTTTACTATCCCATTTTCTTCCTTTAAATGTCTCTGATACGACCTAAATATGTTGCAAGCGCCGTAAAAACAAAGCAAACCATAGATATGCCTCATAGTGATTCACTAAATAAAAATACATGCAATAATAAAGTTCACAAGATACATTTCGAAAACCAATGTTTTTTAAAAAATTGTTCAGTTATTAATAAATCTTTCAAAGATATTTATATAGGGAAATACTTTTAGAAGCAGACGGATGTATTTCTAAAATTCTTATTTTTTTCATATAACGTTGATGTCATTAATTTCTTTTTCATAATTATTTCCATAATGGACCCCATGTTAAAAATTACACTCTGTAATGATTCATTACAAGAGATATTTTAGTTCCATGAAAACGAGATCCATTTAAAGTTCCACCAAGCCTTAGATTCTGTAGTTAACAATTATTCTCATCTCATGTAGTTCCATATCTGAAGCAGACGTCGGAGGTCATCTTCCGCCAAGCTGATCTATCTCTTGCCAATTCTATTAAAGCAGCGCCACCTTTCTCAGCTTCATCTGTCCAAGTTCTTATCCCTTTCAAATACGTTATTCGTTGTCTTCCTCTTATTCTTTTTCCATTCATCTTTCCAGTCAAGGCGAGTATTTCCAAACCAGGGTGGCGGATAATGTGTCCTAAAAATTCCATTTGGCGTTTGATGATTTTTGTTATCAGTGATCTTTTTCTGTTGGCCATTTCTAAAATTTCTTCATTTCTTTTCCTTTCCATCCATGACACCCTCATCATTCTTCTGTAAAACCACATTTCCACTGCCTCCAGTCTTTTAACCATGGTCTTGTTTATGGTCCAGCTCTCACAACCATATAGCAGCACAGACAGTACATAGCAATCCAGGACTTTGATTTTTGTTTTCATGCTAATATTCCTGTTTTTCATAATTGTATGCAGCTGGTTGAATGCATTCTTCGCCATACCTATTCTTTTCTTTATTTCACAATCTGATTTTCCATTGGATGTTACATTGAAGCCTAAATATTTGAAACATTCAACTTGTTGTATTGTTTGTCCTCTGCTTGTTATTACACAGGCTGGTGGGTTATTATTTTTAGATACCGTCATACATTCTGTTTTAGATATATTCAGTTCCAGTCCCATATTTTCACTACTCCTGACTACAACATCCAGTAATTCTTGTAGTTCATGTTCAGATTCTGCCAGTAGAACCGTATCATCTGCATACCTCAGATTTGTTACATTCTTTCCTCCATACACACCCCCTTCTTATGTTCGATATCTCTTAATATCATTTCACTATAGAGGTTGAATAAATCTGGAGACAAAACACACCCCTGCCTAACTCCTCTTCTAATAGGTGTAAAACTGCTTAGCTCGTTGTCAACACGCATTGCTGCTTCTTGTTCCCAGTACAAATTCCGTAATATTCTTAAATCTTTACCATCAATGTCCAAGGATGATAGAATTTTGAATAGTTTTTCGTGTTGTACTTTATCAAAGGCTTTTGAATAGTCGAT
>NC_088360.1:36824516-36849516 GCF_034508935.2 Berghia stephanieae
AAATTATTTGCAGGTCTGAAAACCCAAAATGTTATGGGCTCAATTGTTGCAATGGAAATACTTTCAAAGCAACGAAAATATGGTCCATTTCAACAATATTCGAACACGCCCATACTTGCGTGATGTTATCAGATCTGAAAATATGTACACAAAAGATTAAACCTGAATATTACGGTCTGTCAAAAGTCAAAATACTAAGACTATGTCTTGCTCTAATCTGGAAGCTTGTTCAACAATAGTAATATAATGGTGGCCATTGTTAAGAAACAGCACTATACAATTGGAAGAAAATGCAATAAGAAGAAATGCTAGGCACATAAAAAAGATCTTGTAAAAATCAACCCTGAAATGAGAATTAAGAGAATTCATAACTTGAAGGACACCATCTTGTGTCAAGAAATTGCAAAAAGAACCCATTGGAATGAAAAGTATAATTTCAGGTTCATTCCAATCATTCTTAATAATTTTAGAAATTGTAAAAGCAAAGAGATTTTTTAGCACGAATTAAGGGCTTTTTATTTTAAAAAAACTAGTTTTATGAATTAAATGGTATTTCATCTGGTGGGATTTATTTTTAAAGATGTTTAGGTGGTTTAGATGTCAGTCAGGCATGCTGATGCGATTTTAAGAATGTTGCAAGGGTCGTCGGCTTCAACTTAAATTCTCTTCAACCAACAACGTTACCAAAAAAACCCAAAACAAAACAAAACAAAACAACAAACAAAATAAGGGCGTGGGAGGGGAAAAAATCATACCCCAGGTGCACGAGGCGTTTTCTTAACGACTATGTTGGTGATATCACTTGTTGAAATTCTAGAATGATAATAAAATAAACAGCGCAAGGTTTTACATAACAATACAGCCATATGCTACGCGGTGTCTTCGTCAGCAGCGATGATGACCCTTAAATGCCATAGGTCGGAGTTCATAATGCCAAGACCCATCAACACAATGACAAGGATTCATAAACACGACCTTCGTGAGCCTTCGTGTCCACGTTAAGGAAAAGGTTACCTTTAGGAAAAAACAAAGTGTGAAATTATTAGGTTTCTCTTTTTTAAATATTCTTAATTCGAACATCACCACTATAACACATTGTGTTTGAATGGACCTCTTGATTCATCTGTAGAATAAAATCATTTGCGTATCTTTATCTTTATCTGCATTCACACCCAGGTGCACATTATATTATGAGGTCTGAAAAGCGCACACAATTATGGACTTGATTTAACATTGTTGTAATGGACAATTTTTCATGTTGGTTTGAGACTATTTCCATGACAACAAAGAGTCTATAACAATTTGGGTTTGGCGTCGTGCCGCGCTGAAGACCGGTCTAGACCGCGGTCCGACGGTCTTTTAGCTGTGAACCGAAGATCGGTCCCAGAGGGGAAGATCGGCGGCGGTCCTCACTTCTTATCACCTTTCAACTCAACTAGTGCGGGGCGGTCCTTGCAAGGACCACGGTCCTACGGTCTCGCGCCATAGCCTACTACTTCCCCAGCGATTCGTTGCTTCGGTTGCCTATCTTCCACCAATCACCACCCATCCCACTTAATTAATCGCACCCACCCCCCTTTGCCATACACTAAACGACACAGACGACCATACAGGCAGACGACCACCAACCTCCACTCCGCAAACCGCCCTTTCGTGTGTGAGATGGGAGGAACAGGAGGCGCACGCCTTGGACGATTCCATTATACGGGGTAAATTTCAAAATTTACTACACCATAATGATCGCAATGACAATGATCTATGGTGAAGGCATGACCCCTCTTCTCTAATGGGTTATTGTTTGAAATGTATGTGACTACAAAGATGTGTGTGTTTGTGTGTGTGTGTGTGTGTGTGTGTGTGTCGAACCTAGCAAGTAGCAAATCCGATTTTTTGTTTTCTTTTGTCCATCTCTTGTCACCACTCCTTTCTATCGCAGTGTTGTCATTTAAAATAATACAATAATATTAAAATTTCGTTTGGTGTTTTTACTAATCAAATAATATGAGTTTCATTAGTTTCTTCCTTCCAAAAAACCCAGTTATAACTTCTGAATTTTAAAAAAGTCCAATAGAATATTTGGGGACCCCGATAGCTCAGTTGATAGAGCACTCTCTTTATACGCAAAGGGCCAGAGATCGATCCCGGGTGCAGTCGATTTTTTTCTGAATCCCTGTCTACTCAGCAATGAATGGGTAGCTGAGTTTGTTAGATCTGGCGAAAAGTCACCATCGACCCCTCTTATCACCTCATCCACCCCCTCTTATTATAACTTCACGTCTCTCTCTTACTCTTCAATGCTCGCTGCCCTCTAATGTGTGTGTGTGTGGGGGGGGGGGGGAGGGGGGGGGGTAGGAGTTGCGTGTGTGTATCAACGCCACGAACAACTCGATCAACGCCTTGGGCGATGCCATTATCTCCGTTAATGGGGATAAATTTCAAATTTTATTAAATTATCGAAGTAACAATGAAGTACGGTGAGCAAATAAAGAAGGCATCACCCCTCTTCTCTAATTAGGTTACAATTTGAAATGAGTGTGACTACTCCGTGTGTTTTACTCCTGTAGGCCACGGTTTTCATCGTGTAGCGGTCTTTAACGGTTCAAGAATGAACGGTAGGACCGGTCCTTGCGGTCTTCATTTCCCAAGGACCGTAGGACCGTGGTCCTTAAGCTTGCCAAGGACCGCCCCGCACTAGTTTGGCGTCTATCAGACTTGCAAATCGGTTGAGACACGTCGGTTTACACCTGTCATAGATGCACATTCATAGGTCTGATAACCGAACGCAATGGTGAGCTGGATTTAACATTGTTGTAATGGACAGTATTTTGGATTAGTTTGAGAACTTTTTGATTGCAACACTATGCCCATCATTATAATAGCTTTATCAGACTTACAATTCAGCAGGCAGTAAGCTACACGCCGTTTTATATAAAAGATTACACAAAAAGTCACGGCTAGAAATAGAGGTAAAAGTAGTGGTAATAGTAGTGGTAGTAGTAGTGGTAGTAGTAGTAGTAGTAGTAGTAGTAGTAGTAGTAGTAGTAGTAGTAGTAGTAGTAGTAGTAATAGTAGTAGTAGGAGTAGTAGTAGTAGTAGTAGTAGTAGTAGTAGTAGTAGTAGTAGTAGTAGTAAGAGTAGTTGTAGTAGTAGTAATAATAATAATAATAATAATAATAGTAGTAGTAGTAGTAGTAGTAGTAGTAGTAGTAGTAGTAGTAGTAGTAGTAGTAATGGCAGCAACTGGTACTGCTATTAGTACTGCTATTCTCCTTTCCTTTAAATAATAAGCCCTCTCCTATTCTTTATTCTCATCGTCTTCACGTTTGTTATTATTTGTTTCTGTCATCCACACGAAATTTGTCATATTGCCATTTTCCCTGTATATACAAATCCTTGATAAGGCCTCAATCTGTCACAATGAGAGAGAGAGAGAGAGAGAGAGAGAGAGAGAGAGAGAGAGAGAGAGAGAGAGAGAGAGACCCAGAATACCCAAACACAGCCTGACAACTTAACAGGAGAAAAACAGTGAGCAGTTGAATGATATAAACATCTGAATCCGCCGAAATATATTTTCTCTGTCTTGATTTCTTGTTGCTCTATCCAAGAACGAATTGGAGACGATTCGTATCGAATGTTTTCTTGGTATTAAGCTGGATTGAGATTGTGAATACTGCTGTACTCTTACAAAACACATGATTCTATTTTGGTTAAAAACAAAAAATCACCTTTTACTTTAAACGTCGATCAACTAAAATGACCCTCTACTTGCCTTAAAGTTTCAAACTTGTAAATTCTATGATGTCAGATTTTATTATATTCTATTTATTTTCTTTTCTTTTTTTTTTACAATTCTGGGTCATCTCAATATTATATCGATATTTCCACCAAAAAAAATTCCTAGTCAAAATAAAATAAAATGTTTTTCGTTGGGGAGTGGCAGAATAGGTCAACATTTGTTGCCTTTCACTTTCGCTTTTACTTTCACATCTCAACACGTCAGTCGGGTAAGCTTTTCCTGTATTTATAAATGGCTTACAAAGATAACACAAAGGAATGGGTGAAAATATACTGTTTGATCATCGTCAGGTTTTGACTTGGCTCTCCCAAGTTCACGCACCTTAACTTTCATCGAGTATTTTGTTGGGTGGCTTCTTCTTACATTCTTCACTGATCCTTGTTTTTGTTTTCTCTGATTTAGTACTTATTTTGCCATAAACTTGACTAAAAACCATTTTTCATTCTGTCGAGAAAACTTAAACTTCATGTCTGAATATAATACGGTGATGCCCCAACTTGTCAAAAGTTGAAACGGGTCTCAAGTTTTGAGGCTTTTAGACAAGTTGAAGGTCATTTTTCCATTTATACTGAGTAATTTTTTTTTTTTTTTTGGTCCTAGTTTCGAGTCACGAGCGCGCATAGTTGAGTCCTTGGAAAAGGCTCTTCAAAAAGACAAACTTGAGCATGAGCTTATAGCGTAATATCCACTAAACGTGCTCAAAGCGCTTTATAAGGGGTCCCTAGCGAACATCAACATTTAACATGTAGGACGAGACATGACGTCTATTAGGCAATATTACAATCTTTTTCGGACACAGACAACGCTGTTAACGGTCAGATACTCATTTTATACCTGAGTACGGTGAGAGAATGTAAGCAAAGAGCCTTTTCCAAGCAGAAACGAAAAAGGCAATTTGTCGTTGTACTGGGAGTCTTGCATGGTCTGATATTTGCCACATCAAAATGCGATGGTAAGCAATGATAAGGTAATCAGAAAGTATTAGATTTTAAGTTTTAAAATCGAGAATTCAAAGACGTTTAAGTCACAGTTGGAATACGGTAAGACAAGTTGAGGGTCATTTTAATTCATCAATATTTGAAGTATGAAGCTATGAATTATATGTGCTCCCTATTCTGGAATACAGCAGCCCAGAAAAAGAGCAATAAACTTGAAAAAGTAAAAAATAGAGTAGACAGATACATTTTAATTAACTAAATTATTCCACAAAAAAGAATTATTGAACGAACTGAAGTGTCTGACATTGAAAAGAAGGAATATCAAATAACAAATTTATTATGTTTCTCTATGGATTACATGAGATAACTAGGATGTCATCAAAGTATCTTCAAAGAAACAAGACATCAACAAGATCAACATTGTCAAATCGTGCTCCCCCCTCCCTCCCTAATTATCACGTACAACATTCATCGTCTTTACCCTTCTATCCACCAACAGTAAGTTTCTGGAATAATACAAAAACGAGCCACTTAAAATAAGTCGAATTCAACAATTTCGTGAATCACCAAACAAAATAATATTGGCTTCACCATCTTTCAGAGACTGAAGATGCGACTGTAATGGATGAGAAAGTTGAAGGAGGAAAACAATTATCAGATTGTCATAATGATAAAGGTGGTATCGATAACTCAGTTAATATAACATTTCACAAACAAAGATATTTTTCTGAACGCCCCCCCCCCCCTTGTCCACCCAACAAGATTGGGTAGCTGGGGAGAAGTAATACGTTTAGACTAGCGTCTTATCCAAATGGTAGCTCCTTGGGCTTATGACTCTGAAGGACTAGTCCATAACGCTGTATTGTAGCTGTTAGAAATGGATGTTTCCTTCTTTGTTTTCAATTTGTTAAACTGAGGCGACCTGACGATTTTGTCGCATTGTCCTCAGGATGCAAATCTTTCAAATAAAACAATAAAATCATTTAAAAAATAATAAATATACTTTACCTTTCATTAAATTTTATATTAACATTTTACGATTAAGTCAATAAAATATATATATTATAATTTTGACAATAATTTTTGGAGTTGGTAATCGGTAGGAGAAAAATATTCTTTAACATGAAACCACGCTAAGTTGTGTATCATTTGAATGATTTTGCTCTCGGATTAATACAGTGATAAATTAGGAACAACATTTTCCTAATTTGTGACTTTAATATTTTTCAGAAGTTAAAATGGAGCTGCTCCGATAGCTTCGTCTTCGTCCTCTCGTGTTCAAAGTTTGTGTTATGTGATGCAAGTAAGGCAATAAAATCGTCCCAATTATCGAGGAATACTTTGTGGTGTAATAGTCGCACGCCTGACTGGTAATCAGGAGGTTGAGGTTTGATCCTGAGTAGAGGAAGACTGATTATTTGGGATGTTTTTTTTTTCTTGCATATTCCTTTCTTGCGTTGTCTGGTACTATTTCATACATACTAAGTCAGATCTGAATACAAGAACTCAACTCGATTTTGATAACAACCCACTAGCACAATGTCCATTATTATAATATCATTAGTGTTTTCAGACTTTCAATACAGTACCTATACGTCGTTTTATTATTAAAAAATTACACAAAAAGGCAAGAATAGAAACAGTGGTAAAAGTAGTGGTAATAGTAGTAGTAGTAGTAGTAGTAGTAGTAGTAGTAGTAGTAGTAGTAGTAGTAGTAGTAGTAGTAGTAGTAGTAGTAGTAGTAGTAGTAGTAGTAGTAGTAGTAGTAGTAGTAGTAGTAGTAGTAGTAGTAGTAGTAATAGTAGTAGTAGTAGTAGTAGTGGTAGTAGTAGTAGTAGTAGCTGTAGTAGTAGTAGTATTAGTAGTAGTAGTAGTAGTGGCAGCTCCTACAGATAAATGAGCTACACAAAATCAAATAGAAAAAAGATACCTAGAGCAGACCTTTCTACTATGACGAAAAATTTGTAGAATTACGAAATTTTGGCTTCAATATCAGAACTTCATGATCATTAAAACTTAGTGAAAATGAAAGTTTATAACAGACTTCATAGGTTTCAGGATTTTGAAGTTTTATTTAATTATTGTGAAGGTAAATTGTAGAGGAACTACAATTTTGATTTAAAAATGTTTTCAAGTAGGCAGGTCTGTCGACAATCAAGATTGCGAGCCTTTTGCTAATTAGAATATGAACGAGCGAACGTGGGGGTGACACTTTATAAACAGTGAACTTTATATAGGGCAATATTCTCCCAAATACTCAAATCGCTTTACTATGAGGTCTCCTACCAACAACAATACTTGAAATATGTGAAGTTTACTGTCATATTATCACAAGGCCACAACAGCCGCACAAACGTGAATCATGCAGCAAACGTATTCACTCAATATCTTAATTCTTATGACAATCAATAAATAATTCATATGAATAACTGTCTACTATCGCTTCCGTAACCACAAAAACAATGCTAGCCTCATTCAGAGTAGCAATGGGAAGCAAACACATCTTCCACTCTTCCGGTTCAAAACTACTTGGATTGTGTAACCAGTCCTCAGAAGGACTAACAACAATAGGTTACCTATTGAATCATAAGGTAGCATAACTGTTTTAATAGCGAGATATAATAAAGGGTCATTCTTATGATAGCGGGTCGCAAAAGAGCGAGGATGGATAATATTTTTCGACGACCATCATTTTCTAATTTGAAAAAATAAAAAATGAGCTTTTATATAGCGCAATATCCACTAAATGTGCTCAAAGCGCTTTACAAAGGGTACCTGGTCAACAGCAACATTCAACATGTAGGACGGGACATGACGCCTGTTAGGCGATATTACAATTTTTCGGACCAAGACAACGCTGTTCACGGCCAGGTACTCATTTTAAACATGAGTACGGTGAGAGAAAGTGAGTAAAGAGCCTTTTCCAAGGACTCAACTATGCGCCGAGCGCAAAGCTCGAACCCAGGACCTTCTGATCCGAAAGCGAGTGTCATACCACAAGACCACATAGCCGCTAGAAAGGCGAGAAAGTAAGATGCAATTACTCTGAAACAAGAGGATCAATTAGACAAAGTATGTTTCCAGTATTCCGAGGGACTAGATTCACCCTTCCAAGGAGACTGGAACCAGTATTTTGACATCACACTTTTGTTTCCTTTTATAGTAAATTACATTCTTACCACAATACCGACTTCTTGAGAAAATGAAAGGTTTAATGTAAGGTACATAACTCAATATATTATAACAATTTTCGTATTGTGTGTATGGTTATCTCGCTTGAATAACTTCATGTAAAATCGGAGAGAAAGCTTGTATATGACAAAACTGCAAATATGAGCACGAAAAATTTCCAGATAAAGCTGTCAGTCATATTTAATTATACATATTCAGATTGTTGTCTTCAAAGCCATTAGGCCCATGGAGCCGGAATCTATCCCGGTTTCTATAACATGAAATGGACAATAACAATTGATTGCTACCATTTGAATAGGACGGTAGTATATCGTAAACTACTTTCGGCCAGATCTAACAGACCCGCGTTTATTTCAAAATTTTCTATTAGTGCGTATGCAATCGGAACACATCTTTAAACAAAACAGTTTATGTGGAATGTTTTGTAAATGCATTTGAACAAACCAATTATGGAATACTGAATGTTTATAATATTCTTATTGATCAAATAAAAGTATATACTTACTTACTTACTTACTTATCCGAACCAGCGACCACCTGAGCTCTAGCCCTTCGGCCTTGTGCCATGACATAGAAGTTAGACGTCTTTTGTAGTTGTCCAGGTGACTATAAAGTGTGTTACTGATTCTTGGATTTGGTGGAAGGAATGTGCATCTCAGAATAAAAGTATATCACAACGTTTACTTTACACGAGAATAGAGAAATGATTTAAACAACATACAAAACTTCGATAAAAAGAATATGATTATGAATAAAAGTTACTCATTTTAAAAATTTAAACAATGAAATAATACAAGTGTCGGAGTCAATTTATAATTTGATGAGATGCACCATGTTAGAATGACGATTCTTGTTTTACAAATTAACTGCCGTATTATAGAAAGACACGTATTTTTTTAATGGTCAGAAACGTTCCAGATTTGTGATATTTGGCCAAAATGATAGAAATACGCTTCAGCAGTCGTACCGTCACTTCTCTCGTAATGACGCATGATAACTTAGTAACTGGCTCTAAACTATCGGAACAATGAAATATTTCTCCGATGAGCATAAAAGCGTATCCAGAGGGAAAAAAAACATTATAAATCTGATCATGTTTTGACTTTTACACATTCTGATCACAAGACATATGAAAAGTTCTAACCAGCATGAAGAATAAAAGTACCGATTTTCTTTATTTAGAACCAAGATGGCCGCCGTTGCTGGGCGACGTGACATCAGACTATTGAATCCAATTGGAACCGATAAATATTTGCCGGACTAGTTTTATTGGCAGACAAATCCAATGACTGAGATGTGTGGCACCGTGTTGTGAAGGTTGCATCCAGCAAGTCCCCAACGACGACTATCCAGTCATGGGAATGAGTGAGGGAGTGAATATTTTGGCCAAATTTTTAAATATGTCTTCCCAGAGTACTACAGTTGACTTGTAAGTATGCCATTTATAATCGATTGATTTTTTACCGTTTGAAATACAAAAGAATGCATGTTAAAATAAGCATCATAGTCATTTATAATAGCATGACTAAGGAGTGACGATAGATTATTATGATACATAACCATGGCTACATGACATAAACTTTATCAAATGCAAGAATTCAGAGTTTGTAAACAAAAGCCATCATAACATACATGGGCCGATTGTTAATTTTCATAAAATTAATTATTTTCCTAATGTAAATTCTCAATTACCAGAGTGTTATGGTTCCATTCAGTTATTTGACCTATGAATTGGTTCTAGTGTCTGTTATATTGTAGACATGAATAAAGAGCGAGGGAAAGGAGGAGGAGGAGGAGGAGGAGGGAGGGAAGAAGAGAGAGAGAAGAAGAAGAAGACGAAAAAGAAGAAGAAGAAGAAGAAGAAGAAGAAGAAGAAGAAGAAGAGACCGAGGGGGGAGTAGAGAGAGGGAGGAAAGGAGAGGGAGAGAGAGAGAGAGAGAGAGAGAGAGAGAGAGAGAGAGAGAGAGAGAGGAAGGGAGGAGAAAGGAAAATAAATTGAGGAAGAGAGAGATGAGGAGAGAGAGAGAGAGAGAGAGAGAGAGAGAGAGAAAGGAGAGAGAGAGAGAGAACGGATAGCTAAATAGATAGATAGATAGATAGATAGAGAGAGAAAGAGAGAGAGAGAGAGAGAGAGAGAGAGAGAGAGAGAGAGAGAGAGAGACGAATAGAATTTTATTAAGTTAAGTCCAGTTTGAACAAGAATGATTTCAAAGAGACCATAAAATCAAAAAATAGATAAGTAGATATAATGGTATAGATTTACATCACCATAACTTTTTTAAAATGTACAGTAAATGCAGTGCAAGATTGTTACAGACATTCCATTGGCCTTGCACATGTGTAAAATGAGTGGAAAACCGATACACTTGGCCTTTTCAATCCACTGATGTTTTCTTTCGCACGCTTGCCAAAATGGTTGGCGTATCGCATAGGCATATTTTCGAAGAATTTGACTACATGTGCTCCGCTGCTTCCTGGACACGATGCCATGTTGTATGAGATGTAAGCCATTCGAGAATAATTCAAGAAATTATTGAAGTGTTTGCCATCTTTCCCGTAGAATTCTATCGCAGGAAGAGTAAATACTTCACCAGAGGTTGTTGCCAATTTAGTTCCAGACAAAAGCGAACACCAGTTTATATCTCCCGACACAAGCTTTTGGGTGATGATTGTGTGTTTGTCATCGGTAGCTGGTAGAACTGTAACGTCGCATTTGAAATGAAGAATTCCCCCATTTAGAGGAGTGTAATGCGATGTGTCGAAAAGATCGTGAATGTTTTCGGATAAGGCCTTTTTCAGGACGTCATCATCGGTGTTCATTCTTTCACATGTCTCCTCTTTCGCCTCTAGGCATTCTTTACTTTTCTCTTGTTTTAATGAGTTAATAGATAGAAGTTTCTTTACATATGCCTCGATATCAAATAGTCACCTGTCATCCTCTTCGCTGTCATCGGCAGATTCAGATGCGAATCGGAAAATGGTTCCTTTTTTCAGTTTTAACGCGTTTTCTTCTGAATTTAGAAAAATATAACGATGCGTTACTTTTCCAACAGATATACGTTTACTAACGCCGTGAGGATGAGAAATGAGCAATCCAAAACTTAATTCTGACAAGCTGAAAGGTGTTTATCTCCATTGTTTTGTGATCTCGCAGAGGAAATCTAACCTGGCCGCCAAGTCAGGATTATGAGTCACACATATTATATTGCACGAATCTGTTTCCCATCGGTGTTCCTCATTGCCGATTACATCGACCCCATAAAGGTATTCGATTCCCGCGTTATCGGTTTCTGAGTCATAGAACAATTCAATAATTGTTTGTTCTGCCTCTGACCTGTCATAAACTACATGGGTAGCTGTTGAAATGACGACATAATAATGTTCTGTCTTTGGTTTTTGTGAATTCTTACATTCTGGACAAGGGCACACGTCTTTACAAGGCTCGTTCTGTAAAGTTTTACATTCTGGACATGGACAAAAATCCCCAATCGGCCTATTTAATGAATAGGTTATTTCCATGTACCCTGTCCCGCATCTTTTCCAAATATTACTTCCTCTGTACTCGCGAAATGGGTATGGTAGATTGTTTCCCTTGTAAGTATCCGGACGCCGTGAACTCGTACATGAGACGCTTATCTTTACTGTTCTGTCAATTTTATTTTTTATAACTTCCATGTAGTTGTTACTCCTGAAAGGAATAGGAAGTTGTTCAAGTCCAAACTCGGAAACTGTGTAGAAGTCCTTGTGACCGGGATTTAATGTGCAGTCCCTGAAATTCTTCTCTCCACTCTGCGCATCAACAGAGAATATATCGCAATGATGAGTGCCTGGGTAAATAGAATTTGAAAACAATTACTTCACATTGAAAAAAGACATATATTTTACTTAAATATCTTCCATAGAGCTCATACTCGCGGGTAATAAGAACTGGCCTCTATAAATTAATAATTCTAAGATTGCACACTATCCTTTAATTTCTATGGTCCAGTAGAGTAGTGAATATCGCTCACAACAAAAATGAAGATGCTTATTATCACACTGTTTTGTAGGTTATGGTACGCACATGCATAAACAAAAAACAAACAAAAAAAAAGCGATTTATTTCTTCTCTTATTTTCTTTTTTTTGTTTGTTTTCCTTTGGTGTAAAATCAAACAGTCAAAAGAAGGTTTTACTTCTCAAGATCTATATTGAAATGCTTGTTTTACATTAAAGCCCATTCCAATAATTAGTTTATTGAAAAGATGCTTCCAATTACAGAAAATGATCGCTTAACAGTAACAGTAACAGCGCTTACTAACGTGACAAACGGTACGCCGGACCGTTGAGCCACTAATGTCAACTTGTCAAAAAAGTGTAAACCCATTTCTTTGACGTGTAGGATTTTAGATTTTTTGCCAAGTTTGCGTTCATCTTAATTCATACACACATAATATAAAACAATTCTGAACAAATGATCAGTGTAAGCGATCTTGTGGTACGACACTCGTTTTCGGATCGGAAGGTTCTGGGTTTTAAGCCTCGCTCGGCGCATTGTTGAGTTCTTGGAAAAGTTTCTTTATTCACATTCTCTCACCGTACTCAGGTGTAAGATGAGTACCTGGCCGTTAACAACGTTGTTTCTGCCGGAGAAAAATTGTAATTTCGCCTAACAGGCGTCATGTCTCGTTCTACACGTTATGTGTTGCTGTTGGCCAGTGACCCTTTGTAAAGCTCTTTGAGCACGTTTAGTGGATATTGCTTTATATAATCGATCCAGTTTTTTTATGGGGTTTTTTTACGCCATGTGAATGGGGCCAATTTCTAGGTTTGAATAGACAAAATATGATCCGAATTTGTTACAGATATCAAACACTGTTGTTGTATAGATCAACAAATGGGAGGCGTTGTCTTACCACTTGTCAAGAAAACTACCTCGGCCCATGCGTGACCTGTTAATTTTCGGAAATCGATGTTAAAAAAAACAAAAAGATTTTACTTACATCTTTCATCAAATGGTAAAGCAGCCATCCTTAGTCAGTCTTTCACATTCACATTATTAAACATCGTCATTAGTGTGTATACGACTATCTTTATTTATCACGTGATTGGGAATTTATCACTTTATAATTAGATCACAAATCCTAGTTAATGTATATTATTATCATTCAAGGAGAGCACTTTGAGCACTCTCACGTCATCAAAGATAATACATTATAATTATTAGTCACAGTCTATACTCCTGTACTCTGGAAAAACCCATATTAAAACATTTGGCCATAAATCGAGTCCTTCAAATACCGATCGATTTAAATGACCCTCATCTTGGCAAAATCTCTCAAACCTGGGACTAGAAATGGTGTCCTTAAAACATACATCGGTGCTGATATCAACAGGGACTATGCACGCCCTCTGGTTTTGACGATATCCAATAAATTGAAAGCTTTTTCAACAAAATTCAGTAATGCCGAGCTGGCGATTAGACACTCCAATGGTATGCCTTTAAAAAAGGCATTTTGTGTAGTTTCAATTATCCACTCAGTGGCGATTGGGTATCTCAGCTCACGAGGTCTGGCGAAAAATACTTTGCGAAAGACTGTCGTCCAATCCTAAGGGTAACAAACAATTGCTGCTGCCCGTTTAATGCCAACGGAATACGAGAATTAACGCCGGCTCCGTGGGCCTTTTAGCTCTGAGGGCCTAAAATAAAACAATAAAACAAATAAAAATGTTCTGCATTTATATAGTGCAATATTCACTAAACACGTTCAAATCGCTTTACAATGGGTCCCGAGCCAACAGCAACGCTTAAACTGCAGGACGAGATATGGCGACTATTAGGCTAATTATTGACTAATTGAGCAGTGATTGGTAAATGGATATAAACCCAAAAAAAAAACAAAAACAAAAAAAAAAACAAACAAACAAACAAACAAAAAAGTTAAAAAAAAAACAAAAACAAAAACAAAAAAAGAACAAAAAACTTTGTAGTTATAGGGTCTTGAATATGTTCCAGGGAGCGTCAGAGAGAGAGAGAGAGAGAGAGAGAGAGAGAGAGAGAGAGAGAGAGAGAAAAGAAAGAGAGAGAGAGAGAGAGAGAGAGAGAGAGAGAGAGAGAGAGAGAGAGAGAGAGAGAGAGAGGTGTTACGACTGTTTTGTCGCTACTTGTACTCGCACAATTTATTTTTATTACTTTTGGCTCCTATCCTTATTGATAAGGTTACGGGCTTGGGACACTTTGGGTGTAGGCAATATCGGCGTGAGCCGCAAGGAAGATGAATCTACATTATTTTAAGGACTCTATTGTTTATAAAGGTTTGATGGCGCTTAAAAATCATTGAGGTCATTTTAGGGCTAGTAGAAAGGAAGAAATGGGATACCAGTCAAAACATTCTAGATTTACAAGACACGATAGACTAGCCTTAGAAGACAAAGGACAAGGAATGATTTTGAAAGAAAAGGGTATTGGAAGAAGACAAAGTCAAGATTACCCGATGGGGGGAGGGCGGGGGGTCCTGAGTCCTTGAGGCACAGTCGAGGTCAGTGATCGATGTGAAAAGTGACCAAATAGAACCTTACTTGGGCAAACAGTACTACAACTTTGGTCTCCTTGGAAAACTCATCGGTTTTGATAATCACAAAATTCTATCGGACTAGGAGAAATTTTAAAAAGATATAAATGTTAATTTTAAATTAATTGTAGAAATATGTGGCCAAATCTCGTGAATAAATGATATATCGGTATCGAGAATTGAGATCTATTTCAGGCACCCGATTTCGAACAACTGTCAATCAAGACTTTCCGAGAGTAAATAAAACGCTGTAAATGATATTATTAAGTCGTTGAATTGCCATAAATTTTATGTCTGTCCATTTCTGATAATGCCTATAATAGTCTCAGTAACAAATGTGGTCAGTATCGATTAAGGTAAGTATAGACGATATTTGGTCCTTTTTAAATATTTTTATTTCCGGTGGACTGAATACACAGCTGTGTTTTCAATCTACTGGTTCCTTCATTTTAACTTAATTTTGAATATTCATGAATTCAAGTTCAGAAATTGGAATTCTCTAAAACAATATAATGTGAAAAAAAGGACATTCTCTCCGTAAAAATATGGAGTTTTCCATGTCACATAAAAATTTAGGTTATTGTACAGCGGAGTACGCTCAATCTAATCTGCCTAGGATCTGAAAAAATGTTTATTGTAGGAATATTAATTCCATCCATTTTCAAGGGAAACAACCTTTAATTAAAAATTAGTCATGGGTAAAAAAAGTCCAGTAGCCTCTCCTGTCCATGAACACGGTTTTGTATGACGTGAATGCATAGGTGGACACTATGGCAGGGGCATAATCTTTTAACCGGATCGATATCAACTCGTTTATTCAAACCAGATTTTGATATGCTGTCTTAAGGCAAAAAACAGGACCGGATAAAATGGTTATATTAATGAGATGTTATCTTATCTGGACTCCTAACAGTAAATTGTATAACTCTGAATAACAATCTACGGAATGAAAGCTTCAATTTAATCAAAGTGGACGTTTCGGGTTTCGCTTTTATCAACAAAACACGACGAATCCAACTCTAAAAACAAATGAGAGCGATGAAAGGATGGCGTTGAGGTGCATGGAGGAATGAATATGACTGCGCTGTCTCTATGGACGCTTGCCGTTAATGTAGGTTACTTCGAGTGTGTTAGTCTTTTTCTAGTATCTAGTTAGTAATTTGTTTCCATACATCTCTGTCCAGTGCAAGTGTTCTTAGCTTTTGAAGGTCATCATGTGTGTTAAGGTGCTGAGGCAACTGGATGCTTCCTTGTGTTGTTGAAACCAGTTCTTCGGTTGTTGTTTCTAAATATATTTGATATTTTTTAAAGATATTGATTCAATGTTGTTGGAAATGAGGTTGGTGTACGCCCTCTGTATTTGCTCCTTGTTTGAAGTAATCATCCATCGAGTTTTGTGCTGGAATACTTTCATCTCATCGGAGCATGTTTCCGAACAGTTTCCTTCTTAGGTTCTTTATTCGCGCACTGACTGGTTGTACTCTGCATCTGTCATATACATCATCATTATTGATTTTGTCTGGCCAATGTACCCCAATAACTCGTTTCAATTGTTTGCGATGAAGGCAGTCCAGGGTGTCCAAATTCTTCCTTGTAAGACCACACGTACCGGAGTTGTACATAAGGATTGGCAGCACTGGCGCTTCGTAAAGGCGTATTCTTATATTTTCATTAATGATGTTCATCCTGTTCGTGTTGAGGTGAATAAACAAAACGATGGGACAGGAAATAGACTGCTCCTTAGTAATGAAGCATTAACTAAAATAGAACAATAAATATCTGTTAAAGGTGTGCAATTACATTCTTTAAATATGAGGGGACTGTGTCGTGAAGTATAGAAAATGAAATAAAATGAAAGAAAATTAATGAAATGGAATTGGAATAAAGATTTACAAATGATAGAAATAGACTGAGGTCAAGTCTAAATTCATGAGGTGACAGGGTGGAGTTTAAGTAACAGTTATGCTTCTCTGTATTTCCTATGCTAGGGGTGTGGCAAAACTAAAGGACGACGATTTGGATGTCGCGCAATCCTCGACTGGAACCTTGGGCAACCGGTTTTGTCCTCGTCGATTGTACTGGACTGCCGATTTTGTCCAAACCTGTCGCTTAATCTCTTGCCAGTTTCTCCCACCATATGTCTTGTGGCAACGTTTGCAGATGGTTGCGACAATCAAATTGCGATCAGTGCAAGTGAAGACTTGCCAGATGTCCCACACTTTATCAGGGAAATTGATGGAATTTTCATTCGGAAACCCGAAACGACCACATTTTCTGTATCCATTCCATTCCCTATTATTTATTTATTTATTTATTTGAATTTCAAACAGCAACATTTTCGTTATCCAGTGCCTTCAGCTCTGGTGTAGTAATCCCAGTATAATACTTTTAGATTTATGAACAGAGTAGGCATACATATTTCGATTAGCTGTAAGCAATATTAACCCTTTATCACGTACCAGTGTTTCAATTTTTTAGGACACTCGAAATTCGTGTTTTACGGGGAGAATGCTCTTCTTATGCAATCATATTATTTTAAAGAAAGAAAACGATGTAAATTAAAATTTCCAAACACATTGATTCCAATTTCTAAGCCTGCATTTAATTAACAAAACGGTAATATTTCTCACACGGAACAACTGTGGTCTTTTGTTGCCAGGGTAATTGTGGTCATCATTCACATGGATTTGTAATACAGATGAGTGAGCTTCAACCGGTGGGGGCGCAGTTTGTGTTTCAGGTCCATACCAAATAAAGTAGGCAATCTTGAGGCCTACAGATCAGCGGAATGCATTTCGTTAGAATGTTGGTTTACAATTATTGCCCTGGTGACAAGGATATAAAGAGTGATGATTTGCTTGACTCTTACTTGCCGCGTCACCATGAAGCTGAGTTCGATAACTGCTCCATTATTTGAACCTCATTGCTAAATCTGAAACTGTCATTGTCTCTATCATCACGTCTGCCTACTGTCACAAACCTCATAACCAAGGTCTCTTCCATCACAATTAACTATCACCATGCCACTCTATTACTCCGTCTCTTCCAACACACCACTTCCCTACAACCATTTTCATCGGATTCAGCTCCCACCATCTCCATCTCCCCATGACCCCATCTGACTGATCTCCTTCATCCCGGAACCTACCTGTGCCACAATCCTGACCATTGTCCTTATCGGTGTTCCCCCATCTACATCTCTATCATCATCACTTCTATTTCAATACCATTTTTATCATCTCAAGCTCTACAATTACAATTTTTTTGCTTGGTAGGGTTCCTGATCTCCCATAAGTGGGCAGGAAGGCACTTACTGTGTCTTCTATCCCCCTTTATCTTCTTTCCAACATGCTTTCTGTCTTTGTCTTGGGATAAAATTACTTGGTTTTGTCCGGGCACTGGCCGGATATTCTAGCTGGGAAGGAAACAGTCAAATGTATAGTTAGTTTTGGGAGGTGATATTTTTTTCTTTGTGCTGTATTATGTTTTATTTACATATTATATATGATTTGTCAACATATGAGTGTATTGACTCTTAGTGGGGACCTGTGCTTGTCTGAATGAGACTTTAGGTGATCTCAAACTTAGTACTTTGATAGTGTGCTCTTGGAATCTACATCTGTTTCCTTATTTGAACCAATTCCCCTTTGCCTTACCTTTTCTTGGGTGCTTTAATTGTAATTATAGAACTTTATACTAACCCATTTTCTTCTATTTTACTGGCGCTGATATGTTTTAATGTGTTGCAAGCGCCGTAAAACCATTAAAAACAAAAATCAAAAGAATTTTTTTGCCACCTTACTGTGCGGCTTGTGGTCTTTTAGTATGACACTTGCCTCCGGATTGGAAGTGCAAGGGTTTGATTCCCTCTCTGAGTTCTTGAAAAAGGCTCTTTATTCACACTCTCTTTCACCGTACTCACGAGTAAAATCAGTACCTGGTCGTTAACAGCGATGCCTCTTTCGGAAAAAAGTGCCTAACAGGCGTCATGTATCGGCTTACATGTTAAGTGTTACTGTTTGCTAGGAACCCATTGTAAAGCGCCTTTAAATCGTTTAATGGATATAATTTTCTGATCTTGATCATTGCTTTATTTGCTCTATTTTTGCCATTGCCATTCTCATGAACATCATTTGCTGATCCCTGTGCAATGAAAAAATGGTCTACTTTCATCAAAATAAAAACTAGCTTGGTACCAATGTTTTACGGGGCAAACTCTAATTGTACTGGATTACATGGTAGTCGGGGAGGTAGCTGTTGCCGTGTATTTAATTTTATTTCCATTTTGCTTTCCATTTTGGTTTTGTCTAGGCCCTGTCTGGAGTCCTTGGATGAGAGGGAGACGGTCGATTGTATAGCATTATTTTGGGAGAGAGTATTTTTTCCTTGTAAATCATCTCAATGTAATTGAATTGTTTTGTTTTGCATACATTCATGTAGATACAATGTGTAAGCATCTGAACTCAAACTTAGTACACTGATAACGGAATCGTCGCCGCCGCTAATGAGAATATGGAGGGCTACCGGAATCGCCGCCGACGCCTATGACAATAGGGGAGGGTGGGGGCTGCCGCTGCTGCCTATGAAAATACGGGGGGGGGGGGCACCGGGATCGCGGACGCAGCCGAGATTAGGAGGGGGTTTGTATAAGGGGGGCTGCCGGAATCGCCACCGCCACCGCCACCGCCTATGAGAATACGGGGGAGCTACCGATTGGAATCAACGCCGCGACCCTTCTCTCGTCCTGTCTTAAATGTTAAATGTTGCTGTTGGCCAGCGACCCCTTGTAAAACGCTTTGAGCACGATTAGTGGATATTGATCTATATAAAAGCTCAATTTAAATTTAAATTTAAATTATCAACATAAGTGTTTGCTCCACTCACTTTTCTGTATTAAAATTAACAAAGGCTACGTATTCCCCTATCCGCCACCCGGGGACTCGCTGCGTTTTCATTTTCCCCCCTTTGCTTTTAATCCAATCCGAAGTTGCCAAGATTTCAAAGAAGCTTTAAAATAAAACCTGCATGACTGATTATAATCCTGATATATAACGTCCGCATAGTGTTTACACGGCAATGAACGTTGATAATGAATGACGTTGGACGAAAGAAATGCCTGATATAAATCCACTACCAGAGAAAGCGATGTGTTAACATAGTTATTTCTCTCTCTCTCTCTCTCTCTCTCTCTCTCTCTCTCTCTCTCTCTCTCTCTCTCTCTCTCTCTCTCTTTCTATCTCTGTCTCTCTCACACACACAGACACACACACACTGACACACACACACACACACAAACAAACAAACAGACACACTATCAAATCAAAATCGAGTTTACAAAACATCGTAATCTATTGAATTTGCATGCTACGTATACCTAAATATTATTGTCACCAAAGTGTAGTTATTTAATTAAATAAATTAAGGAGCAGGCACCAGTATAAGATATATATCTGAACAAGGTATGGGTTTTTAGGATGTTTTTTTCTTCTATTTTTCTTTCTTGCTTTGTCTGGCACCTTTCATACACACTTGTTCAGATCTTTATCTTGTAGTTATCTACATGTCTGGTATCCAAGATTTTTATGGTCTCATTGTTGTAAGGGACATACTCTCAAACAAACGCAAGACTAATCTTAATTATACCAATGTTTAAACAAGCCCATAATATACGATTCTTACACACTTGCTTTTTGGAATTCCGGACGTATTCCCAAATCGCTACATGAGCTTGCGAAATATTTATTCTACCCCTCCAATTTCGTTATCTATAAATACATTCTTTTAAAAAGTAGTCCTTCCGAGCAATTAGGCCCATGGAGCCGGAGTTTATCTCGGTTTCTATAGCGAGAAACAGACAATAAATTTGCTTGCTACTGTTTAGATAGGACGCTAGTCTATAGCAAAGTATGTTCCGCCAGATCTAACAGACCTAGCAACCCAATCACTGCTGGGTGGACAGGGGGGGGGGGGGAGGGGGGTCAGAAAAAAATATCTCGACTGCACCCGGGATCAATCTCGGTCCCTTTGATTGTGAAGCGAGTGCTCTACCAACTGAACTATCGGGACCCCACTTGAAAAAAATAAAGAGATTAACAAAAATACTTAAATAAACCTTCTTAATCGAAAAAATAAATAACAACTGAATGAAGATTAACGCTTGATAATCTGACGTCAGAAATTATTATTGTAAACTTGATATCATTAAGTGTTATTATTTATGGGGAGGGTTCTACGAGCATATTTTAGCAGGTCTGATAACCGAACGCAATCGTGGGCTGATTTAACATTGTTGAAATGGACAATATTTTTGTGCACGAATCTGGAACTATTAATAAGTTGTATTTAAGCGCATAGTATATAAAATTAAACTTTTTCTGTTCTTTTCTGGTGCCTTTTCTAGAAGGAGGTTGACACCTTTATTTGCATCATTTGCGATTCCAAATTATCAGATTAAGACCAAAAGAATTTTTTTTAAAATAAAAAATAGACAGTGCTCGGAATCATGGAACATAGGAAAATAGTAGTTTGGAAAGTTCGATTTAAAAACATAATCCTCTAAGGACTGTTTAGAATTTTGAAAAAGTCGAACTTCTAGAATTGCTTTCGAAAAAAAAACGCACTATTTATACAATAGATCTTGCTCACAACTAATGATTTCGAATAAGAGAACCAATATATATTATTATGTGTGTGTGTGTGTGTGTGTGTGTGTGTGTGTGTGTGTGTGTGTGTGTGCTACCTGTAATAGCTACCGGAAGGCCATGCATTGTATACCTTTATCGTAAACTGGTTTATTCCTTCCAACCACCACCTCCGCGACTCACCACTTCAAAATGGCATTCCTGATGCCGGATTCTGCCGTTCGCTCTTAAATTCACCCTCTTCCCTACAATTCTCTCTCTCCCTTCCCTTACTCCTCCCCTCCCCCCCCCCCCTTCCCCCTCTTCCACTCATTACTTGTGCTAGCTTCACCGCCACATTTTACCTTTCAAACCAAGCTATTTATTGGAGATGGGAGCAACGACTCTGCTCACCCTGCTCAATTTGACTTAATTTAAGAGAGTTGCCACTTTAACGTTTTAAATGCCAAATTCAAATGATACGTGACCCACCCCCTCCCCCTCCCCCTCCAAACATTTGGCTGTTTGTAAATCCGCTTATCATCTAAACATTGATTTTGCATTTTGGTGGATAAATAAAGTGATTTTAATGAAATTGATTTAGACTGAGCTGATAACCTAACCAAAAACGTTTTGAGTAAATCAATATTATTGGATATTATTGCATCTTGTATATCAATTATTTGAAACTCTCGAATGTACAAAGCTGGACAGGCCAAATGAATGTAAATAGAGTTAATTATACAAAGAACATTGAATATGACACTTACTTATGTATTATATACTTAATACTCAATATTATCAATAAACATTGATTGCTGTTTATATAATTGATAAATTGTATATATACATAAAAGTTACACAGAGCATTTAAAGATTTTTAGAACCTATTAGTTCTTAAACGATACGATACGATACGATACGAATATTCAATAAATAGTGCATTAAATAAGTCTTAAAGTAGGAAATAAAATAACATTATCGTTGTTTTGTTTTGTTTGTTTTTTAATCTGTTAAAAAGTTGAGATGCTACTCTGATGAAATATTAATATTAGGGTGAATCAACTTATAAAATGAATTGAAATCTAACACGAATACCTCAAGAGGTTATAGATATACTCGGAAAATGTATGTGATCGTAGTCTAATTCAAAATATCCGTCACTAACTCTTATAAAATACATACTTTAATTAATTCTATTAGCGATCAACGAAAATGAATATAACAGCTTCAAGAAAAGAACAAAATATCCAACACGGAACGTTTCGGGCTCAAAACCCTTCTTTAGTCAACAACAAAAAACAATAAATACATGAATACATTACTAAATTCCAGATTGTCGACAGAGAAAAATTGTAGGTCATTAGGTCATTACTAAATTTAGTAATGTATTTGTGTCTTTATTGTTGTTTGTAATTGGCCGATGAAGGGTTTTGATCACGAAACATTATGTCTTGGGCATTTTGTTCTTTTTTGAAGCTGTTATATTCATTTTTTAAATTAGTTTTTACAGACTACAGCTTCTAGCAGCTTATTATTACTTTAATTCGATTACAAGCTGTCTGTGAATCAATAAAGAATTTTACTTGAATTAGTCCATCTGTTGTAGTGTGTTGTAATCTTGAAAACAGTAAAACTTCATTATGTCGAGTGCATTTCACAATAGTTTACAGTTTACAAGTCACCTCATTAGGGAAGTGCATTTTTTGTATATTGATGCTATGTGTTTAGCTAAAAAAAACTAATAACATCCGCAGGCGTGATAAATCTCACCAACACACAAAACCTATGTGTAAGCTTTAACGTGTATAGTCCGATTGATATAATTTGGTGAAAACTGATCATCAAAATGGCTGCCTAAAAGCAATATCAAAGAGCTGAGTGACGTCAATTTCGTTCCAGCTATAGCGTGTGTACTTTTTTTTTCCCCCAAGCAGTTTGGGAAATGCTGTAAATAAGACCAACTGTTTTATAGCCTTGATTGGCACTCCATCAAACATTACTTTTGAGAATTTTCTTGTTTGCCGGACATTTCCAAAGAGGGCCAATAATTAACAACAAATTGGCTAGTGCCAGACACGGTGTGTCCTATGTTGGAATTAATACAAAAATATTGGCAGCATAATATTGCTATGGATGCTATTCTTGTCAGGAAACAATACACAATGGCGATAATTCCATAAACTCATTTTACAACTCAAATCATTTGAACCAGAAAACGTATACGTAATACATGTATATCTATATCTATCATCTATCTATCTATCTATCTATCTATCTATCTATCTATCTATCTATCTATCTATCTATCTATCTATCTATCTATCTATCTATCTATCTATCTATCTATCTATCTATCCATCTATCTATCTATCTATATATCCATCTATCTATCTATCTATCTATCTATCTATCTATCTATCTATCTATCTATCTATCTATCTATCCATCTATCTATCTATCTATCTATCTATCTATCTATCTATCTATATATATATATATATATATATATATATATATATAACATTTTTTTATACCTTTCTCCATTGTTGTTACCAACATTTCCAGCTCTGTTAGTGTCATAATATTTGTATTATAACACGATTAAATACGCGCGCGCACACACATACACAGACATACACACACATACACACACACACACACATACAAACGCATGTATATATTCCCCTCCCTCCTGCCCCCCCCCCCCCTCCCCATAGCACGAGACTTTTTTTTCTTCTCCTTCTCGACAAATTTGGCTTCATCTTATTTAATTGATATAATATGTATCAGTGCATGACTTCACCAGTCGGATGGTGAAAATTTAGGTTTTGCATTTTTTAAATTGCATTTTCTGAAAGAATATGCTCACCAGAGCATTTTAATCTTTATTTGAAGTAAATCGGGTAATTTTTCATGAAGTTATGGTTATATGTCGCATGGGAAAGGTAGCCAGCAACTTTTCTCAAAGTTTATACTTTTTCAACTTGACTAGCTATTATAAAAAATATTTAGAAGTAGAATTGCGCTTTGATATTTCCCGAAGATGTACAAAAATGGTTGATTTAATCATTTATGACAAGAACTCAGTTTTGATTAAAATTGGCCTTCTGACTAAACTGGGCAATATCTCAGTTCAAACCGTTTCACCATCCGACTGATTATGTCATTCACTGCAACATATTTTCAAGCCAAAATGATTTGTTTTTCAGAGTGTGGTATATTTGCCTAGGCTTTGTAATCATGTTAGACCCATCAATCTGGTATCATGTTAGAATGATCTCAATGAAATTGCACAATAATTATTAGATTGCGTGTCTCGTTCTATGTGCACTTATCTGCAGGTCTGATAACCCAACTCCTTATGGGCTCATTGCTGTAATGGAAATCTCAAAACCTGACGCAAAATACTGTCCATTACAACTCAGGCCCATAAGTGGCTTTGGATGTCAGAACTGCACATATGTACACGTCGGTCTCGTCCTATCTGTTAAATTAAATTCGCACTTACAAGTTGTTCTAGCATCCGGAGATTAAAGGAATCGTAAAATGCTCAGTATATATTCTGTTGTATCAAAAAGACCGGCCCATCGTCTATTTTTTTTCCAGAATTATTGCGCAACCTCCCAACCCGAAATGCATCGGTGGTAATTCACCGAAAGGGAAAAAAGAATCCGAAAGAGAAAAAAGTTCCCCCCCCCTCCCCCTCCAAAATGCGCAACTCCACCCCCCCCCCTTCCCCCCATTCTATAGATTGGTCAAATTGACCCCCCCCCCCAACCCCTCTTCTTTCGTCAAATAATACACACACCATCACCCCCTTCTATTGAAGTTTGGCCAAAGTGCACACCCCCCCCCCCCCCCCCGCCCTCCTTTCTATTTGATTCTGTTGTTATTCCGTGAA
>NC_088360.1:36857016-36859516 GCF_034508935.2 Berghia stephanieae
CTGAAATGCTCCACTAGCAAGCCCTATCCTTCTCCTAATATCCGAGGTGCCCCCCCCCCCCCTCCCCCATCGTTACTAACCCCTGTTCCTAGGTGTGTAAAAGATTCCACATCATCTATACTTAGTCACTCCTTAAATAAAAGGTGATTATAACAGCTCCATCCCTCTTTGTCTCAATTAATATAAGGGTTAGATTAAAAAGTGATATATGACTGACTTGATGATATGGAAAGAAAACAAAAAGTTTATTGTGTTAAATTCCATCCACTTTTGCCAGTTGGTTTTCCTTAAATTGTCCTAAATATAGGAATAAGGTACAATAATAAGGGTTTAACCTAAATCGGTAACTTTGTCTTTCGGTTCTCGGGTCATTATAATATAATATATTTAATTCCCGATATAATCTGTCAACAATTGTATAATCTTGTGCAATATTGTTTAAATAAATCTTATTTTTCCCCTTTCTCCACAGAATAAAGACATTATAGAAAAGATTGAAAAACAAACACAAAGATGGCCAGCGTTGACTATCACGCTGTCGTCGACTCGATGAAGGTGCTGGGGATTATTTTCATCATCACCATATTTCTGTCTTCAGTTTGCTTGCTTATCAAACTTATGCACAAGAATATTTTAAATCAGCCTGGAAACGTCCTCACATTACGTCGACTTATGCTAATAGTCCTTACATGCGGAACGACATTATTTTCGCTCTTTCCTTTAGTCGTCAAAACACGTATGCAGTATGAAGAATCATACTTCCATACTTCATGCAAAACCTTAGTCCTATCATCGGTATACGAAAATTTTTTCTTTCCTTTCGTCTACGCCATTGGACTTTTAGTATTGGGAGCAGAATTGTATATGACGAAAAGAAATCCTTTTAATACACCATCTGTAGCTTTACGATTCATTTGTGTATCGTTTCCATGGGTTTTTGGATGTATCCTAGTGCTACCCCTCACTATGGCAGGGATAAATTGGAGTTTTCATTGCACTGCACCTTTTAGCAAAAGTCGTTCTCTTTCAATTATTTGGATTTGCAATCTTATTCCAGCTATTGCAGTCCTTCTGGTTGCCATTTTCTTGGCTTTCCAAGTTGGTGGAGATGACAACGATTATTTGAACCATCCTTCAGTGTCGTACAGTAGCAGTACTCAAAGAGTAGTTCATAGTAGTTCGTCCTCTTCTTCTCATGGAGGGGGATTTCAACAGGCGGCCAATCCTCCTGTAGGGTCTCTGATCCCAACGGCGCCTCAAATATCCCAACAGCGCCCAGACTCATCTCTCTTTCAGCAGCCTCCCTACGACTATGGAACAGCGCCTCCTCCCTACTCGTCTTGTTCGTTCCAACCACACCAACCTCATCACCATCAGTCTCAACCATATCAATATCCTTTGGACAGTGTCAAACAACAGCAGCATCACACACAACAACCACCCCCACCTTACCCTCCACCTCCCCCACCCAATTACGCCCCTCCACCACCAGGTTTTGGAACGCCATACTACGAATACGACCACAATGCACATCTGCAAAATCACCACATGCAGAGCATGCCACAATCGCAGTCATTTTCCCAACATCCAGCTATCAACAATTCACTTCCGGTCACTTCAACTTTACCAAGGACGTCGAATCTTTTGAAAGAAGCAAAGGTTTTCGCAATAGTTACTGCCCTTTTTGTCTTCTGCAGTGTCCCACAAGCTATTTTCAATGTTGCCTACCTGATGAATGAGGACAGAGTTGAAATGGACGATTTGTCGGAGAAGGCCATCGGCCAATTTGTCTCGTGGCTTTCCGTGCTGAGATGGCTACTCTTGAATATTTGCTGGTTCCTCTCATTTAAAGCTTAAAGTCAAAAACAGCAAAACATTTTTTCTTATCAAAGCGATGCGATTAAATTTCGTAACATTTTCAGGTTGTGAAAAAGTAAAAGTGATATATCTTTTTCTTTTTTTTTTCTCTCTTTTTTATTTTTAGATAATATGGTGCATGTCAGTTGAATTCAGACAAAGGGAGATAAGTAATAGAAGTTTGGGGGAGTGGGAGTTGGGGGGTGGGGGAAGTTGCGAAATTTATATTTTGATGAGATCGTTGATAAAATTAATTGATGAGTGCTCTTGCTTTGTGAAGATCATATATTTTAATTACAAGGAAAAGCTTAGCGAATGACGTTTTGCGTGGTATAGAGCAGTAAAGTTAGGTGCCCCAAACGTAAACAATAACAAGTTGCTAGTGATTTCCGTTAGGGACCAGAATAATTTACGCACAATATAGGTCTCCCAATTTTGTAGTTTGAGTTGTAGGCAATACACTTTCAGTATTGAACATATGTTTACATAAAATCTAAAAGTTGCAGAAATAATAATATAAGGCTAAATTATTATGAAAATCAGGCTCCGAATAATTCTCGTTTTGTTCACACCAGCGCAATAATTTGCTCTGGTCTAAAAATAGATAGACTGTAACTTTTGATAAATTTTAGAAAATTTTACC
>NC_088360.1:36864516-36887016 GCF_034508935.2 Berghia stephanieae
TAGATTTTGCAATTATCATTATCATCATCCTCCTACTCCTCATCTTTATCGTCATCCTCATCGTCATTGAATCACCATCGTTGTTTATATTTCATCATTGTCAGATTCCTCTCCTTCTTCTTCTGATGATAGTTATACTGCTACTATTACTACTACTACTACTACTACTACTACTACTACTACTACTACTACTACTACTACTACTACTACTACTACTACTACTACTACTACTACTACTACTACTACTACTACTACTACTACTACTATTTCTACTACTGCTACTACTACTACTAATGCGGCTATGTGGTCTAGTGGTATGACACTCGCTTTCGGATCGGAAGGTCCTGGGTTCGAGCCTCGCGCTCGGCGCATAGTTGAGTCCTTGGAAAAGGCTCTTTACTCACATTCTCTCATCGTACTCAGGTGTAAAACGAGTTCCTGGCCGTTAACAGCGTTGTCTTTGTCCGAAAAAGTGTAATATCGCCTAACAGGCGTCATGTCCCGTCCTGCATGTTAAATGTTGCTGTTGGCCAGGGACCCCTTGTAAAGCGCTTTGAGCACATTTAGTGGATACTGCGCTATATAAAGCTATTTTTTATTTTTTACTACCACTACTACTACTACTACTACTACTACTACTACTACTACTACTACTACTACTACTACTACTACTACTACTATTTCTACTACTGCTACTACTATTACTACTACTACTATTACTATTATTACTACTAACACTACTACTACTACGACTACTACTACTATTGTTTCTCTACTACCACTACTATTACTACAACTACTACCGCACTGCTACTGCTACTTTTAAACTATCGCCATTATAATCATGGTCACACTACTACTAGTACTACTACTACTACTACTACTACTACTACTACTACTACTACTACTACTACTACTACTACTACTACCATTACTACTACTACTACCACTATTACTACCACTACAACTACTACTACTACTACAACAACGACTACTGTTACTACCACGAGTACCACTACTACCACCACAATGCTACTGCTACTTCTTCACTATCGCCATCATAATCATAATCACACTCACATCCATTTCCATTATCTTCATCATCATCATCATCATCATCATCTGCCCCATTCTGCTATTGTGATCGAATTTCATATTATTATCACTAAACACCATATTATTATGTCATTCGAATAAAAAGCCAACGCATTTTGTATTCAGCTTATAACTCAGTGTTCTGTGTTTCTTGTATCTCTTCACACTATTGTATAGGGAATGAGATTAGCGGAAGAGTAGCGTCCCTTGATTGGACGTCACCATTACAGAGAGAACGTCAACATTGTTTTGTCCTCGCTTTCGGTGAAGTGTATCATGCCGCTTTCACCGGAAGCGAGGACGAGAGACGCATGCGCAAAATGATATGACGTTCTCTCTCTAAGAACTACTCCGCCGGTGACGTCTAATCAAGGGACGCTACACTTCCGCTAATCTCATTTCCTATTGCTGCTGCATGATCGTGTGCCATACTCAACTATGTCAGAATAGACAAGTAGAAAATCCCTCCTCCTGAGTGGTGTTCCTGACCTCCAATAGTATGCAGGGAGGTACTTGCTATATTATCTTCTACCCCCTCCCCCCTATGTCTGTTTTCCAATTGATTTCTATCTTTGCCTTGGAATGAGATTACTAAGTTTTGACCTGGCCGTGGCAGAAGTCCTTGGTTGGGAGGTAAACAGTTGAATGTATAGTTATAGTTTTGGGAAATGATATTTGTTTCTTGGAAATCATCTCTCTATTATGTATTGTTATTTTTTTAAACACATGATTCGTAAACATTTGAGAGTATCCCTCTAAGTGTATTCTTGTGTCGGTGTCTGGGTAAGACTTTTAGGTGATCTCAAACTAAATACACTGATATTTGCTCTTCTACATCTGTTCCCTGTTTGAACCGGTCCCCTTTGTCTTACTTTTCCTCAAGCCCTTTTAATTTTACAACTTTAATATTTTTACTATCCAATTTTCTTCCTTTTTACTAGCGCTGATATTACTATGACCTAAATGTAAAAACCTTAAAAACAATCAAACATGGTACGACTCATAACATTTCAGATTTGAAAATTCATCCAGGCTATACAAAGATAATTTAAAAAGTTACACCATTTCAGTGGCGCTGATGGCTGACATATTAATGTCATGTCTATGAAAAAAAGGCGTTTTACCACAAGCTTTGAATGTTATTATCGAAAGACTTTAAACCGAAACCAAAATAGCTTTAAATTTGTATTGGAGTTTGGGAAGTTTACAAGATGCACTTATTTGCAGGTCTGATAACCAACAAAGTTATGGGCTCAATGTTGTATAAACATTGCTCTCCTGGATGGGGTCCTCTGACCTCCCATGGGGGGCAGGAAGTCTCTTGCTGTGTCTTCTATCCATAATATCTGTTTTCCCTGTCCGTGTTGCTCTCTGTCTTTGCTCTGGAATGAGATTGCTCTGTGTTTTTTTCTTTGTCCTCGCTGGGAGGGAAGCAGTCAAATGTTTAGTACCTTTTCTGAAAGGTGATGTTTTTCATTGTTAATCATCTCTCTGTTACTGTCATGTTCTTTTATATTATTAGTTTTGAATAATGTATCTTGTATAATATTGAACTTTATAAACATTTGAGTGTATCTTTTTCTTGAGCCTGGATGGGACTTTTAGGTAATGGCAACATTCACACATCACTGGATTTCTCGTGGAATTTTCTGTTCCCTATTTAACCCAGTTCCTTTCGCCATCCCTTTCTTCGGTACTTTTAACTTCATATTATATTCTTATTTTTATTGGCGCTGAAATGACCCAACAGTGCCGTAAACCCCTAAACACAAAGTAACAAAACAGTGCAAAACATTTTCTATAACAATAGTGATAAAAAACAAGCCCATGATTGCGTTCGTGACAGACCTGCAAAAATGTGCACCTCGGAGATTTCTATTCACAACTGATCGGTAGGATATAACTGAATAAAGGTTTAAAATAATACTATGTTGAACATCGTCGTAGTTCACATCCTAGAACTGTGATAAGCGCTTAAATTTTCGCACTATTCTGCTGAAAAAATTCTAGAATTACTCTTTTCATTTTGGCCGAAAAACTTTTAAATATTACTCAATTGAAATACCCCCAACATGTCAAAATTACACACATTTTAGACTAAGTTTAGGAGCTCAGAATAATCGATTGATACTTGACTTGAAGTAATCATGTTCGGGCCAAAATTTTAAAAAATCCCGGCTTTATCAGGGCACAGCAGTTTTTCCCATGTGTGTTAATCAAGCCGCTGTTTGATTAAATGTGAATAGAAGTGATATCGTATCTTCAACCAGTTTATTTATAATGATTATCTGATGACATGCTCATCACACTGTCATATTTCTCATATTCTTAAAAAGCAACGAAAGGGGGAGGGTCACGATTTTAAAGCATATAAACAGCATGAAATTACGATTTCTCTGAAATTAAAAGATCTGAAATATAGAAGAAAACACACAATTAGTGCTAAAATAAGTGCTTTATCAGTCAGTCAATGTAACAGTCAAAGATAATATGTACCGTAATAATGTATTATCGTGTATATATTAAATATTCTTTAAAACCTCCAAACGCCTTTATCGTGAAGGAATCATAAACAAATCTAAGACAAAAATTAACAAAAGTATATATTTATTTCCATAAAAAAAATTTAAACAGGAAGTTAAAAAACAAAACAAAATTTTAAAATAACATATAAGACGCTGATCCATTAGCTGATGAAGTAGAATCTAAAAATTATAACAATACATATTTTCTGGGTCTGTTTGGATCATATAAATCAAAATGGTAGAATTCTGCCCTACTGCATTATAGTTTATAATATTATTTCATTCACATGAGGTACCAACAGAGGCATTGATTTGTCAATTGGAAACGAAAATTGATTATATCGTTTTTAACATGGAAATCAGAATCCGTAAGAGTCAGAAAAACTGGATGCCAAGACGTGTCATGAGTATTCTATCATAAAAGAAAAGTAAAATCAATCTGCAGAATAGGAATAAGATATTAACCAGTTAACTTCACGCTCTGGAAAAAGTCGTATTAAAAATTGACCAGAAGACTCGTCCTCCAAATATCGATCGGTTTAGATGACTTCGCAACGTTTTTTGCCAAGATGAGGGTCATTTAAACTGATCGATATCTGTTAGACGAGTATTCTGGCCATATTTTCAAATACGAGTTTTTTTCAGACGGCAGTAAACTGGTTAAGTGGATTTTCGCCTCCCCTGTTATATCCGATTACGCTCTTAAAAGTCCCTGCTACAGCCGGCAAATTTTACTAAAGGCAAAGGGGGAGAAACCAAAATGGGGATTTATTATGACCTGGTACCTGTTATATCTGGACCTGTTATACTGACGTTCCACTGTACGTCACAAGAAAACAACTTTTCATCAGTCTACAAAGGAATGTCCAAATATAATAATATTTTAGTAACTCTAATTACTCAGCCTATTGAGAGTATCAAGAGAAAACTTTATTGAATCAGTTGCATGAAGGGAAAAATCTCCCTATACCAATCAACCAAATGAATTTCACTATGAGACCATTGCTTAACTCTTGACCACAATGGCAATTCTTAAAAACGAGTATCCGTAGAACTTATGTTACAAAATACAGTGTCTATGTATACGTGCAATTGTTTGCCTTTCATAAATCAACTGAAGTCTTTAAACTACCCCACGGGTTCTTATTGTTATGTATACAAAGAAAGAGAATTTAAGTTTAGTGAAAGAGCAGAGAGAGAGAAAGAGAGAGAGAGAGAGAGAGAGAGAGAGAGAGAGAGAGAGAGGGGGGGGAGTAAGCTGACGTGCATTTTCAAATATAGATTCAAGTGCATGAAGTCATTTAAGGTGTTTTGATATCTCTACATATTGTCTGCCAAGCTACTCCGGTCAATAAATATCGAAATTATGATAATATTGCTTTTAGTATTCGCTGTTTGGCATAGAGAGTAGCTCATCGTCACGACATGTCGAAGTATTTACTGGAACCGAACTTCCGTCAATCTGACGTCACCTACAACATTGATGTGGTCTGCACGGTTGAATGGCTGGATACGATGGTAGAACTCCACAAAGTGCTGGTTGTTGACAGCGATCTGGAGATGGCAGACAATAACTTGTAACTAAAACAATCATAATTATCAATTAAACATTCATTTTTCTCTGGTCAGAATAATCTACATTCCGTATTCAATAAACATTAAACAAGAGGCTTGTTTCTATGGTAAAACAGAAGAAACAAAACAAAACTTCAACAACAAACGTCTGTGCACAGCGAATAGGCTGTCTCATGTGCCTTTGTGTGTTTTAATGGAAACATGTTGATATTATGATAATAAATATTTAATATAATAGCACTATTAAAAATTGAATTATCATTAGTTTAAGTACAACGCTGCCCCAATAGCTCAGTTGGTAGGACACTCGTTTCACAGGCAAAAGGTTCCGGGTGAAGATATTTTTTTCCCTGACCCACCTGTTCACCGGCAGTGATGGGTTGCTATGTCTGTCAGATCTGGCTGTTGAAAAGTACTTTGCGATAGACTAGCGTCCTATCCGAATGGAAGCAAGCAATTTCTATTGTCTGCATCCGGCTCCATGGACCCCATGGCTCTGATCAACTTCTAAATACATTGAGTTTATTGAGCTCTTCTAAAAGAAGGAAAATAATCATTAAATAAAGCCGGTACATAGCGAGTTGAATGGAATCTGAGGGTCGAAAGATAGATTATCGTAATCGCACATTATATGAGAAATTCCATGCCAACAGCAATCGTGAAAGCATTAATTAAATATAATGTATGGTTTTGAATCTAAGTTCGTTCAATTGACTGACTGTCTTAAAAGCCAAAGAGTAACTCCTTACATTTAGTGGACGACCAAGCCTTCAAGGAAAATTTTAAAGTTGCCCCCCCCCCCCTCCCCTGGCACATGTATATACTCCTTTGTTGTTTTCTTATATTTTGTTGTTGTTTTTTTTTTCAAAGCCTGACAATGTGACGTTATTTCAAACATAAAAGCAATGCGTCCACATTTAAAATCCAAAGTAAACACTAAACAAGTAAAACAATCCTATTCTTCAACACTGTCATCAAATTCTCTTTAGTGTGACACATAAAAAATATTCGACATGACAATTATGGTAAACTTTGAGTTCGTTCATTAAACTTTTAAAAATGTGAAAGCATGAACTCCACGAAGCCTCGAAATTGTTGGACAGGCCTGGAATCGAGAGAGAGAGAGAGAGAGAGAGAGAGAGAGAGAGAGAGAGAGAGAGAGAGAGAGAGAGAGAGAGAGAGAGAGAGAGAGAGAGAGAGAGAGAGAGAGAGAGAGAGAGAGAGAGAGAGAGAGAGCACGCGAATAAAGATGATTAAGACCGACGTGCACTTATTTTCAAGTCTGATAACCCAACCTTTTTAGGGCTCATTGTTCTGATGAAATATTCTCCAACCAACACAAGACACTGTCTATCATAACATTGTAAAATCAAGCCCATAATTGAGTAGGGTTATCAGACCTGATAAATAGTGCACGTAGACCAGGACCTCTCTTACCTTGAATGAAGCTGGCTCTATAAGGATCATCATTTGGAATGGTGTGTTTGGGTAGAAAGGGAAGTGTGTCAACTGCCTTTCCTCATTTCCATAATTCCCTCCCTGTTTGTGTGTCCTCACAACTTGGTTCTGACTATCTCCGTAATTGAATCTTACGTCAAAATGCATGGCAAAGTCACCAGAATCGTATGGGCCACATTGCATGTTCACTGTAAATCTAGAGAGTTAAAAATGAATTGAAAAAGTATGTGAGTCTATTGTAAATACCTGAAAATATTATTATTTTAATCATAGAGATTATAACATTCTAAAACAATTTAAATACTAAAGTTTATAGGTCAAATTAAATCAAAATTCAAGTTCTTTCATCAAAAAGAATATGGTAAAATTATCACGAGATATTTCAATAAAGAAAAGCAATAGAGAACACTAGCTTGGAGAAATGTGTTATAGATTACTTCAAGCTTGATTTCATGTTTTACAAAAAATCTCAAACACTGAACAGGATGTCGCAATGTGTTACTACAGCTGTTATCCAGTCTTTCATTCTATCAATATCAGGCACATCCGTTTATCCTGGACAAGCATTATCTTATTTCTCATCTTATTATTATCCACAATCAATCCTTAGAGATAAAATTAAAACTTCATGAAACACACAAACACAAAGCAATGACACCCCCACCCCTCCAACGTCACCCAACACACACTCGCTCACAAGCATAATATCACACATATTTGAAGGACGAGTATTCTGACCAAATGTTTAAATACGTGTTTTCTAGAGTACGGCAGTTAAGCTGTTAACTCACTCAATCCTAGAGATTTGTGCTACTTTTCAAAATTGGAAAAAATGTATTAAAAATGAGCATGTGCATAGATAGTTTTATTATATTGAACTACCATTAACATGTAAAAAATGAAAGACATCAGCTTTGATACGACGCCTATAATTTGTCTCAGAAAAATGTAATTAATAGGCATGAGGTAAAAGTAACCCGTGTAAACTACTGAAATAGTCAGTGTTAGGGTTGAGTGAGTTAAGATACTGTCGGAATGTGTGGTCCTTTCATGACTTTTGATTAGACAAGACAACCGTAATAGATGAATGTCAAAACAACTCAAAATTAGAAATCTGATTGGATCGAGTTCGAGATCAAGTTGATGAGAAGAAGCAAAGGGTATTGAACATCTATTATTGCAGTATTTCAGACGACGTTCATTTCAATTTCAAACTTTACAGGTATTATAGCCATAGCACTGTGAGGCTCATTTTTAAGCAACGATGAACATATGAGAGAACACAATCCAAGAACATAATGTCATGAGTGTAGGATGAGACATTTGTTTGAGCTTTATTCAAGAGGTGTAGCCAAGTGTTATTGGGACCGTAACTCATCTAAAACAGGACAGACATTTGTAACTTTCATATTCATATCTCACATTATGTGTTACCTGCTGGGGTTTGGGTTGGGGATTCCAGAAATGAAAACAATCTTTCCTGGTACAACACCTCCTTGAATTGGTGTTGTAAATGGTACGGGCTGAAATGAAGGAGGAAATTGTTTTCACGAAAAGTCCATACATTTTTTTGTATCGGTGGATGAACTAGAATGAGAACGAGTTGCTTGTCCACCCTTTTATAGGGAAGACAAATAGGAGGGGGAATTACGTCCAAAAAAACCCCATTGAATTGTGCAAATAACGGTTGAGAGCATGAAAATTACATAAGTTGTAGAATATGAAAAATCCTGTAATTTATGCTATATATGTATTTACGCGGTTATTTCCCTTGTTTAATATAGCTGTAATAGGGAAAATTTAAGGCCTTAAACCTAAACGTTATGATTAATTGCCAGAATGGTTCTATAGCAGATGGATTTTTAATGGGTCTTGGTAACCTGTATGCAAATTTTCATGCTTTCAACCCGAATTTGCACGGTTGTAGCCTAATTCCCCCTACTAAAAGTGGTGTCCCAAAAGTGGCGGGCGACAAATATTATTGTTTCATATGACATGTTTAGAATCTCTTCAAAAAAAGGAATTCGATTGTTTAGTATTTAGTTTTCGTAATATTTTAAGATCTGAAAAACCGCCAGTTATCTTATTACACAACGGAAATCAAGCCGAAAAGTACTTTGGATGAATAAATAAAGATTTCGTAATTTCGTAACTGTTGAGTCTGCTTGTCGACCAGCCAATATTCTCGGCCACATGTTATATTTACAGAATTACTTTCAATACGTTATACAGCATCCAATTTTTTAAAATCCAGTAATAAGAAAAGAAAAAAATTGTAACATGAGGTCAACAAAAATCGTACATGGAGTTTAGTTGGTTTAGAGTTTAAGTGAAATATAAACTAAGTACTCTGGTTTTTAAATTATTTTCCCCTTAAAAGTAAATAAGAAATATAATTTTATTAGAATTATTCATTTTCGTAGGATGATATTAATAGAGTAATATTATGGTGCAATAAAATTTTATTTACATTAATTAATTCATCCATTATCACTGATTTTTCATCTGATATCGTAATAGTTGTAGAATTACCAGCTAACTGTCGCACTCTGGAAAAAAACACGTAAAAGAAAAAATTTTGCCAGAAAACTTGTCCTTAAAATATCGATCAATGAGAGAGTTTTTGCCAAGATGACGGTCATTTAAATCGATTGATATTTGAAGGACAAGTTTTCTGGCCATTTAAAAAAAATACGGTACGTGTTTTTTTCAGAGTATGGTAGTTAACTGATTGATGACTCACGGGGTTGTAGATTGGGCCACCCATGCCAGGATAACCAGGTGCTGAGGGGAACTGGTAGGGAAGAGTAAAATAATATTATTGCATTAGTGTGACAAGTCTTTTAAAACTCTCTCTCTCTCTCTCTCTCTCTCTCTCTCTCTCTCTCTCTCTCTCTCTCTCTCTCTCTCTCTCTTTCTCTCTCTCTCTCTCTCTCTTTCTCTCTCTCTCTCTCTCTCTCTTTCTTTCTTTACTTCTTTCTTTCAATCTCTCCTTCTTTCGCTCCCTCCCTCCCCCCCCCTCCCCCTCTCTCTTATCATAAGATATTCATATTTTTCAGTAGCATTCAATAAAAGTTGATGATTTATATTATGTAGTTTTATAGGGTGTCAAAAAATCATTTTAGGCCCCAGTATAAGATTAATCATGGACCAATTAAACAATGATAAATATTGGAGAAACACCCTGACTCAATTAATTGATCGTTCCCCCACAAGAATAAAAAAAATAAGTATGGTGTATAATGACTTCCTGTTGGCCACTCGCCAGAGGATATCCCTCTAACAATTACAACAGAGATGCCAACCTATGGAATCAGAATTCTTTTGGGAGAATAAATGTGTGATTCTCTCTCTCTCTCTCTCTCTCTCTCTCTCTCTCTCTCTCTCTCTCTCTCTCTCTCTCTTTCTGTCTCCCCTCTCTCTCTCTTTCTCTTCCCAAGGAAGAATCCGGCAATTTTTAGATGTTTATCAAGTATCAATGCCTTCTCCTAAGATTTCACTTTTCATATTACTAAACGATGTGATAGATTCAATTACGGTCCTTGCAGCTTGATCTATAGAATAGAACTATCTTCTATCAGCTTAGAAGACATATAATATACACAGACGAACGTTTTTCTGCCCCTTATTCTGTCCTACCATTAGAGTTAAAGTAGCTAGTCTTAGACTAGATAATCATAGTAATTAGCAGCTATGTGGTCGAGTAACATGACACTCGCTTTCTGTCCGGAAGGTCCTGGGTTCGAGTCCCGCTTGAGCGGCGCATAGTTGGGTCCTAAGAAAAGCTTCTCTATTCACAATCTATTACCGTACTCAGGTGTAAATTGAGCAGATAACAACGTTATATCTGTCGGAAACAAAATTGTAATATCGCTTAATAGGCGTCATGTCCCGTCCTGCATGTTAAGTGTTGCTGATTGATAGGGGCCCCTTGTAAAGCGCTTGAGTACGTTTAGTGGATATTGCGCTATAAAATAATCTAATCTCAAGAGTAACCAGCAATTATTGTTTTCGCCTCGGATATAAAAACCGATAAAATATTGGCTCTATGAGCCCCATGGTACCAAGGCAATTTCTCCTTTATTTCGTGACCATACACTATTATATTTCTTACTGAGGGTGCAGGGGGATAGCTGGGGGCAGGAGGGTAGCTGGGAACACCACCGGCAGGGGGATAACCTGGAGTTGGGAACTGGGGTTTTGGAGAAGGAAAATAAGATTCTTTATTATACTTTTGTATGTCTGAATCCGTTCACATCATGAGTGTGTGTGTGTGAGAGTGTTTGTGTGTGTGTGTGTGTGTGTGTGTGTAAAGGAGTGAGTGAGAGAAACAGGGAGAGAGAGAACGAGAGAGAGAGAGAGAGAGAGAGAGAGAGAGAGAGAGAGAGCAATTTGGGAGGTATGAGAGATTTTATTTTATATGTGTTAAGTTTTCTTAAGCTTTTTGTTGGCTTCCTTCTATGTCATTGTATTTCCTTTTTATCGATTATAGAAAGAAAGTGCAGAACAATACTATAAATATCTAAATAAATGTGTAAACAAATATTAATAATATTATGTTATCAATGCGGACTGAAAGCAGTTTCTATTTAATCGAAGTTAATATTTTTATAATGAGCTGATAATTATAGATATACATTAATAATAATACTAATGATAATAATAATAATAAACTTTATTCGCCCTTTTCGGAAATTGTACAACAGACGTGGCACGGAAAGGAGGTGGATTAAAATGTTGACATTAAAAATGCACAAAAATCAGCATTAAATAACCTATACAATACCTCAAAATAAATAAATAAGAATAAATATGAATGTATCTTTTACATGCAATACAGTGAATATTATATAGATATAGATAAGATGTAGGCTTTGTAGAATAAAAATAAATTTGATTATTAATTTCGGAGTAGATACGTCTATATTTAGTATCACAATCTAAAATATTTCACTGCAGATGTTTTGAAAATAAAAATGATGTAGAAACAGATCAGTGAGTAGATCTAGATATAGATAATATATAATCTACATAATCTTTACGCTAAAATTATCTATAAAAATGTAAACCATATACACAGCGAGGAACAACAGTGAAATAAATAGTACAATAGAGGTTCATAATTCTTGCATATTGAATAATCTGATGCTTGTCGGGAGAAAGTAATGTAAACGGTGCTTCTCGAAGTTCGAAGAAATAAATAACTGTAAAATTGAATGTAAGAATCAATTAACGAAAATATACGAAAACATATTAAATGGACGTTTCGGGTATCCCCTTTATCAACAAAACAGGGTGAATGAAACACTACAGACGAATGAGAAAATGTGGTAGTGGCGTTGTTAAGATGAATAAACAAAAACATTTATGGGCGTGAAAGGAACGTTTACGTCTTTCGCTTTTGGCTTTGATGGAGAGAGCCCAGTTACGTCTAATCAATGGATACTTACTGAAGGATGGCCTCCTGAAAATTGAATGTATGTAATTATGACTTCTCCTTCAATGTAAATATATTGGATGCTCTCCCTTGGTAAACGGTTATTGAACTCACAGAAATGGCGGTTGTTGACACTGATCTGGAGATTGGAAATGAAAATTGATAATAAAACTTTCATTAGAAATATTTCAAGGGTCAAATAAAGTTTGAAATCATAAAGGTAATGAAATCTCAGTTCGTAAAGAACTCCTTCACAAGCAAAGGAACGGAAATCGATCCCGGGTGCAGATTTTTTTTTTCTGACATCATCCCTCCCATCAAGGGAGTAATTGGGTAGCTGGGTCTGTTAGATCTGGCGGAAAGTACTTTGCGATAGACTAGCGTCCTATATGTTCGTGATATGACTCACTTGGTTCACTCTATAAGCTGTCGCGAATGACTCAAGCCTACGTGCAAATTGACTTGAGCACATAATTTAACAATGATATCACGCGTGCAGGCTCCAAACTTCTCTAGCATTCGAAGACAAACAATCAATCAAATGATGTCCACCAACGTCCACAGTCATCAAGAATTAAACGTTCACTACTGGCATGATGAATATATTTCGGTATACTTACTCTGAATCCATGGTGATGGGCCTTTATTTGAAGTTGAAAATGGTGTCCTTTTTTGAATGGGCAACCTCCGCTAGTCTCCTCTTGGCCCCATGAGCCTCCTTGCATGTGGTTACGCACCACCCGACTCTCCTCAACGCGAGGATTGAAGTGTAGAGCGCAATCCTGGTCATATGTGGGGCCGACACACAGATTGACGCTGAACCTGAATTGTAGATAAAAAACCTGAGTTTAAGTCTCTCTCTCTCTCTCTCTCTCTCTCTCTCTCTCTCTCTCTCTCTCTCTCTCTCTCACACACACACACCCACACACAAGCGCACACAACACAGGCTTTATATTATATATATATATATATTAAATATATTATAATATATATTATATATATAAATATATATATATATATATATATATAATATAAAATATATATATATATATATAATATATATATATAAATATATATATATATATATATATATATATATATATTAATATATATATATATATAATATATATATATATATATATATATATATATATATATATATATATGAAACATAACATTTATAGAATCCAACATACTATCCAACATAAAACCAGTTTAAGACGATCATATTTACGTCTCTGGCTGTGAAAAAGCAGTGTTGGTCTGAGGGCTGAGGGATATCTTTGTTACATAGTTTCTATGGCATGAATCCTGCCCACACGACTAAAGCGGCTTTCTGGTTTGGAAGCCACACTTGTCGATGACATATCAGTCTAGGGTTCGAGTCAGTCACACTGTGAGTTTGTCCGGTCGAGTCCTTGATAAAGGTTGTCTACTCACATATTCTCACCATAGATCTTTTAAAACTAACAGTATAGAGCTCGTGTATAGATGTTTTTCTTTGCCAACGTACCTGGAGCAGTTTAAGGGCACTCTTCCGCTGATGACGACATCTGTGCCAACTTGAATTCCACCGCTGATACGGCCAGAGTAGGGGACGACGATCTGAAATGGACCAAAACAGATTTGATTTCATGATATTTTACACATACATCATTTCAATTATATCTATGGTGGCTATTGAAACTGAAATAAAGAGAAGGAAATGGGGGCTAGTTTGGCGATACCCTCAGAAATCCTGCAAGCAATATCACCAGGCAAACTTTGGACTGGAATCCGCAAGGAAAGAGGAGGGATGGTCGACCAAAGCAGACATAGCGACGAGGCATTGAGAGCTAGGCCCAAATAAGAGTAAAAAAACCGAGTCTGATGGAAGAGTGTTGTTGTCGCCCTTTGTTCCATAAGGAACCAAGAGGCTTAAATAGAAACTATGGTGGCTACGGCTTTTGTGACCAGTTTTGAAACAAAGTCTAGCGACATCGAGCGTGGTCAGTGACTGGATTGATGACATTGGTAGTGGACTATGGTCCCCGCTTCGTTTCGGTGTGTATGCTACTGTACTTTATTTATTGATGGATTAAAATGATTCCGAATTTGTTAAAAAATTAATGAATCCGAGAAACCTGGCCAGGCGGAGTTGTTGTACCAGAAAGGTCGCGGATTCGAGCCCCCGTCGTCGCCGCGAAACTTTTATTCTCTGTTGTCTTCTAACATTTGCATTGCCCTTTACTCTACCAATACTTGCATACAAATGATAAAAATCGCATTTGTCGCTTAAAGCCAAACCTGTGCCATATAATTCAAATTGAATGGCCTGATTATTGCCCACTGTACTTACACACCTTATCTACACCTCTGATAATGTTCACCCTTATGGTTGAACACGGTCTTTTAAGTCATAACAATGAATGATAATTTCCTATATAATCAAATGGATGATTCATGATCAAGATTGAACAAATCTAATTTGACAATTACTTGATTATTTATTATTATGTAGAAGATAAAAATAAGAAACCAATCCTCTTCTCCTCTGAAGAAAAGAATAACAGTTTTACTGGTTCCAGCTAATGACATAGTCAATTACATATTTATTTTAAAAAACTAGAGCATATATCTAGCGCAATATTCACTAAAAGTTCCCCAAGCGGTTTACAAGGGGCCCCAAGCTAACAGCAACACTTAACATGTAGGATGAGGTGTAAATCATAATTTATCAGAGTTTGATGTATGATTATTATCGTTGTTGCTTTCATGATTATTTTTGTCATTAATATTTCATTCTACTATGAACTTTGTACATTTATGATTCATTCGATCATGACCAATTTTCAATTACTCTATTACTCTATGATAGTAATTTTCAATTTTAGATTGCCGGATTGATACATTTTTTCTTACATTCAAAGTTGTGTATATATGTCTGTGAATGCTACAATGCAAGCTATATGGGATTATGTAACTATAAACTGTTGTATAAGGCATTTAAAGGATAATTCCTATATGAAGCCTTTAGTGAGATAAGATAAGATAAGATAACATTTTTTTTCTCGAATGAAGCAACGCAGCTAACTGTTGACGGCGAAGTACTCGTTTTACATATGAGTACGGTGAGGAAGATGAGAGTAAATAGCCTTTTCCGAGCAAGGACTCAACTAAACGCCTCTCAGAGCAGGACTCGAACCCTTGGCCTTCTGGTCTGAAGATGATTGTCATTTCCAAAGACTACATTATGATGGATCCACCATGGTCTGATGTTGACTTTCTGGTCATCTCATTTTTGCTTTAAGTTTTCATCATCTAATTCATTACGACACAATACCAGTTTGACACGACAGGTCGCATATGTGGCGCGGTGGCTCAGCGGAACGGTGTCACAAATAACAAGCGATGTTAAGCATGGCCGGTGGCTGGATGACTGACCGTGATTTTTGAAATTAAATCGTGGTCTTTGGGTAGGGTGGAGGTCCTGATATCTCAGTTGGTAGAGCATTCGCTTCACACGCAAAGGGAGCGAGATCGATTCCGGATGCAGTCGTGATTTTTTTCTGACCCCTCCCAGTCCACACAACAGTGATTGGGTAGCTAAATCTGTTAGATCTGGCATAAAGTACTTTGCAAAGGATAGCAAGCAATTGGTATTATCCGTTCAACGCTCTAATGGCTCTGAAGGACTACATTTTTGGGTAAAGCACTTAGCACACATTACCCCACTTGACTCATGTGTGAAATAGTGACTGGTTACAGGCACTGACGGTTATTAATAAAGTGTTATCAGGCGACTGATACTGTACGAATTGGAAAAATGGTTCCAGATGGCATGCTTGGGGAATAAAAGAAACATTGTGAAGCGCAGTGAGCATGGTAAATAAATGGAAATGCTCTATATAAATGTTCATATATATTTTTTCATACTTTTGTATGTCCATCTTGCCGTTTCCATTAACATTAGCATTAAATGATGCTAAAAACAAAAACGCGTGTGCTCTCACTTCATTGCAAAATAAACAAATGGACATCCAGTTGTACTTTAACGTATATTATGTTAAAATCGATGGGTCTGACTCTTACTCTTACATCAACTGATAACGATGTAGGTACTTGTATAATGAGACTGAATTTGTCCAGACAAATATTGGTAGCTGTTATCTTTATCTCAATGTTCAATATCTTGGTCATTTATACGATGATACCTATTATTATTACTGTATTATAAATGTCTGTAAATAATTACCTAAACGCGTTTACTCTTCCGCTTCCAAACTCATTAGAAGTGTTTATGTAAACAGTTCTTCATAGGACTAATAATGAATAGGTTACATATTGAATCATAAAGTGGCATAACTATTTTAGTTTCAGTAGGCAGATTCTTAAGATTACAGCACGTAAATGAGCGAGGATGGACGATTTTTATTGCCACCAGCATATATTTGGACTTGAAAATAGGATGCCATCACTCTGAAACCAGTCGATCAATTATAAAAGATATGTATCCAGTCCTCCGAAAGAATAGCTTCACACTTCCATTGAGATTGGAACCAGCTTTTTTCTACATCACACATTTGTCCCCTGCTGTTTACAAGTTTAAAAGCTTATGTGGAGACGTTGCATGGATTTAATAATCAATTAAAACGAACAATGAACTTTGCTCGGATAATCAATCAGAGTGTGTTTCTTCCTTATTACTCCTTGATCCCTCTAACAAAAAGCTCAGAATACACATCTAAAAACATGAATTGGATAAATAGCCAGATACAGGACAAATTACACTATATATATATATATATATATATATATATATATATATATATATATATAGAGAGAGAGAGAGAGAGAGAGAGAGAGAGAGAGAGAGAGAGAGAGTGAGAGAGATGGTGTCAGAAAAACCCATCTTTGTTGAAGGTCTAACCTAAGACCTTTATTTTGGATCCGTAGGCTGAAAAGATTTATCTTGATTAACATTATTTTGTTTCCGGTCTCACAATCTGCTGTTTCGGTATACATACCTCTGATGTAACACAATTTCACTAACTATACATGACACGGTGTGCTCGTAATTTTCATTTCCTCATTCCGAGCACCGGCTTTGTATTCAAACACAAACCATATAATAGAATAGTCATACAATGAAACGTGTTGTATGAGAGTATTGCAACTACGGACAGTCCACCGGCCCACCGGATTTCTGATAAAATTACACTTCCTTGTTTCCACCTTTTTTGTTACAATTATGACAAGGTTAACATTTAACATAATATTGCCGGTACCGCGTTCGACCCACTTTCACTTTACCCTTCTGAAAAGAACCTCAGGTTCGAACCTTTCCTAACACCCTGGTGGTAAAGTTATTATCTGGGAAGGCTGTTAACTTAACATGCCCTTACAGAGAGAACGTCAACATAGCATTGCGCATGCGTCTCTCGTATCAACTGAGGAAATCTATCGTTTGGTTAATGAGATATCACGAATTATATTAAAGAAATCACTTTTCAAAATGTTATGATATACATACTTTTATAAAATAAAAATATAACCAATAAACTTATTTTGATGAAAAGTTTACAGTGATGTGTTGCAAAGAATGAAAAATAAAAAGGAATGTTCCCAAGGTTAAGATAACCCTCCGTGAAATCACTGACTTCGCGGTTCGATAACTCAGACAAAAAGATCGCTGAGAAACAATTTAACTGGTGCATCACTAGTCAGTGCACTGTGAAATTTTCACCAAAAAACGTTTATTTTTTATAATTTTATTTTATAAAAATATGTAGGTATATAACAACATTTTTAAAGTGATATCTCATCAACCAAACGATAATATATTTCCTCAGTTGATAAGAGAGACGCATGCGCAATGCTATGTTGACGTTCTCTCTGTAAGGGCATGTGTTAACTTCCATTTTTACCCATCCTATCGTATACGACCATGAAAAGTAGAAGGTAATCCCTGGTAAATCAGTGTCGTTTTTGTCCAGGATTCAGCTTCACAAACGATTTAAAAGGCCGCAAGCATCGATTTAAAAAAAAAAAATAAAATAAATACTCAATGCAAATTGTCCACCAGGTCATGTAAACATTGGAAAACATCTAGAGAATGCTAATGGACTGCTGTATAAAATAACAAACTTCGAAGTTTATTTCTTAATATTATCTAGATATTACGATTTTCCCCACTATAAAAATTTACCAGTCGATACTGTGACTTAAGAATAATTAATTAGTGTATAAGATATATACACTGCTATTTCAAGCAGACAGATTATACAAGAAAAACAACAGCTCTTCTGGGACTAGGTTGGAGCCGCAATCATTTTCCTAAATGAGTTAAATAAATAATAATAATATAATAATAATAATAATAATAATAATAATAATAATAATAATAATTAATAATAAATAATAATAAATAATAATAATAATAATGAAATAATAATATAATAATAATAATATAATAATAATAATAATAATAATAATAATATAATAATAATAATAATAATAATAATAATAATAATAATAATAATAATAATAATAATAATAATAATAATAATAATAATAATAATAATAATAATAATAATAATAATAATAATAAATAATACTATTATTGTCACATAAATATGGCAATTTCTCATTTAGTTACACTTGTTATAACGTTAAACGATAACTGTAACATTGAACAGATATTTCACTCCTACTTATTTTCTCTCTCTCTCTCTCTCTCTCTCTCATTCTCTCTCTCTCTCTCTCTCCCTCTCTCTCTCTCTCTCTCTCTCTCTCTCTCAACATAGCATTGCGCATGCGTCTCTCTTATCAACTGAGGAAATATATTATCGTTTGGTTGATGAGATATCACCTTAAAACGATAATTGTAACATTGAACAGATATAAGTTAGTTTTAAATATAAAATTGTCATAATGGGCTTTGATCTGCTTTGCTTCCCCTTCTTATATCAGTTTCGCTCCGTGGCTCAGCGGTACGTTATCTTGTCTTATCACAAAAGTCAAGTAACGCTGAGCGTAATCTGTTACCGGATGGGTGATCGTGATTGTGGAAAATCCAGGTCCCCACGGTGTGTCCTTGGGTAAGGCATTTTACAAAAATTACCCCACTAACTCAGGTTTGAATGAGTACCTGGCTATAAGGCAGTGACCGATATTGTAGGGGTGCTTGTACAAAAAGGACGCTTAATCGGCCAGGCGATTAGTACTGTATGAAATGGTAATATGGTTCTATTTGGCTTGCTGGGAGAGTTAATGAAACAATGCGAAACCCATTTAGCACGGTTGATCCGTGAAAATACGCTATATAATGATCATTTCTATTCATACATTTTTATTTTATATCTATTCAAATTTATCGCATCCTCAAAATAAGTAATCAGCAAATATATAGATCAACGTTTTCTTCCATCGACGATATTAGATAAACGAGATAAAAGACGAGTAAAATAACATGCCTTATTACGTGTAGACAAGTTATCAGTCTATCGGATCACGTGATAGGCGATAACCAACAACCCGAAGGCTGCCAATCTACATTGAAAGAACGCCTATTTTAGATTTTGACCAATAAAAAAACTTTAACTCCATAATATCGATGGTCGGATCAAACCTCTGAATGCTCGATTTTCAGTTTTTCAAAACTCTGAAGTCCACATACGGACTTTGCGCACCATGTTTTATTTAATTTTGGGCGTACCAGACTTCTGATGACATCAGAGTTTTGATCCGCCAATCGTGAAAATCGGGACTTCAGAGGTTTGATCCGCCAATCGTGAAAATCGGGACTTCAGAGATTTGATCAGCCAATCGTGAAAATCGGGACTTCAGAGGTTTGATCCGCCAATCGTGAAAATCGGGACTTCAGAGGTTTGATCCGCCAATCGTGAAAATCGGGACTTCAGAGGTTTGATCCGCCAATCGTGAAAATCGGGACTTCAGAGGTTTGATCCGCCAATCGTGAAAATCGGGACTTCAGAGGTTTGATCCGCCGACCATCGACATAATATATATATATAATATATATATATATATATATATATATTGTGTGTGTGTGTGTGTGTGTGTGTGTGTGTGTGTGTGTGTGTGTGTGTGTGTGTGTACTTATCGACTAGACTCCGATCGTGTCAAAAAAAAAAAAAAGAAGTCTCAAATCTCTGACCTCTTTGAAGTCTCATTGTAAACATGTTGAGATTTATTAAATTTTTTTTTACGATTTTGGGGTCATTTTGATAACGTCAGATTTTTTTCTTCTTGCTAAATTGTAAAAAAGAGTCGTTTGTCGATGAACGGGTGAATTGTGTTAAAATTACGATAATGATTTGTGTCGATAAGCCGATATTATTATCAGTCGCAAATGCGACAATCGACCGGCCTGACATTACTGAGACTTAGTATTATTTTCTTGCTACGCCCCCTTGTTCGGCCTATGATATTATAGTATATTAATGGTACCATTAGGTTCATCCATATATCGATTTGTTGGTCGTTGTGATGGTCGTAAAAGCCAATAAATAAACTGAGAATATTGCTTGTGACAACATGAGCAACGTATTTCAAAATAAAAATGTTAAAGACATTAATGAAATTTAAAATGTCCTTGAAAGGGAACTTTGGGTTTTAAAATACACATATGGCTGAGTATTCATAATGTCAATAACAAGAATTGATAGGGTTTTTTAAAAATATGTATCAAATTTTTTAATTTTTTTTTTTTTTTTGGGGGGGGGGGGGGGGGGGGGGTCGGGGGCGTCTTATCTTCTTGTAAATTTTCTTCTATGTTTTTATCTATTTCCCCCTTTCTAACATTTTTATCTCAAAGAAAATGCAATATGTAATGTACAATGATTGTTACTTATGTTTTAAGGGCATTCAAGGTACACTTGGTCCATTTTAGAGCTCAATACTACTGATATAATATATGATGACACCACAGCTTAACATCTTGTCTTTTTTGTTCTGTCGAAGAGACGCTACCTCGCTTGACGCAGGTGGTAAAACGTAGTCGGAGTTAGGATATCTTGATATTATTATATTAGAATAAAAGGTCAAGGGAAATTATGAACTGGAAATATTGATCGAAATGAGCTGCTGCGGGGGGGGGGGGGGGGGGGGGGGGGATAAAGATGGCATTATTAAGCGCATGGACCATGGCGATGATTGTGAATAAAATTGGGGCAGGTATTCGGGGGTGGGGGGTGGGGGGGGAATAAACATCCTGAAAAGTCGTGTATTACACTGCTACACAAAATAAGAAGGAAAAATAAATTGTTTGGTATTGTTTTTGTTGGCTGTTTTCTATCTGTTTTGAATTTATATATGTGTATATGTAGGTATAGATAGTATGCAGATGACGTCACTCAGGCCTTTGTTATTGTTTTTGCCATCCGCGTTTGTGAGTTGTTCTCACTAAACTGGATAAACCAGACTATAAAAGTTCATGGTTACACAGAGTTTGTGTGTTGGTCCGTTATACTTCCGGATGGCAATGTTGTGAACTCCTTGGCCAAGCGCATTCTATCTATACAATTTATGCACAGGCAGTCCTTCAGAGCCAGTAAAGGCCCATATCAAAGTTTCTATAGCGTGAAAAGGACAATAACAATTGCTTGCTATCCTTTTCGCCAGACCTAACTGACATTGCTGGGTGGCCAGTGGGGTCACAAAAAATCTCGACTGCACCCAGGATCGATCACGGTCCCTTTGCGCGTGTAACGAGTGCCATACCAACTGAGCAATTTAGCATCAAAGGTATTATATAAAACAAAGAAGAGAAGGAAATCTCATTCTAACTCTATTCGTCTTAACGGGGAAAATAATAATCTAAATGAAAATACAAAATAACTCACATTATTTCCCATTGTATCTTGTTGGGTCACAGCACGCTATGGATGTGTTATGAATGAGAACGTTTATGGTGTTTCAATGCACATTTATATCCTGTACAGACACACACCATCTTACCCACCCACACACACATATCTCCTGTCTGCCAAATTGACATTTACTGTAAACATGTGTTTTTAAGGGTTGAAAAAAAATGATGTTCTCGGAGATAGAGAGAGAGAGAGAGAGAGAGAGAGAGAGAGAGAGAGAGGAGAGAGAGAGAGAGAGTAGAGAGAGAGAGGAGGAGAGAGGGAGAGATAGAAAGAGGAGAGAGTTAGAGAGAGAGAGAGAGAGAGAGAGATGGAATTAGGAAAAGAAGGGGAGGGGGGGGGGGGGGGGGGGGGGAGGGGAGAAAGAGAGAGAGGGGTGGGGGGGGGGGGTGTGTGTGAATGTTTCAGTTTGGATAGGAGGTTATTGAATGAAATATTCCATTACCTAAAGCAGACCTCGTCACCCTAAATATTGCTGGTTACAATTACAATTATTCAAATTAATGGGGACTTGAACAGGAATCATTTGCGTGCCAAT
>NC_088360.1:36894516-36939516 GCF_034508935.2 Berghia stephanieae
GGCCCCCGACTTTGTGTATCTATTGAAATTATTTTGCCTCTTGTGTGATTAAGTACGAGCATAGTCTTAACAGTATAACTTCGTTGTATCGAAAAACATTTAGTGACCTAAAACATGTCGTTATAACGCGATTATGCTACTCAATTTAATGTTAAATAGAGATCCGATATCTTTTAAAAGTCATGAACTCTGCACCAAGATCCAATAGAGCAGTAAAATTACGTGCCCCAAACGTAAACAAAGGTCTAGAAGCACATGTGGTGGTGGTTGTAGTTGTAGTAGTAGTGATAGTGATGATGATGTGGTGGTGGTTGTGGTAGTAGTGGTAGTGATGATGATGTGGTGGTGGTGGTTGTAGTAGTGGTAGTGATAATGATGTGGTGCTAGTGGTTGTGGTAGTAGTGGTAGTGATGATGATGTGCTGGTGGTGGTGCAGTAGTGGTAGTGATAATGATGTGGTGCTAGTGGTTGTGGTAGTAGTGGTAGTGATGATATTGTGGTGGTGGTTGTAGTAGTTGAGGTAGTGATGATGATGTGGTGGTGGTTGTAGTAGTAGTGGTAATGGTAATGATATGGTGGCGGTGGTTGCAGTAGTAGTGGTAGTGATGACGATGTGGTTGTGGTGGTTGTAGTAGTAGTGGTCGTGATGATGATGTGGTGGTGGTGGTTGTAATGGTGGTGGTTGTGATAGTGTAGTAGTAGTAGTGATGATGATGGAGTGGTGATCGTTGCAGTGGTGATGATGATGTGGTGGTGGTGTAGTGGTAGTGATAATGATGCAGTGGTGATGGTTGTAGTAATTGCGGTAGTTATGAAGTGGTAATGGTGGTTGTAGTAGTAGTCGTGACAGTGATGATGTGGTGGTTGGAAAACACATTATAGGTTATTATAATACATGATTACACACATTCATTTTTTGACAGCTTCATTGTGCCATAGATATACGCAACAGTTCTGAATCATTTTATTGTGGATTTTGATATTGTTTGTTGTTTTTCTTGTGTCGTTATGTTGACATAGAGGCCGAATGAATGGTAATGCTTACATTCCCAGCCCAAGATATAATGGCGCTGAATGCTTTCATTGGTGGACACTTTTTAGGCTTCGTACGTATTCTCATTCGTTTAATTCTATGGTCACCATAAATGTAATTTTTCATCAGCATGTGTGAAAATTAACCTTAAGAAGAACACGCAGATAATAATAGCTAAGTAGCTACATGATTATCATTATAAATATCATTATTAATAACCAGTTAATTTTCATACTCTATGAAGTTACGTATTCGAAAATTTAGGCAGAAGACTCGTCCTTCAAATATCGATCGATTTAAATAACCCTCATATTGGCAACAACTCTCAAACCTGGGACTTTGAAGGACGAATCTCTCCAGAGTACGTCAGTTAACTGGTTAATATCACATTATGTGAAATATTTTTAAACTCTCTCTGTCTCTCTCTCTCTCTCTCTCTCTCTCTCTCTCTCTCTCTCTCTCTCTCTGTCACTCTCTCTCCTTTAAAAAAAAATAATAGTTCGACTGGAAATGTCTCTCCTATCATCTTATTATTCTGACAATAATACACGTATTTTTTTCCAACGGGATATTCATTAAATCATTTATACTCAGAGCAGCAATACTCTGTGTATTGAATGAATTTTTCCTTTGCGTGGGAGTGACAATCGTCTAATGGACACCGTGAAATTCCAGAAATCTACAATGCCATTTGTAATGACGAGCATGAACACGAGGAGGTTCCCATACGTAGTTCGTAGTGAAATCATAAATTTATACGACATACCAATTCTGCAATCTTTGAAAAAAAAAATATTAATAACTTTGGCTAGAAAACTCGTCCTTTAAATTTAGATCGATTAAGATGACCCTCGTCTTGGCAAAACCTCTCAAACCTTGAACTATGCAGAATTCCTAGGTTTGAAATTTTTTGCCAAGATGAGGGTCATTTTAATCGATCGATATTTGAAGGACGAGTTTTCTGGCTAAAAAATTTAATGCGTTTTTTTTCTTCTAAGTACGATAGACTTGGTCACTTTATCGTGGGAGATAAGCTGCCTTTTCCGTGTTACGATTTACTTCCTGGATTGAAGGCTCTGAATACCCAAATGACGACTACTAGTGGACCAGCATTATTATTTCATTCATCTACGGACTTGTTGATTTACGCATATTATTATTACTTCCTTTTCGAGTTATTTAAAAGCGCTTTAAAACCATCTACCCCCCCCTCCCCCCCCCCCTTCCCAACCATCCCAACCCTTCCACATCCCCGCGGCCCCCGACTTTGTGTATCTATTGAAATTATTTTGCCTCTTGTGTGATTAAGTACGAGCATAGTCTTAACAGTATAACTTCGTTGTATCGAAAAACATTTAGTGACCTAAAACATGTCGTTATAACGCGATTATGCTACTCAATTTAATGTTAAATAGAGATCCGATATCTTTTAAAAGTCATGAACTCTGCACCAAGATCCAATAGAGCAGTAAAATTAGGTGCCCCAAACGTAAACAAAAGTCTAGAAGCACATGGCAAACCTCATGTTCCTGTCTTGACAGCTCAAGTTCCAATGTAAATTATAGAAAAAAATAACCTTTAAAATTTGTCTGTTAGGTGGCAAAAGAAACACATATTCATAAATACTCGATCATGCATCAAATAATGTCTAGATATGGATATTTTATGGAACAAAAGGTAAAATTTGTCAAAAGTTACAGTCTATCTATTTGTAGACCAGAGCAAATCATTGCGCTGGTGTGAACAAGACGATAATTATTCGGAGCCTGGTTTTCTGAATAATTTACCCGTATATTATTATTTCTGCAACTGTTAGATTTTATGTAAACATATTTTCAATACTGAAAGTGTATTGCCTACAACTCAAACTACAAAATTGGGAGACCTATATTGTGCGTAAATTATTCCGGTCCCTAACGAAAATCACTAGCAACTTGATATTGTTTACTTTTGGGGCATCTAATTTTACTGCTCTATACTGCCGTACTTTGAAAAAAAAAAACCACCACAAATTTAAAAAGTTTTGGATGGAAAGCTCGTCCTTTAAATATTGATCGTTTACAGTGACAATAGATCGATAATATAATTGAAGGACGAGTTTTCTTGCTAACATTTTAAATACATGGTTTTTCAGAGCAAGGGCTAACCCACACCGGAGACTGACTCCGACGACCCGACACTGCTGTCTTTCGAATAAAGATGTCGGGCACGGACAAAATACTAAGAATAAAGAGAAGACCTACCCATACCAAGCAGCCGACGTCCTCTGCCGTTTTTTTTCGAGCTTGGTATGGGTAGGTCTAGCGACTCTTCTCTTTATTCTTAATATTTTGTCCGTGCCCGACTTCTTTATCCGGAAGACGGCAGAGTTCGGCAGTGCAGGGTCTTCGGAGTCAGTCTCCGGTGTGGGTTAGCCCTGTGACGAAAGATTTTCTTTCACTGCGTGTTTCTTTATCATCCGTCAGCGTCCCGTTCAAAACCACTTCAAACCTAGTGGACGAGACATATATTTGATTAACACCTCCAGTAAGATAATCAAAACATGGACAGCCTTTCTCCAATAAAGCTCCAAATCTTTCTAACGGAAATTTTGGTCGTTAGGTGGGGAAACATTCCCATTGTATAACGGAACACTCACTTTCAGCTTAAGGCTTATTTACCTGTTCAAATTGTCTGCCCATTGTATCCATACTTCCTGCTAATTACCTTTTCCAAACAAGACTCCAACGTGCATAGGCCCTGAGGTCCTTGTCTCGTTCAATAGCTAAAATTACAATTAAGGTCTAGCTCTCCGGTAATTATCCGTTATTCTTTCTTACCAAAGCATCTGGATATCATTGGCTATCTAAAACAGGAACATTCTTCTGATTGGCTATTCCCATAATTCAGACGCGCTTTTCATTTCACAAAATCAAATTCATCTCTGAATTTAATCACACACACGCTAAGAAGCCCAAGAGAGAAGAGCTATCCCTCCAATTTCAAACTTGTAAAAGTTTGTCATCCTTCGGCTGGAGGTAAAATGAATTATTGGTTAACATACAAAGTGGAACGAGATATTACTGTGAATTCAATTTAATCTAGCATTACTATTATAGTTTGTGTATATATTTTAATTGTGCTATTCCATGGATGTTCGTAAGTTGGAATACCTGTACAAAACTATATCTATATGTATCTTATACTATAGTTAACATTTGCTTATGATCTATGCTATTATTTCATTTATATTCAATATGTATATTGCTTGAATGTCTGTACCATACCGCCAATCGCCGGCCACACATCATAACCTCAATTATATTAATAAAAATAAATAAAGAAATACCAGGGACACAACCCTGTTAAATTCTCATCATGTAAGATAGCTCGACTGTCAGTTGATGTTATTTAAATATTATATATATATATATATATATATATATATATATATATATATATATATATATATACTAACTACCATTATCATGGAGTTACTGCTTCTCCTTGCCTTTGTCGGCAAATAAAGGCTATTATGATGTGTCGCTCAAGGACGATTCGGTGGCGAAAGACAAACTCGATTGGCTCTAAGACCTTGTTGTTTTAACTCATAATTGAAGGTCCTTTTCCGTGTCCTTGGAGCACCCAGTCGTGCCGAATCCCTGCATCCCAGTCCTTGCATAGTGGTAAACCCCTGATGTCAGCCTCTAAATACAACACACTGTTGTGAAGTCCAGAAAACTCTGCAAGCAGGCGCTAACCCTGGAACTAGCTGATACATTTGCCTCAGTCAAGCAAGCCGGCGGGATAAAGATAAGCCAAGCTTATACCATTTTCAAATGTATTTTCCACAGACACAAATGATTATATCAAAATAAATAGATAAATAAATAATAAATTAGATCCACTCAATTAGAGCTATTCTTCCTGATATCAAATAAATACTTATTCTTTCTATCTTTTCCTGTAACAATCTAATTAAACTTTATGTATAGAATTGTTATTATTGCATTTGGGCGTTACTATTGTCTTGACTCAATTGTTATTAATACAATTAAGTTATAAGGGATCCTAAGGCAATTCTTAATCACCCCTAGATTAAACCTGAATGAACCAAATGAACCACCACTGAAATTCAAAGAACCATTAAGCGGACCAAAAAAACACCAAAAGTGAAATTGAACATGCCATGGAACGAATGAGGGATGGTAAAGCAACAGGCCCTGATGAAATATCTGTAGAGGTATTAAAAAGCCTAGGAGATCTAGCAATTGATGAACTTCACATATTATTCAACAATATATACAACACTGGGAAAATTCCAGAAGATCTCTGTAACTCTATTTTCATAGCAATACCAAAGAAAGCAGGTGCAGTCAGATGCGAAAATTTTAGAACTATAAGTTTAATATGCCACATCAACAAAATACTGTTGCGTATAATTATCAACAGGCTAAGGATTAAGATTAACCCGAAATCGCAGAAGAACAATATGGATTCCAACCTGACAGAGGGACAAGGAACGCAATATACCTCCTCCGTGTTTTAAGTGAAAGAGCTATACAGGTTCAGACCCCACTATACCTCTGTTTTGTCGACTACAAAAAAGCTTTTGATAGAGTACGCCACGAAGAAATACTAAAACAACTGCACTCCATTGGCGCTGATAAGAAAGACCTCAGACTCATGCAAACATTATACTACACCCAGCAGGCATCTATCAAAATCGGAAACTCTACAGGAAATTCCATTCCTATTAAGAAAGGAGTCCGTCAAGGGTGTGTTGCCTCACCAGATCTGTTTAATCTATACCAAGAAACAATCATGAGGGGCATAACTAATATGGAGGGAATAAAAGTAGGAGGTAACAACATAAATAATATAAGATACGCAGACGATACGGTACTCGTTGCAACATCAGAAATCCAACTTCAAAAGATTGTTGACAAAGTGGTAGTAGATAGTGAAGCCAAGGGAATGGAAGTGAATATCACCAAAACGGAATGCATGGTAATACAGAAAAACCCCGAAAACAACAACACCTGCAATATAACGATTCACGGCGAGCAACTTACCAACGTAGAAAGTTTTAAATACCTGGGTTCAATAGTGACAACAGATGGAAGATGTAACCGAGACATACGAGCAAGAATAACTCAAGCCAAACAGGCCTTTATGGACCTCGGAAACATTTTGAAAAACAAACAGATGTCGTTCGGGATTAGATTCCGAGTCTTGAGGTGCTACGTGTGGCCAATCTTGTTATACGGATGCGAAAGCTGGACTACAAATGCAGAAACACAAAAGAACATTGAAGCTTTTGAAATGTGGTGTTTGAGAAGGATGCAGAGAATATCGTATACTGCACACAAAACGAACGAAGAAGTGCTAAAACAAACATACCAACAAAGGAAACTAATGCCCTTAATAGCGGATCGACAACTATCCTTTTTCGGACACATAGTAAGGAAAGATAAGAATGAATACCTGGCAAGTTGTGGAAAAATACCTGGTAAACGCGCCCGGGGGAGACAAAGAAAAACGCTCATAGACCAACTGAAGGGCTTCACCAACCTAACAATCCAAGAGCTGTTTGAAAAAGCAAGAGACAGGGAGGAATGGAGAGAGATCAGTCATGCAGTATCCGAAGCCTGGACCAGGCATGGAACCTAGAAGAAGAAGAAGATTAAATCTGAGCCGTTTGAGGTATAGGTTGAGTGGTGCAGCTGGTAACGAGAGCCATAGCGCGCATACTAGTTCGAATCCAGACCATTGAGCTATCGGTTGGACTCGATCCCACAAAAATAACACACAATCCGCCACAAGCCCTAAGGTAGAGATTATAATTTGTCCACCAAAACTTTCATTGTGTCAAACATTGGGAAGGGGAGGCGCGGTGTAATAAAGCTAGTGTTGAATTTTAAAAACAATTTCATAGTGGTAGATAATGATCAGTGGTGAAATGTGGGGTTTCCCACAAGGATCGGCTTAAGGTATGATGTTCTGATAATCGACAAGTACAAGTCGCATTTTCTGTGGCAGGAATTTTAAATGCTTAGTCACTACTTACAACCATGTAATCATTCCCATCCATATCCGTCCTTGACCTCCTTTGTGAGTAGGAAACGTCATTTGATAGGTCTTTATTCCCTCTATGTCCTTTGCTTAACATGACCTTGTATTGTAGTTATGTTTTGGAATGAAACCATTCAGTTGGCCCTTGACCGGGATCTTTTGCTAGGAGTGAGACAATCCATTTCTTTTCCTGGGAGATTTTTTTTTGTAAACCATCATCCCTTCATTATAGCTATGGTAATTATAATGAATATTCTTATTACCCCTATTGTCCAAGACCCTGTAACTGTTGTGTAGCACTTACAATGGGAGCGATCTATATTCATGTTTTCGTCCAACCAAGTCATCAATCACATGATTTGTTGCTGTCCAACGATTGGATATTTCTTCAGAAATGTAAACACGCTGCTTTGTTTATGAATGCTGTAAGCATATCCATGTGTCAAGCTGAACTAAATGGCCAATCGTGATGTTGGCTATTTCAAAAACTGTGAACGCTTTTCACAATGTAGGTCACTTTGAGCATATATTCCAATGTGACCAATGACCTCGAGCACATGGAAATGTAATATAGATCATGCCCATTAATCGCGTGGCTCAGCGGTACGGTCTTTGCTTTGTACCCAGAAGGTACTGCGTTCGAATACCCTCTGCGATGTGTGGACTTGAACAAGTCACTTCGCCCTAGCTCAGTTTGCGGTGCTGCACTGCGGCTGATGCTTGGGTTATTCCACCTTCCCTTGGAAGACAAATTTACCCTATGGGATAAATACAGGGAATTTTATTTTTATTTAAGTTCTTGGGAGTTTTATTTTCCTCCGATCAGAAACGCTTATTGTTTCTTTTTGTCTGTTTTGTTTTTAAGGAATTCATGGCGCTTTAGGTCACATCAACGCCAGTAAAAAGGAAGAAAATGGGATGGTCAGAAGCTCTAGAATTACAATTAAAGTACTCAAGAAAAAGTAAGACAAAGGTAATTGGTTCAAATAGCACACCATCATTGTGCTTAGTTTGAGATCACCATCCAGATACAAGCACAGGATCCCACTAAGAGAAACACACTCAAATGCTTACATTCAAAACAAATGTAACAATACATAACAGGGAGATGGTATACAATGAAAAAAAATGTAATCTCCCAAAACTTCAACTGTACATTTGACTGTTTCCCTCCCAGCCAAGGACTCTGACAAGGGAAAGGACAAAACCAAGTAATCTCATTCCAAGACAAAGAAAGAGAGCAACTTGCAAAACAGATAGGGGTGTAGAAGACAGTAAGTGCCTCCCTGCCCACTATGGGAGGTCAAGAACCCCACCCAGAAAGACGCTTATGAACAATCCATCTAGTCTTCACAAGTTTTAGCAAGTGAATTAAGAAGAAGAGAACAACAGAAACCAAAGTCGAATGAAAATGTTGGAAGAAAAATGAACAAAACCAAGATAGGGATGAATGTATAACAAAGCTTTTGTATTTCTTTCTCCACTATCTTAAGTCAGAATGAACATTCATTATATAAAATGTACAAGTACAATGAAAGATTATTATTGAAACATAATTTGGTCAAATTTCCACCTGAGACAAGAGCATTACTTGCATTTCAAAACCAAAATGAAAATCTAGGCAGAAAAACGTATAAATGCAGATATATGTACATTCATCTTGATCTAAATTCAACGTATCACTTTTAGTGACAACAAATGAAAAGCGCGGAAAAGTAGATTTTGTATAAATTTTCAATATTTGAAATATATACAGCATTTATATTATACAACATTAATGCTAAAACATGTACAAGATACAATAAATCATACACTGATTTAAGCTTACTGGCAGGCCAAGCAAGATATCACAGTAAACTAATGTACAAAATATCAAATAAAGATAAACAATCTATCAAGCAATGACGATTGAAGAAACGTGTCATTCAATGTCATGTCAACGAAAACCCATTGCCTTTATCTTAGCATTCTGACAAAGTAATTCACTCAGACAACTGACAGCTTGGTCTCATTCCTTAATCCACATCAATTAAATGACGTAAAATTATTTCAGATAAACGAAAGACTAGAAGGTAAATTTATTATCATTTAATTCTTAATAGTAAGATAATATCATATCTCATGTTGAACTTTGAATAGTTCATTTTAAGAGATAAAGGTGTTCAAGTGGTTCTTTAAAACAAACTTAACAGCCTTGATATATTTTTGTGTGTCTGTGTGTGTGTGTGTGTGTGTGTGTGTATGTACAAAATCAAAAAGGCTGAAATAGCAGGTGATTAGAAGAGGTCTGATCTGCATGTGTGCAGATTATTGTATTAAAACTTTCAATTACACATTTTGCTTGAGTGCCAAGACTTGGCTTCAATGATCTGAATAATCATGAGAATACATCCCTTTCTCAATTACTTTTTAAAAAAAGGTTCTTCTTATGTCAGTTTCACGATAAACTAACAATTTACGAGAAGCAAATAAAACGTTGTGCCTCCAATTCAAAGTCCCTTTCTATAGAACCATTTGGTCCTAAAATGAATAACAGCTTAAGAAAGCAAACATAATAAGTTACTAGGAATGTTTTAAATCCTTTTTCAACCAAGAACAAAAAAAAAGCATAAACTGCCATACTATAATGTCTGAAATGATGAGAGCAAAATTTTGTCATGAAATAATATTCAGTTAATGTAGTTAAATTGATAACAAAGCAAAAAAAAAATTGAAATGGGCAGTCTAAATAAGCGCAAAATGGTATACTTGAAACAAATTTGTGTACTGATAATGTAGTGATATGCACATTAGCAAGTCACCTTTCCGAGCATATCTGGCACTATTCTAACAGACACTCAGAATGTTTATTGGAAACTTGCCACTCTAAAATGGTTTCAGTCTCAGCGATGGAGAAGTATAACAAAGAATTCTAAAAATGCTAAATTATCTTTTTTAAAAAAAAGAGAAAGAGCATGTTTGGCCTTGTAAAATAATGTTTATCTCTATTTAATAGGATGTGTCTCTTGTCATTATAGACTTCTACTCTCCTCGTTCCAGACTTCACCTATTATACTATCAATTAGTAGTTGATGTTGGTTGACAAAGGTTTTGAGCTCAAATTATTATGTATCCTTATTTATTTAGTTATTTATTGTTCAAAGCTGTTATTGCCATTTTCCTTATGGGGCTATTCAGTCTCCATGAGGGGAAAAAGTCATCTCTACAAGGTTAACAAAAATGACTTTTCAATCTAACAGTACATAATACTGCGCCATCTGTTAGTTAACCATGAACAATTGTTACAGTATTTCATCATTTAACACTAGTTCATAATTGCATATTAAAAACGAAAAGCTCAATGAAACTTGCAGGAAACTAACTACTCTGGGAATCTTCTCTCAAGAAGACATAAAGACATTAATGTGTTTCAAAATTTAAGCCTATGTATATTGTGTTTGGCATTTGGAGCAAAACTCAATACAACTATCACATTGGGTAGGCTGTCCAAATAAAACTATTGACGAAGGATCACACTTCAATATCCCAAATATGGTGTATGTTTGTCAAGTTGCAGCTTAAGTAAACCACTTGAATAAACATATGAAGTATCATAGTAAGATACGCACACCAGAATGTGCTGTTTCTCATTGTTCAAGGACAGACTACACATTAAGGGAGATAACTAAACAAAAGTTATGAGAGCAAATTTAGACGAACGGTTATTTCCCCTTAAATATTGTCTCTCCCATGTCCTTATCTCATACATTTCACACCGTGAACAAATTTGAAAACAGAAATTGCTTTCCAGTAACATGTAAATCATTTCGAAATGCAAAATAAAAAAGGCAAAAGGCAAAACTAAAATGCAAATTGCATAGGGTTTGCAAAGGCAAATACCAACACCTGAAAATCAAATGCAAAAGCAATGTCATGAGACGGATACAAAGCTTCTAGTCTGTAGTTTTGTTTAAAATGTTCAATGATAATATAAAATTAATCAATTTTCATATGGAAATATTAGACCTTTTATGGGAGAAAAGATCTTCCCTTTAAAACAAGTGCATTGATTGTCCGTGTTTGAAAGAGATTTGAAAAGGTCTGTTTTGTTTTTGTTTTTAAGGGTTTTACGGCGCTTGCAAAACATTTAGGTTATATCAGCACCAGTAAAAAGGAAGAAAATAGGATAGTAAAAAGTTTTAGAATTAAAATTAAATCACCCAAGAGAAAGTAAGACAAAGGGGAACTGGGAACAAATAGGGATCAGAATTAGATTCCAAGAGCATACCACCAATGTACTTAGTTTGAGATCACCTATAAGTCTCATCCGGACACAAGCACAAAATCCAACAAAGAGAAATACACTCAAATGCTTACATTATACATAATACAAAAATAACAAATATAATAATACACAACTGAGAGATGATTTACAAGGTAAAAAATATCATCTCCCAAAACAATAACTATGCATTTGACTGTTTCCCTCCCAGCCAGGACTCCGGCCAGGGCCAGGAAAAACCAAGTAATCTCATTCCAAGACAAAGACAGAAAGCATGTTGGAAAACAGACATAAGGGGATAGAAGACACAGTATGTAACTCCCTGACCACAATGGGAGGTCATGAAAAGGTCTGTGGCATATTCTTTTGAAAGATTGCATACAGATGATTTGTATTGCTCCTCCAACTTGTAACGGTTCATGAAAAAAAAACTCATTTGCACAAGTTTCACAATGGATAACCTGGCCATGTAAACGATAGGCTCCATAGATAAATCCACGACAAGAACAAATCAAATATAAACCATGTACCGTAAGGCACAAACGAAACAACAGTAAATAGGCAATGATTAAACCATCCACGTATCTTTCTACAATGGTATTGTAAAATATGGTGGAGAATAAAATCTTAAATGACGATGTTTCAAATCAATATTATTACTAGGATCCAATATAAGTTGATTTATTATTTAAAAATTACTATACAAATGATAAAAACTGTATTTGATTGCTAAAGATAAAAAGTGTCATTATAAATTACCTTTAAAAAACAAACAAAAAAAAAACAACAAAAAGAAGCAGATGACACATGTTAATGTTTCTTAGATTTTGTTGGACATTTACTTATTCGAAGGTCTGATAACCTAACACAATTATGAGCTTGATTTAACATTGTTGTAACAGGCAATATTTTGCATTGGTTTTATAGTATTAAACCAACGAATCCATGAAAAATTGGATTATCAGACCTGCAAATAAATACACATTGGTTTTGGCCATAATTATAATAAATGTCCAAGCTTCTATTCTGATTTTGTATCAATACATTAGCAGATTATTCCCAGCATAAAACTCACAGTTAGGTTCACACTGACGTGTATGTGAATCAGACTAGCTAGTAAGACTTACAAACAACTGTTATTACCTATTCAAAGCTAACTACTGTTTGTGTTAATGCAAAAAAAAGTTTCATGGAACAAATACATAACTAATAAATTTCCTACAGTCAAATATCATAGCAGTATGCCTTGATGGAATTGTTTTCTTCTATCATCCGAATCAACATGCTTCTGAATTCAAATAAGAAATAAAGAAATTACTGTAATTATAGATTATCCCCAAGAAGAACACCCTCAGTCCTTTTGCCTCTCAGCACCTCCCTCCCCCCCCCCACCACTACCGCGCCCCTGTGCTAAAAAAAGAGAGAAATAAAAAGACGTCTTCACGCCACTGCAAAGACCATGTCAATTTCATAACTAACAAAGAAAAGCCACATTGCACTCAATCTTAATTATAAAAAAAAAAACTTCACGAACTCAACACATACTTATCTTCAGGTCTGATAACCAAAATTGTTATAATAGAAATGCTCTTAAACCAATGTATAATATTATACATTACAACAATGTTGAACTAAGCCCATAATTGAGTTCGATTATCAGACCTGCAAATATGTGCACGTAGCAGAAACCCAATTAAAGTTCAAACATTTAAATCCAACAACAAAAATAAATTTTATAAACTCAATTCACACTAATGGGCTGTTTGATTATTCATTACAAATAACTTATTATACACTGCTAATCTAATCAAAAGCAAGGCTGATTATCTTTGGTAAAATATCATAAGATGAGGTCTGCCTGACAAAAATGGTGCTATTCAGTGCCTATGCCACTAGATTTGACATCATATGAATGGCATCAAGTTTTAACTCTACTAACAGAAGAATTGCATGGATGTCTACTTTAGATTCCTTTTTCTTTCTTTTTTTTAAAACTTTTTTTTTTTTTTCAAAATGATCCAAAATTTGGAACAAACTGACTATGGCTCATAGCATGAGACAGCAGTACTGCAGTACTAAATAGGGATCAGATGTAGATTCCAGGAGCATACCATCAATGCACTTAGTCTGAGATCACCTATAAGTCTCATCCGGACACAAGCACAAGATCCAACTAAGAGGAATACACTCAAATGCTTACATTTCATTATACATTTGAAAAAAAACAAATATAATAATATATAACAGAGAGATGATTTACAAGGAAAAAAATATCATCTCCCCCAAAAATAACTATGCATTAATTTGACTGTTTCTCTCCCAGCCAAGGACTCCGGCCAGGGTCAGGACAAAACCAAGTAATCTCATACCAAGACAAAGACAGAAAGCAAAATGGAAAACAGCTATAAGTGGATAGAAGACACAGTAAATACCTCCCTGCGGGAACCCCACTCAGATGGTACTCTGAAAAAAAACGCAACTCACATATATATTCAAGTTTTGGCCAGAAAATGTGTAATTCAAATATTTGTCAATTAAAATGACCATCACTAAGTCCCAGGTTTGAGAGTTTTTTTGCCAAGATGAGAGTCATTGCAATCGATATATATTTGAAGTACAAGTTTTCTGACCAAAATTTTAAATATGTATTTTTTCAGAGTATGGCCACGAGGAACATGGAGAGGAATTAAAGAAGCTGATATACAGAGAAGTGGTAAGACCTGGAATGAGATAAAAAAAGTTAGCTCGGGATAGAGAAGGACGGAAACTGTTTGTCTGTGGCCTACCCAGGTGAAAAAGGCAATGATGATGATGATGATGATGATGATGATGGCTGCTACCTCAGTCCAAGGAACATATCCACCAACTAAGAGTATATGAAATTATGAAAATGTCTTTACTTTCATTGACAATTTTTATATTTACTGTAAATACTACTCAATATTGGATCTTGACCATGCATTATACACTTGGCAATATAACATTTTATTAAGTACAAAGTACATAGCAACATTGTGAATAACTTTTAAAACAAATCGCAAGAGAAATATGAATCGTCTAATACAATTTTCACAAAGAAACTTTTGCGAAGCTAAAAACATAAAAATAAAACTCTGATAAGTTGTTAATTAATGTCGTTTATCAGCTAGTAGCTAGCTATTTAAAACTTTTGCAACATTTGCAATACACATTGATATCTAATGGTCATTTTAACCCCTTTCCTGTGATTTTAATATCTGCATCACCTCGAGTCTACGATTAGCAAAGATAGAGAAGAAGAAAGTGATTTGATAATCCTCATGATTAGATCCCTGAGTAAAGCAACCTCCAGGAAGAGAGCTTGTCAACCATTTTATTTCACGACACCCTGGTCATGTTCATTACCAAAGAACTAAAATTCAAAGAAGTTCAAAGAGGTCAGATCCAACAATATATTGGATTTAATGAGAAAAAAAAAACCCCTACATATTTCATGTTCAAGTTTCCTAAATAACAGCACCATGCATTCAACAAGACTTCAGATTTGATGAATTTCTTATAATTGAGTTCCACAATAACAGACCTGCCTACTCGAAAATTCAAAAATTGTTAATTTTTAGGAGATAAAAATAATAATCATTATAGATACCTTTATAGATGAAAAATTCACCCTGGCAATGATTAAATAACACTTCAAAATCCTTAAAATTATGTACTCGAGCTTCAACTTTAATTTTCAATAAGTTTTAATGACTTTGAGATGCTCATGAAGTTCTGAAAAAGGAGCAGAAATTTCGTAATTTTACGAATTTTTTGTAGTAGTAGGCAAGTGTCTGCAAAAACCTTGCACGTTGTAGGAATTTTCAACCATTTAGAAGTTTATTATCATTGTTGCAAGTACTGATCCTCGGTTGTTTCGATAATATCATTCACATTTACATAAAAGCAAGATGTGTAAAACTATCCCCTTCCCAAGAGCTTACAAATTGTGACCATTTGACACGAAAACCATGAGAAAGAATGATTGGCTTTGGTAATTCTCATTATTATATATAAATGGTATTAAGCCATTATCTTGATACAACGCTCTTAAAAAATTACTCCAAAAATCTGCCATTATATCACAGACCCAACTATTAAAGAATGTGGAGATATTAATAAATAAAAAAATTAAAATTATGCATATATACTCACATCAGAATAAAACAAATCCTCACTCCCCCCCTCCCTTCCCGCTTCTCTCTCTCTCTCTCTCTCTCTCTCTCTCTCTCTCTCTCTCTCTCTCTCTCTCTCTCTCTCTCTCTCTCTCTCTCTCTCTCTCTCTCTCTCTCTCTCTCTTTCTTTCTCCATCTTTTTCTTTTTCAAAATATTCATTCAATCATTGATGCAAGCTGAATCAAATATTCAATCATCAAAACGTTTCACTGAACTCTTCCATTTCCGGTGAGGCTACCTCATAGTCTTCTCTCCTTGGATTATCAATGGGGTGAAAACCTGCCAGCTCACTCCGGATCCTCTCTATTTCCTGGAAGTATTTCTGTTTTTCACGGCCAGTAAGCATATCAGAATCCATATCCTCATCAGGAAACAGCACTCGGTTCATCACTGAAAAGAAAAAGGGTGAAAAAAAATCTTCATTAACGAATAAAATCTATTAAATAATCTTTGAAATCAAACAAAATTAGACAAATAATCCTTATCACTTTTAATCAGTTTAAATGATTTCAATGTGTTGTTTTTTGTTTTGTTTGTTTTTAAAGTTTGTATGGCACTTGCAACATATTAAGGTCATATCAGCGCCAGTAAAAAGGAAGAAAATGGGATAGTAAAAAGTTCTAGAATTACAAACTTAGGCGCTTTAGTTCTTCTTTAGAATCACGTAGAAAAGGTAAGACAAAGGGGAATTGGTTCAAATAGGATCATCCAAGAGCACACTATCAAATCAAAGTACTTAGTTTGAGATCACCTAAAAATCTCACCCAGACTCCAGCACAAAACCTCACTAAGAGGAATACACTCAAATGTTTACAAATCATATTTTCAAAAAAAAACAAAAAAATAAACAATACATAAACGAGAGATGATTTACAAGGTAAAAAATATCATCTCCCAAAACTATAACTAGACATTCGACTCTATCCCTCCCAGCCAAGGACTCCGGCCAGGGTCAGGACAAAACTAATCTCATTCCAAGACAAAGACAGAGAGGAATTTGGAAAACAGATATAGGGGGAAAGAAGACACAGTAAGTGCCTCCCTGCCCACTCTGGGAGGCCAGGAACCCCACCCAGAAATGTGTTGTTTAAATTCTTGGACAGTTATTTGGTAGTTTATCAATGTGAATGACATTTTTGCCATATAATAAAAATAGTTGGTGGTTGGCATTAAATGAAATAAAAATAAATATATTAGCAAGCAAGAGTGATAGTACACTTTGAATAATTTTGCTTTGTGTTGACAGTTTGGCAGATCAGTATCTTTCATCATATTATATGTATGTATATATATATATTATATATATATATATATATATATATATATATATATATATATATATATATATATATATATATATATATATTTGTTGTTGTTTTGTTTTGTTTTATTTATATAAAGATATATAATATGATGAAAGATACTGATCTGCCAAACTGACAACACAATATAATATATCATGGTCTTGCGTCAGTTAATAGTTACTGGTGGATTGCTCACAAGAATGTTGGTTATTTTGCGCTTAAGAGCTCTAATTCTGGAAAATCAACGGTGATGTTCAGTCTGACTGAGTCAGCCAGTTTACATAAGAAGAAGAAGAAGCCCAAACCTTAATATTTTATGTTCAGCTCAGGGGTAAAAAAAAGTGTGGATAAGGGGGTACCGAGAAAAGAAAAAAAAAAAGAAGTAAAAAATCTGTCCCCATCTCAACCATTATATTATCATCACAGAATAATGATAACATAGTATTAGATCATCTTATTCAATTTATATAGTAATTGCAAATTTCCCCACATATCCAGACAGCATCGATGTCAGGCCGATGTCGATTAATGCAATGAACACACATTCAATCTGCCACAACTCTGTAAAATGAAATGGTCATTGATTATTGAATTAAATATGAAATTCCTTACTCGTGACATGTCTTTCCAACTTTCTGAGATTCTTCAAGACCCCAGCCAACTCCTGGTTAGCAGATTTCCATGCCGGGAAGTCACTCTTTCCAACATCAGACATGAAATCCTCTATGGGAGAAGGGGTGAAGGTTACTCTGTCCTCTTCTCTGAAAAGTAGAAAATTGAAGAAAAAAAAACGTGTTACCATTTTCCACTAAGTTACCTGAATAAATAATTTGTAAAAATATTCAAGCTGTAAGAAGTAACCAAATATAATTAGAAACTTTGAAGAAGAACGTTTCAAAGGCAAAATGCTTCATTTAATTTGTTAGGCTTTAAGAAGAATTAGCAAATTTAACTTCAATTAGCACCAAAAATCAGACATAGAAAAATTGATTTCACATTAACCCCTGGAATACCTGCCATCAGGAAAATCTTTATAATGGTAATTAAAACTATAATTGTCCTTTTAAAACAATCGCTGTTTTTCTCTCATCTCAAACTCTGTGATAAAGGTCAGAGTTTGTCATTTTCATTGCCAAAGCTACCATTACAAACAAGACTGTCCAACATACATCTTAATACATATTTGGTTAATACAGTAGTCAATTGAAAACAGCAAAAAGTGAGCTTATACATTGCAATATCCACTTACGCACTCAAATACTGTCTACAAATGCTGACTGTAAGGTGCAATGACATTTTTTAAAGACATAGGCAATGCTGTTAGATTTCATGCGCTCAATTTACATCCAAGTATGGTGAGAAAATGCTTGTTAAGGGCTTTTACCAAAGACTGAACTTTGCATCACCCATAACAGTATTTGGACCCAGAACAAAAAAGGTTACAAGCCCAGTGTTAAACCACTAAACTAAAAAGTCGAACAAAGTATTATTTTGAACAAATATATTTAGGATATTCCAAAAAAAAAGTATCCACTGTCTTAGCATATATTTAAAATAAAAAATATTAAGGTATCTTTTCTAAAAACTGATACAATAGAAACAGTCATTAAATATAATGTTTTATAATTTTTTTTTATTCCAGTCTATAGGGTAAAAATTATAGAGATTCAAGCATACTAACTCCTGTTTTAAACCATCAAAGACAAATAATTGATGCATGCATTTAGCTATGCATGCAATATTCCGTGGATGACAATATACTATTCTGAATCAGCTTAAAAACAATACATGCCATTAGGTATGTGGGTTGAAGAACCAGGGCATAATGACGTTAACTAATAGTTTTCTTACCTTAATCTGTGTAGAGTCTTGTCTGTTGAGGTACTGAGTTTCAAAGACAATTGGTAGATGGACGATACTATTAAGTTGTCATAGGACGTCTGAAAGGGAGAAAAAATACATCATTGATAAATTCATGAGGTGAGTACAGTAAAGTGGAAAAAATTGAGATATGTTTGGTCTAAAGTTTGCCCTACAGATTTAGCACTCATCAAATAGAAAGACCCTAGTTATAACAATGAATAAATTAGCATCTATTCTAATCACATCAAACAGATGATAAATGGGAATCAAGATTAGAAGTGTTTACAATGTTTATTTGACCTTAAACAATATGCCTTTTAAATAACCAAGCTGTGATCTTCATTGAAATCAATTCATCGAAAGAGCAATTGTTTTATTCGAAAATAAAATATCCCATTATTGGTAAAGAAAAAAAATCATATATCTTCCCTTAATTCCTACGATTAAGCGATTACCAAAATTCTGTTAATCCCTATAAATATATCTTTACACAAGAACAAAATTGGTAAAATCAAAACGAAAAGGGGCAGAAAGAAAGTAAAAGATAAACAAAAGAGTTGTTGACATGATCGAGTTCAAAGAATTAATTATTTTTCATTGCATTTTGACTAAAAGATATATTGGTCGACATTTGGTTCCAACAAGAATAATTCTCCTGTTGGAAAATTTTGATCCAGTTTTCTTGTTACAAAGAAAAAGGTTCCATTTATTGCAACACAGTTAATTATATATAAATCAATTAATGATAAAACAGTGCTCATTAGGGTTAACCAAAATGAAAGCAAAAGTAAAAAACAAAACAATAAAGGGTTAATGACAATATCAACTTATATATACAATTAAATAAACATTCTTATTTCACCGATAGGCTTTGAGTTCATCTAACTCCAAACTACGTAGCCTTTATGAAATTTTGAGATGAAAACTAATATTATTGCGGAAGAGATGATCATGATATATTTATATACACATTACTTTCTAACAACTGTATAGGGGTGAGAACATCAAAATGTAAATATTTATAGAGAAATTTAAAGAGAAACTTGGAAACATAAAATTTAAAAAAAACGCAACCAAAAAAAAACAAACAAAAAAACCCAACAAAACAAATAAAAAACAAAATCAAACAAACAAAAGCAAATAAACAAATAAATATATAAAAAAAGTAAAGAGGTAATGCTTTTGAAATCGAGAAAGTAATTATAATCAAAGGAAAAAAAAGAGAAAATGTCATGATTTTGAGGATCCAGAAAACAAAAGAATCTTATTGCTCTAGCAGTATTCATAGATCTAAATGAATATTGACTTTTGAACATAAAAAGAATAAATAAATCATGAAAAGTTAAGAAAGAGGTTGGAATTTATTTCAAGAAGCTCAGATCAAACAAGGCTTATGATTCAAAGACAATAAAAAATATTCTTTTTCCATGATTCTATAATGACAGTGTACTGATGCTTTTCACTATGAAGTCACGATAATAATTTTGTTTCTGAAAAAAATGTTGATAAATTATGTCAAAAGGTTATATTATACAGATTTTTATGATAATTTAAATGAGATATATTATCTGTACAGTTTCGTCTCGATTTAAAGCTAACACGGATCCTTTCATAATTAAAAAATAGAAGGTTAAATAAAATAGAGAAACGAAAATGAAATATGAGAAATGTTTATCTTTTCTTTCGTGTTGCTGAGAAGAAACCCCACCCCCTCTAAAAAAAACAAACAAACAAACACACACACACAAACACACATAGACATAAGTTTGGACAGTGAAATGAATAATCATCATGAGTAAGGCATCAGAAATAAACAGGAATAATTGATTCATTTGAGCATTACTGTAAAATTTTACGTGCTAAAACAGTTTCTGAAATACATTTTATCAAAAATATATTGGAACAATCATTATAAATTGTATCTGTGTTGGTTTTAGCTTTTAATATATAATCTAACAAACAGATAAATCAATTCGGTTGTCTTCTTCTCAGCAAAATACCCAGGGTAGAAAAGATTGAAACAAGCAAAACAATTTCAGTCTAGAAAAATTGTCATAAAGAAATATGGAAAGGACAAATGTCATAGGGAGATAGAAGAGCTATTTACCAGTTAACTGTCGTCCTTTAGAAAAACAATTATTTAAAAATTTGGCCAGAACACTTGTTCTTCAAATATCGATCAATTTAAATGACCCTCATATTGAAAACAACTCTCAAACCTGGGACCTAGCGAGGTCTTTCTGAAGGATGACCCGTTATGTGGGCCTATGTATAAATTGTATCAATAAAATCCGTTAAATACTTTTGTTGATTATAAGAATCGATTGATGTTCTCCTCTTTTATTGTTAAAGTTATCAAGAACAGAGTTCATTACAACTTAGCTGCTGTTGTTTAACAATGTGGCCCTGTGGTTACTGTAAGGCCAACGAAAGCTAGTACAATTTTCTAGCCAGATGTTGGGTTTTCAGGTAAGGCAGTTTACACAAACTACCCTGGTTAATTTGGAACAGTGAATGTGTGAGCACGAGTATAAGCCTTCTTTACAGTATTATAGAAGTTACTTCTACATGGCCGGTGAGGAGAAATATGATATTTAATGTGGGCCCCAGGATTATTCATTAGGGTGTGAAAAGTGGAAGTGCGCTACATGAATGAGCATAAAACTCTGTTTAATAGGCTAAATTAAAATATATAATGAATTATTGCACAGCATGCGTTTAGTTGAAGTCTTTGAACATCAATATATATAGGGTGACCATCTGTAAAACACAGGTCTTTCACAAACATAGCAAAATCAAGCAACAGACAAAGAATTGAAGCGTGCACATCTAAGTAATGAAAATACATCATCTCAAGTTGCTACAATAATGGCATATTTTAGTTTTTGTAGTTTTGAGATTTGGTCTTTATCTGAGATAGACCAGGGTGAATTAGCCCTAGTCTTTGCCATGACAAGAAGAGAATTTGCTGGTCGAAATTTGTTTTTGTGATACACATAAAACCGAACCCTCACCCAAGGTACATAATGTATATATAACATTTTGGTCTGTCTCTGAGATAGGTTATTATTGTAGCAACGTGAAGATATATGACATAAAGGAAAAGATCACAATGCTGATACAACGGTGAAAACTACTATGTACAAATGAACAAACGCAAAGGTTTGTGATAAGCCATAATGCCAAATATACATCAAAAAAGGTATGAAAAGAACAACAGCCATAAATAAGTAGTTTGCATTATAATGCTATGGTGAATAACGCAAAGGGTCGGAGTTCAAACCTGGGGACTGCTAGGACTGTTTGGTGTGTTGCAGGGTTCATCTAAATCCATATTGGAAAGGCCTGGGGCCACAGAAAGACTCAGAGAACCTGTGGTACTGTTCAGACTGTTCCTTCTTTTTACAGTCATAGGCGCGGGAGATGTAGAATTTCCCGTCTTGTTCAGGATGAGTGGAGGGGTGAAGGCAGATTTGACATTGTTTGATGCTACATGATTTCTACCATGACCCTGTATAGTGGTAGTAGGTGCAGAGCATTGCATGAAGTATGGTAAATACACATTACAAAATAAGACTTTTTAAAGAATGTATAAATATGGCTGGGAGAGGAGATACATCGAGCAATTTGCCAGTAAAATGGAAGCACGGATTTCATCATGTTGTCTTATTCGTCTCCATCATTATTTCCTGTACATCACTTTAACCGAAAGAAAAAAAAAAGCTATAAAAAGGTCAACATCACCAAATGTGGTTAAAAGTAGTTTCAGCCATGCATGATTAGTTGAAAGTGAATTTGAGGGGTTTCTTAATTAAAAGTGTGTGTAATATAGAGCTCATCCTTATTCTATTATAATTGCAATCTATCTTTTATTTTTTTAAAGTGATCTGTTTTATGAAAGAGACCCTTATACAAAGGCCATAACATGCTGCTCAATTCCCAGGAGCATTTTAATACTGCGAAGTAAATGTATAGAGTAACTTGAATAATATACAATATCACAATAAGACATAAATCATAGCGGTCCTCTGATAAGTGACATTTGCCATATCACAATATCAGTGAAGTTAAGAAGATCCTCCTACATACTTATGACTTGACTTACTTTATTTAAAGATTATAACTAAATTTGATCGGGGCAAAATACGTTTTATAAAAGAAAAAATATATGTTAACTTGTTTGTTTTACAATAAACATCATGAATTAAACATTTCCTCTCATTGCTTTTCTTTTTTTAAAATAATTTTAAAGCAGTCACATATTCAAGAGAGAAGTTCCATGGTGAATGAATTAGTCAAGAAGTGGGGCACAATAGTATTATTTTAATAACATTCAACAATGAACAGTGAGAATAATCACTCGTGTGAAACAACAGAGACACTTAGAAACACAGAGAAAAATCTTTTTCAGATGAAAAGTTAAAAAACACTGAGTTATCACACTTTTAAAACATGAAGACTAAAGCATAAAAGACATCAATAAACAATATCACATTTTACTTAACCATACAAATTAAATTGTCAATTAATTAAATTTAACATAGATAGACTATTAAAATAAAAGTAAAATCTTAAATCATGCATCAACATTCTATATATTATCAACCCCCAAAACTCTAAATGAACTGCCAGGACAATTGATAATTTGGAAAATAGTTTGAATAAGAGAAGGATAAGGACGACTGATAGACAGTTATATTTTCATTTACTTTTTTACTGGAATGCAATGACTTTTTTATAAGCGTTTTTTTCTAGAAGAAAAAGCATACTATTGCATAATAAAAGCATAATTTGTTGTTTATTGCCTTCAAAACTTATTAACATATCTGATAAATAGCATGTTGGCCAGAAAAATAATGGAACTGTTGCAATGGAAAAGCACTCAAACAAATTGACTCATTCTCCATTACAACAATGCCATCAAAAAACGATTACTTGCTTTTCTAAAATGAAATTTGTTGATCTGTCATGTATAGCTACTGTACTAGTACATTGGGAAGGTAAGAAATAATATTAGCCTCGTAACTCCTGATGTGAATGGCTTTATGCTCTACAAAATAAATAATGTTATACTCTTACTCCATTGTCATCTCATAAGAGGTCAACTGGACATGACATACAATAAATAATGTAAATCAAAATAAATTACCTGAGTAGATGTTATCGAAGATATTGTATCATCTTCGTCAGCACTATGAGTAGATCTGTCACTGCGTAGAGATGAAGCTCCATGTACAGGCATGAATGCCCTACGGAATCCCTCATCATTGTGTCTGTCCTTTCTCTCAGGCAAACCAAGGCCATTGGAGTTGGAGTCAAGACCGTGAGAGGTAAGATTTACTGAATTACCAAAAGATGCCGATCGGATCATTCTACGCTTAAGATTATCACGCGTAGATGGCTTAGATCTGGTTGAGATGGATGATGTTGAAGAAGCTGATGACACAGTTCCTGGTTCCTTTGTTTTGGCCTTGGCTTCTGCAACTGCTTTGCGAGGATCATATTCCTTCCTGCGTTTCCAAGCCATTCTTTCAGCAGCTTTTGGTGAGTTAGACCGACTACCAGGCTGAGATTGAGGCCTTGTTCCACTGCTGACACCCGTGATAGAAAGACTTCCTTTGGAACTGCTAGAATAGGTAGATTTTAAATGAGATTTTGGCGTTGTTTCACGTTTTCCAGGATAGGTTAATGCAGATTGAGGTGCAATTGTCAAGGAACTTGCTCGTTGGATTCTCAGACTGTGCCTTCCTCCATCATTTCTTTCCAAATTTGAACTCGAAATGTTACCACTACTACGAGTTTTGTCTAATTTTTCATTAGTTCTACTTTTACGAGCAATTTGAGCACCAAGGCTGGCTTCACTGCGACCACTGTCTACTACAGATGATCTTACTCTCGACGTACTATGAAGACTGGCTGATCTTGCAGAGCCAACACTGCTTTTCCCAGCTGATTTAGCAGACCTTGGTGTGGTCGGTTCATCCGTGCTATCAGCTCTGGCACGACGTAATTGGAAAGCTCTATTAGGTTTTGTCATGGACATGGCTCCTTTTCCCTTGGAGCTGGAACGAGATGCAGTGCTATCACCAGCATCAGACCCTACATCGGACACGATACTATCATTATCAAAACTGTCTGCTCTGCTAAGTATGTCTGACACTACAGATTTCTTTGTTGTAAAACTTGTAGAAGATACATTACGAGGGGAAGCTGAGGCAGAGTGAGATTTGGAAGAGGCTGTTGCTTGGGTGTATGATTTCCCCAAACTCTTTTTAGCAGATGATGATGAAATATTATTACTACCAATTGATCTAGAGGCTTCAGATGCTGAATAATGCCTTTTAGAAAGAGCCTCTCTGGGACTTCTGTACATAGTAGGTTTATAGTTCTCATCCCCATTCACCATAGCTACCGTACTGGACACATCGGTGTCAGAATCATCCTGGTAATTGTCCACCCTGTGATTATTGGATTGTTTTTTATTAGCCATTCTGGCTTCCATGGCAGCCATGACAGTTTTTGTGTCTTGCAGAAGTAACTCTGTATCAACACTGCCACGTGACCTGGCAGAAACGTTTGGACTTGACACATTACTTGACCCATTTTGCTGACCTTTCCCTCCTCCTTTCCCAACAACACTGCTAGAGGGAGAGTCTACCAAATGACCATTGGTAGTGGCAGCAGTTTTTGGAGGTGAATATTTGGAAAACTGACTAGACACCTGGGGTGATTTAGCAGGGGAAAGTGAAAGCCTGCCATTAGCTGTGGCAGCATCTTTGCCATTGTGAAGCAGTAGTTCCGTAGATGGGATAGACATGCTGTCCTCTAGACCTGACACGTCTTGTTCCCCGATATGAGAGCTGTGCTCACTGCTGACAGGACTCCTGTCTGTTGTTGGAATGGAAGGTAGTTTTCGCCCAGTGCCTGGTCTCTTTCGACTTAGACCATGAGGTGGTTTCTTGGTAACAGAAGATGTGTCGCTAGCTGGAAATTAAAAAACAAAAGGAAAACATAAATAGGAAATTGGCTCTAGAAGGTCGCAAGGATTGATTAAGTTAGTTTAAGATTGAATGGGTGTAAATCCCTTACATTAGCTTATGGCAGTTTCCAGAGCGACCACATATCCATCATGAATATTGCAGGTATGCTTGTCAAATGAGTAGAAACATTTACATATCAGAAATTTATAAAGGGCTGACATGGGCTTTTTATTCAGCAGCCTTTTAAAATAGTATGCAGTTTACAAATTGGCTTGTTGACAATTTTTTTCTGTTGCCCACAGCCTAACCCTCAATGTCAGGACATTTATATAATAATTGAGATCATAACAATTTCAAAATATTATAATGTGTAAAATTACATGACGAAACACGTTCCACATCATTCAGAATAAAACATAAAACATGTTGAAAATATATTCATCATATCAAAGTTAATGATTTGTTTCAATAGATCTAAAGGGCATAAACAATAGTAGTCAATAGATAAAAGGCTACCATAGAATTAACATTAAAAATATATCAATGCTTTCCATCACAATAAAACTGTAGATATTATTAATTTAACAACACATATATTATACTAAGTGTGCAATCAATGGTGTAGTTACACTAGTAGAAATATTTTACATATTGATTTTCCAATACAGTGCATGCTTTTGAAATGAAACCATATAACTGCACCTTTCAATGTTCTCTTCTAAATAAAATCTTTTTTTTTCTAACTTAAACTTCCACACACATAGCATCATGTTGCAAAAGGTAAAGATTAAATTCTTGGCAAAGATAGCAGGTCAGCCATTTTAACAAACATTTGATTGCACTAATCTTTTCGTACATATAGGGAACAGAACAAGAAAAATAGAAAATCTAATCTGCTTCCGTGTCAATAAATAATGGCACAAGTAGGGACTTCACTCACCGTCATCCCATGCTAGTTTGGCAGAGTCCGAGATGTTGTTTGCCTTATGGCTGGCTAGGGCAGTCAACTGACTGACCCAGGTTTGAACCCCCTCAGTGCCCATGGTACCTGAATCCTGTGGATGATATATTTTTAAAATAAGAAAAGGTAAACATGGGGATGGGTTATATCAAAATCAGTGTGCAGGTGCAATTAATCAAAGGTGAGGCGAAGAGTTGGGGGGGGGGGGGGGGGGGGGGGGGGGAAGAGGAGCATGTATGGGTTCCAAACGATCTGCCTCCAACCGATGAACTGTGGAGATATGAAAAGAACTAAAACCGACACAGAGTAGACTATTTGCGTTGGATATGTTTAATGTACGTGTCTACGTTCTATTCCTCTATCATTTTGACTGATGCATTCCTGGTTTGAATCAACCAAAGTAGGTAATTACATAATGTCAATCATGTCATTGCTAATGAGAATGCATTCAGCGATTGTGTGGGGAGGACCGCGCGCTTGTGGTTGTCGGTTACAAGTGCGTATCTGATGCTATAACATATTTCAGACATTAATTTATTCATCTTCTTTCTTGTGTTTTGGAATAATTATATTACCCCATGTACTGAAAAAAGGCTAACCAAAATGTTTAAAACGAAACGTAACTAAACAATAAATCGAAAACAAAAACAGAACCTTTTTTTCAAAAGGTTTTAAAAATGACTTCTCGTTTGTTTACATTCTGACAATATTCCGAGCATATTATAGTAAGAAGTGATTCATTCAATAGGGCTATTGCATGGGATTGGCTTACCAAATAACAGAATCACTTGGAAGAGAAGTTTTCACAATTCACTAACACTAACAGGCGACATCCATTTCTAAACAGAGCATTAATTATTTAATTTATCCTGTACGATCCATGCTATGGTAATAAGAAACATATAATACCTATATGTTGTAGTCAAGTAAGTTCTAGGTTAATGTGTGTGGATTGTAGGTGTATGCCGTATACCTTAGGCTTCTTCCTTCGCGTCATTAATAATGCAGTCAGACAAGGTGAGGCTAGACAGGTATGAAATGCATGGGTAGCTTTAATATGTATTATATTATTCTACATGTGAATGATTTAAGCTCGTGAGGTCGAGAATTAGAAAGTAGCTTTGACGTATGAATATATACTAACCCATTGCTCCTAATACTGCTAAAAGCGTAATGCAAAACTGCATTCAAACTCATTTTATATGGAAGTAATATTTAACTCGAAATTTGCTGGTCACTATAATAATATGAGTCAGGGGGGACCATTAGGTCACACGCAACAGGGATTCATTCAGATTTTTTTTTCTCGTCTAGCCTCACTGTCCACCTTACAATGGTGGGTAGAAAGGTTAAAAATGATCTGGCAAATGCAAACTACAATAAACTAGATGGTATCAAGCATAATTTATTCACGTCTGCTGAATTGTTCAAGAAACTGGGATTAACTCCAGCACCGTGACAAAATACAGAAAACGTAATTTTCCGAATTTGCTACTTTAAAAGAAATTCTGGTCCCATCTTGACACCCGTGGTTTGGGTTATTGGGAGTGAGAAGAAGAGACAGAGAAGGGGGGGGGGGGGTATAAAATATATTTGGTATAATAATACAAGGGGAATCGCTTGATTTCCTATTGTGGCTCTACCTTACTTGACAAAGCCTCAACGCAGAATAATATGACCGTAATCAATGAATCGACTGAAGTATTAGAAGTTAAGCTGAACACACCATTGGCCAACTGGTACCAAAGAACGATTATAGAAACAATCTTGGGCGTTTTGTCAGCAGAAATTACTGTCACATATAACTTTGTGTCACCAGACACGATAATGCATGTATTCCATTCTGATGGCATTGCTTAGGCTTAGACTACTGAGAGCTGTTTGCCTTAGGCAAACAGGTAAATATTGAAAGTTTAAGGCAGGGTGTCTTTGTTTGAACCAAGATTGTTGACAAGAAGGATGAATAACGGTATGCATGACAATAGAAGATTGCGGGATGACATGATTCATGTTATGTTTATCAGTTTTCCACAATCAAACAATAATATTCCTCCAAGCCTCGAACTTTGACATTCATATGGGAGGGTGCCTTTGCCTTTAGCCTTGGATGTGAGACTAGAGCCTCAGTGGTCAATTGAGTTAATAATTGAATAATTGAATCTCGATAGAAACACAAATCAAAACATCCATATGGTGGGTTTTTTTGGGAGTTTTTTTTTTACGCGGGGGGGGGGGGGGGGGGGGGGTTAAAGGAAGAGTAACATTTTGTAAATAGTATATTTCAGCACCAGAGAAGAAGTGTTTGGAGTTACACAGTAAAAAAGAATGAGCTAAAATAGAGTATATGATCTGAGTTTAAGACAACTTTTGTCTTAGCAAACAACACTCGTCAGAAGAGATGCAGTGCAAAGCTTAAAATCAATTACATACACACACACACACACACACACACAGAGAGAGAGAGAGAGAGAGAGAGAGAGAGAGAGAGAGAGAGAGAGAGAGAGAGAGAGAGAGAGAGGGTGTTGGGTGGAGGGAGAGAACGCAGAATTATAACAAGTATAATTCCTATTATTTTAATGTTAAGTCGTTTGGCTCATAATGATCCTTGTTCAAAACATTAACCAATTTTCTTGCATTGCTTTAATTCCAAGCTGTTGCATAAAACCTGAAAGTCTACAACTTTGAGAGGATTTCGGAAATTCAAAAAAAAACAATATGAACATAAAACAGCAAACAGCCTTATCACAATAGTTAATCAACTAATCAAATTTCTACTTTATCTGAGTCGTATTTCCTTCATCTCACGACATTTGTCTTGTGATTAAGTAAAGTAAGTGGAAATACGCATGCATGACCTGTTAAAATAAAGTAAAGAAAACGATAACTATTTCTCCCACTGCGTAATGACACAATGTAAAAAACCAAAACCATATTTCCCCACTTGACTCGGGTGTAAAAGTGCAGTGAGAGGTAATATAAGGGCATAGCTAGTTATAAAACATGAGTAAATCTAGGAGAAAAGAGCATTGAGAAGTACAACTAGTCTAAACTGATGGAACCATGCGAATGCACTACCTTTGGACAATTTAGAATACTTTATATACTATAAATTCAACTTTCAAAAACTTGCAATTCCTTGATATTAACATTACAACTGTACCCTCGACTAAGCAGACCTCCAAGCAAGTCACTAACATCTACAACACGGGTGTAAAGTCATAAATTGCCCCATACGCTCAGATGGCAATAGTCCCCTATTTCCCCTTTGTAAACCAGATTCCATTATTCCATGATACGGCTTGTGAACAAACACATAACAATACATTACCGCCTCCAAGGTGAATAATAAAATTGACAATAATATCAGTAATCTGATATGAATAGAATCACGATCCTCGCAGTTAGGCTCCTTACGTCGACCCAATGAAAAAGGTTCATCCATCCAGTAACACTTTGAACTCATGAATATATTTCAAAATATAAAAATAGATAAAAATAACATAAAATAAAAACCGTAAGGCATAATATTATCAGCTAAGACGTTTGCTCATCTTTCTTTCTATAAAGATTAGATTAACTATATGTATTACATTGTAGTAATGTGTACTGTTCGCATGCTTCATGGTGTAATAGAACAAATTCTCAACTATTGGTGACAAGCAATGGAACTTTCTAGTCACGATAATGTTTTATATATCATTTATCATATCTTTAATGATAAATTCCATAACGGTGCAATAAAAAGAATGTCTGCTTCTCCCTCACAGCTCAATCCAAATCGAACGTGTGATTTCTCTATTACTTTTCCCCTTAAGTCATTGGATGATAACATCTTGAGAACACGAAAGAACCAGGTAAACAGTCCATTATATACGCCTTCAAAGAGATAAACAGACAACGAGACAAACAGACGGAGCAATCATACACATTAAGTTTGCATTTCACATCATTTTATGTTTGATGCACAATTTTTCTTTTCATTTATCAAAAGAACATAGCGTGGAATGTCGATGAACATGCACGAAATCCGTTGAGACGGGAGAGGCGTACACTTTACCTCTATTAAGGAAATGATTTTTATAAAAAGATATATCACATCCTTTTCTAGTGGAGCAGAGGACAGGAGAGCTAAATTCATGACATGAACAGAAACTCAAAGAAAAGGGTAGAGTTTATCTACAAAATGTGTAAAGCTTTCATTTGCTATTGACTAAACTTTCAAAAATGATTTTTAAAAAAAATAATAAATGGGAAACTCGAGATATAAAGTATTTTAAGATTACTAAAGACATTCAGTTAAGGCTACAAAGTAAATGAAATTAATCAATTTCAAATATTTTGTTACACGCTAATTACAGGCGTCGTCTAGATACCTACGTTTAACCTTGGGAGGAAATTGAAACATCGTTGTATACATTGGACAGACGCCAATACTTACTGAAGTCAATGTGTTTATATCTAGATTAGCATTAACGGAGAGAACTTTCCACCAAAAGCAGATGACAATAGTTTTGCAAACATTAAAAAATTTTTTTCACAGAGCCTTCAAATGTTTAAAAAACCTATTAGCTCTTGTACGATGCGATAAGATAATTCTTTTCTATTACATAACTCATGAGGATGCCCCCCATAATGATATATTGAGTTCTTCCTAAAAGAGTTTGTTTTTTCTAATTTTTAATTTTAACTTTTCTTTTCAAACAGGCTACAATCCGTCATCAATAAAAGACAATATATCAAGTGATTGCTTTCAGCACCTGGTCAGGTTTGTGTCCTTTGGCACACACCATTTGGTATAAACGCCACGAAAGCCTGGGGTCTCGATCGCAATAAAAGAATATTGCCTCCTCAAACTCACATGACCGGTATGGTGACAAATTATTTCGTTAATTATAAAATAAATCGGGAGCGTTAGTTCTGATGACAAACAATGCCACACACAGTAACAGGCATATCGTGGTAATAGCCTGGTGAATGTGAAAACACATTAGAAAGCGCTCCAAATATTTTTTTTTTAAAGGATGACATTCATTGTGTTGTAGTAGTAGTAGTAGTAGTAGTAGTAGTAGTAGTAGTAGTAGTAGTAGTAGTAGTAGTAGTAGTAGTAGTAGTAGTGGTAGTAGTAGTAGTAGTAGTAGTAGTAGTAGTAGTAGTAGTAGTAGTAGTAGTAGTAGTAGCAGTAGTAGTAGTACTACTAGTAGTAGTAGTAATGGCAATAATGATATGATAGTTACATGTCAACCACCATTTCATGCAATATTATCTCCAAGATCTAGCTAACCTAAATGATGTAGCATTAAAATACATCATAAGTAAAATAAAAAAAAAAAAAAACTGACCCGAGTTTATCATGGTAAAATTTAGTTAGACAGACCCGAGTTTATCATGGTAAAATTTAGTTACCATCATTCTAATGTGACATGGCTACGTGTTGACAAGTCAAACTGAAATTCCAATTAGGCTTAGGTCAAGGACCTCGCTTTGTCCCTATACAAATAGAATAATGCAAACTGATAATTATTGCCTCCGACGCCTTCACTGTCCTACACTGACTAGAAGACAATATTTTCCCCAATTTTGGCCAAAAAACTTTTACTCAAACATCAATCGATTTAGATTACCCCAAACTTTTCAAAATGTCTCAAACCTGAGGGTTCTTTTGGAAGTCTTAACGTTTTGAAGGGCTGGGGACAATCTAAATCGATCGATCTTAAAACAAAAATTTTCTGACCAAACTGATTTTTTAAAAACGTGTTATGTCTCTGTATACAGCATTTCAAACTTAACAATGTTTAAAGGATGTGCAAACATGTCAATCTGGTTTCCAACCGTGTGCAATACAACGATATGGTATATAAAAGACCAGTGAATTGGAAATTGAATATTAAACATTAAATTGTTCATATATAATATTGTGAGAGTGCAACTTAACAAATCCTTTTCTATTTTATTTTCGGGAGCAATACAATAGAATCCAACATTAATATTTTGTACTCGAAGTGGTAGAATGTAAAAGCTATTGAACAAAAATGAATATAAAAGCTTAAAAACAAAACAAAAAAAAAAAAAAAATACAAACAAAAACAAAAATCCGAAAACAAACACAAAAATAAAAATAAAAAACCCAACAGAATACTTAAGTCAGAACATTTCTGACTCAAAATTATTCATCAGCCTTCAACAAAGAGATTAAGGCAGCTACACTTTTCGCAGGATCCAAAAGTACAGGAGAATGGCCATCGACACACCTTGTTAGATAAAAGTAAAAGAAGCCGAAAAGTTTTTGCTTTGTTTTTTCCTTTTTTTTTCTTGGTCCTTTTATGTTTTTTTTCTTGTAATGTGAATCGATAAATCTCACCCAATTTAGAAAATGAAAATAAAAACGAATATCGTGAATTTATGAATTGAATATCTAAAATAAGAACACATAATCTTCAATTGTATTTAGAGATGGACAATGAGCACTCAACTACAGGTCATAAATATATGGTCAATCATTGAGTATTTCCACGTAGACTATATTTAGTATTCATAATATGTAAACAATACCAGCATGAATTATACTCAATGTTGTTGAATTTGTAGAGTTAGAACTTCGTTTTAAAAAATAAAATACTACACGCATTGTTAACAAATAGTTTTGAAGGTCCGCTTCAGTTTTTTTAAATTTTTATTTCGTACGGGTACTTGTGGGGGAATGATAATAATCATAGTACAACCAGAAAACAAGCCCAAAATTGCGTTCAGTTATGATACCTGCACATATTATGTGGACGTAGGTATGAAAGCTCCCGTTAACGTGACATAAGTAAGACGTTATCCCTCTTACTTTTGTTACAACAACAACAACAACAACAACATTAACAGACCAAAAATAGCAAAGTCAGTCTGAAACACTTACCGGGCATTCATTTTAAAAATTATTTATTTCAATTCTTTTATAAATATCACCAATAATGTATTAAGTCTAAAATAAGCACAGGACACAGAAGCTAACAAGTGACACTAGTCCAGCATTTAATATGTAGGACTGCAAAGATACAACCAAATTATATTGCACAGCTATTGTTCATTCACATTTAAAGTACTCGCAGTGCATCAGCACAGAGAAAACCACCACAGTATATAAATTATAATTGCAACTTGTAACGACATGTTTAAGAAAATGAATCCAGGCACTGCAACATCATCTGTATATTATATTCATTTCCTTTTACTCCTCTTAACAACGTGTCACTACGCCAAAAAAAATATCTTTATAGAATAAAGGCAACGCAGTAATATCAAGAAACCACATCAGTGTAAGTTCCTAGGCTTATGGTATGGAGCTGGCGGCACAAGCCTTATTTTCCGTATTTTGGGTACGTAGGTAGTAAAGAGAAGCAAACGTCTAGATAGCACTAGATACCAGATTGATACTGGCAGAGCGAGATAACCATGAAGTTACGAACAGCTTTGTATCTTCCTAACGTAAGTTCCTTGCCCTAACTACCATAGCATTAAAGAGGCATTAACAAAGAAGTGCGGTAGGCCGTGACTGGAGTTGATAGTTGTCAAAATTACTTTGGGTTTTGCTTGAATGAAAACGACGAATGAAAGGTGAACTTAAACCGTCAAAAAATATTGATTTCAATAAGATGCGTCGCTCATAACAAAATAAACTACAGACTTAAGCAGTTTCAGATTTAAACCGAGTTACACATTTTATAACTTATAACCTGTCTCCTGCCGACGTTTTTTTAAAAAAAGCCTCAGACTCTCTTCAAGAAAGTTAAGGAATTGGCAATTCAAAGTAATACTGCCTAACATCATAGAACAGAAGAACCCCCCACCTCCCAAATAAAAAACCCCAAGCACCACCAAAAACAAAATCTTCCTAAAACAACAACATAAAAGACTTTATAATGCCATTATATATTATTAAGAATGCGGAACGGCATCATCTTTGACTGCTGGATGATTGTGGAAAGAAAAATAATCACAGCCCGGGGTGTAAAGAATGCCTATACCAGTAGGGAACAAAACCTTGTTTTGTGGACAACGGACAGAAATCAGTGAATGGATGAAAGCCATATCATTATAGGCTAGTCATGTCAAGGTAGATTTACTAGGCTTTTCTCAACAGTTTGTAATTCTAGATGGAAAATACTGTTTTCTCTCTCTCTCTCTCTCTCTCTCTCTCTCTCTCTCTCTCTCTCTCTCTCTCTCTCTCTCTCTCTCTCTCTCGCATTCCAATCACACCAAGGCCACCAAATGCAGGTGACACTCATGCCCTAAATGTAAAGGCAACATATTATATGGACCATTAATTACGTCACAAGAAGATTAAATAGCAGCAAGGGCTAGATAGCCGATTATATAAATAAATATATATATTAAGTTCTCGTCATCATCATCATCATCATCATCATCATCATCATCAACAACAACAACAACATTATTATTATTATTATTATCATTATTATTATTATTATTATTATTATTATTATTATTATTAGTACAACTACTATTATTATCAACGTCATTAATAATATTGCAGTTGTTGCATTTTAGGGTCGACTAAAAAAAAATTAATAGAGCATCCCATTACGGTGGTAAGTCGATGTTGATGGTTGTTGTGTTTTATTAGTGTAGGTTTACGTCAGACATAGGTTGGTGAAATGGAGATTGATGAAAGTGTCACAGGTACAAACCATCTTCTTGTTCCCAATAGACGGTGGTCGCACTGGTGTAATCTGAACATTCCATTGAAATGGATAGGTGGCCACATAAGAAGATCTGGTCAAATGTCAGTGCTCTTACGCCCCCCCCCCCCACCCCCCACTCATCCCCACCTTTCAATTCCCAAAAAAGGAGATTGGATGGGATTCTAAATTCAAGGTGATTAACAGGTTTTATTTTCATTTTCAGACAGTGAGGGTAAACAAACATTATTTTAACAAAAGGCTTACATTTTAATTTGAAAACTGTGTCTATTTAAGGTAGATCAAGACATTCTAGCACTTACGTATACGAATAAGCTGATACTGTAGCGTGTAATAAGTCATTTGTTGGAGATATACGCAAGAATATTAATCACATCAACATTAACATCATCATCATCATCATTGTTTGTAAAGAACCCGATCTCTCAAAATGTAGTTATAGTATTATGGGATAATAACTTCATAAAAGACGACGTGAACTTTTACCCATTCCCTTATAACAATCGACCTAGTTCATGGATTACACTTCACAGAAAATTGTATTTCTATGATTTGTATTTGTATGAATATTTCTCTGGCAATGAGAATTTTTCTTATAATGATCAAATAATTTCAGAACAGGTAGGTTTTTCAATCAAGTCCTAGAAACTGTATTCTGATCTATATTCCTAAAAACATTTCTCCCAGTCGGGTTCTTATTAAATGAAAAATCTTACGCAAGTTGACCAGAAAGTTGATATCCTTACCATCCCATCACACTCCTCCTCCTCCTTCTATTTCATTTTATCCTGCTAACTTGTAATCAATCATTCATCAGTTTCAATGACTATAATGGCATGCGTATGACAGAACCTTAAGACGAAATAAATAGCATCTTGGTGGGCGAAAATTTGTTTCTTTGGTTGTTTGTCTTTTTATTCCTATCTATGATAGAGTAACATGCATCAGATGGATGAAAATTATATTAAGACGAAGAAAAATAGTCGTGGCAAGTGGGACGACCGATAAGCTTTTGCTTCTTCATTTTTAGTAATAAAAATAAAAGTTAAATTATATTAACCATACTATCAGTTGATATTTCATTCTCACCAATGTGCTAAACTTTCTATGGGGACAAAGCTATTCAATATAGGAAAAATCTAAACAAGACAGGAAACAGAAACGTAGCCAAAAACACCATACGACAGGAACAAGATTCAATCTATTCACATGTCTCAATGGTTTTACTTTGGGTTGCTCCATTATATGATCGTAAATAATACTACACTACTTACCATTATGTTTTAAACCTTCGGTGAAGCTTAATGTCTTAAGAGTTAAAGAAGTCCAAAACAGACACGCTTTTCAACAATTTTTTTTTATAGAGGCAAGGGTATAATTTATTTTCATGGTACCCGGGTCAGCACCGAGGTAACCTTGATCAGCACCAGGCCAATACAAAAGCAAATGTATCTGCCACACCTCCCAACACGAAGAATACACATATATGGCATGGCATACACACACACACACACACACACACACACACACACACACACACCGTCAAGCTTCAGTTCTCGTGCACAATGATCACTATCATTATAATGCGTGAACGAAAGTGAACGAATAGAAAACTGGAGAAGAAAACTTAGCAATAGAAGACGATTCCACAGAATTAGACCGAATTAGTCCATACTCAAATGACTTTGTTCTTTGTAGATTAGTCATCCGGGAATCCAAACTTACTGACTCAATCAACCAGATTTGCAAAGCAAGGTAGTAAATATTTTGTAAAATTAAGCAAACTATTTTGTAAAATTATGCAAACGTATTTTAAATATAAAAAAAGAAGGAGAGAGAGAGAGAGAGAGAGAGAGAGAGAGAGAGAGAGAGAGAGAGAGAGAGAGGAGAGAGAGAGAGATAGAAGAGAGAGAGAGGAGAGAGAGAGAGAGAGAGAGAGAGAGAGAGAGAGAGAGGGGTATTAACATGGAGCAATACAAACAAAAAAATAAAACAATGATAAAATACAACATATCAAGTGAACAAAAAATATTTAATGATATGCGACACACAAACAACAGGCTTCAGGGTTGGAATCTCGATGGCTTGACGACACAGGTACACTTATCTTAGATAACTAAAAGCATATTTAAAGAGTCCTTGATAATAGTTTTTATTTAAAGAACGTAATTGCGTCATGGGTGCATTTGATAGGGAGGCTAAAATAAGAGTAAAGGTTAATCACAAAGATATCAACTTCATAGATAACAAATGGATACACTTTACAGTTAGGTGCCTGACCGGGATTTACTACATACCATTGTGCTGCTGCTACTACTGCTACCACCACCACCACCACCAGCACTATTACAACAACAACAACGACGACTACTACTACAACCACTACTACTACTACTATTACTACCATCACAGCTACCTCTGATACTATATCTTATAATCTTACACCAAACAATCCATATTCACAGAATAATTAATGGGATAGCCCTTTTTTATTATAAGGCTTTGGTGGATTGATATTAAGAAGTATAATACAGAAAGGAAAACAAAAAATTACCACCCCCCTCTTTTCTCCCAAATACAAAAAAAAAAAAAAAGAAAAAACAAACCAACCAAAAACAAAACAAAACAAGAACAAAAACCCCCATAAAACGAACAGAACTAAAATTTAAACACATACGCGCGCGCACACACAAAGACACACACACAAAAAACAATAAAAAAAAAACCACACAAAACATGACGTATCAACATCACCAGTACTATCTTCAATTCCCAATAACTACAGCAACAACAACAACGAAAACAACAGCAACATCATCATCCTTAACAACAATCACAAGAACAAAAGCTGCAGCAACAGCAACAAATATAAACAACATCAATATTTGATTACTTACCCCTATTGATTACCACTCAAAAAAAAAAAAAAAAAAAAAAAAAAAAAAAAAAAAAAAAAAAAAAAAAAAAAACGAAAAACAAAACAAAAACGAAGCAATATTCCCAATGAAAAAAAACACGATTAAATTTTTTATTCTTTTCACATCAGAAAGGAAACCCAAGTCTCGACAAGATATGTGTCATTGATGTTTCTATTTACGACTCAATACGTTTTCATCGTGTCGACCGTAACTCAGATCTCAAGTGTATTTTGACAGGTGCGACGTCTTGCCTTGCACTTATATTATGTTCTTGTCTGTTCTACGCATGTACTCTTTGTTTCCTACGTTCACGATGCTTTTTTTTCTTCTGGACTAATACCTTGGTTTGTCTTTTTCAGGTCTGATGTGTAATCGAGTATTCCCATTCGTCAGCAAGTCTGCCATTTTCATAAGATGGTAAGGCATTAGTGCCGCGCTGAAGACCGGTCTGGACCGCGGTCCGACGGTCTTTTAGCTGTGAACCGAAGACCGGTCCCAGAGGGGAAGATCGGCGGCGGTCCTCACTTCTTATCACCTTTCAACTAGTGCGGGGCGGTCCTTGCAAGGACCACGGTCCTACGGTCTCGCGCCATAGCCTACTACTTCCCCAGCGATTCGTTGCTTCGGTTGCCTATCTTCCACCAATCACCACCCATCCCACTTAATTAATCGCACCCACCCCCCTTTGCCATACACTAAACGACACAGACGACCATACAGGCAGACGACAACCAACCTCCACTCCGCAAACCGCCCTTTCGTGTGTGAGATGGGGGGAACAGGAGGCGCACGCCTTGGACGATTCCATTATACGGGGTAAATTTCAAAATTTACTACACCATAATGATCGCAATGACAATGATCTATGGTGAAGGCATGACCCCTCTTCTCTAATGGGTTATTGTTTGAAATGTATGTGACTACAAAAGATGTGTGTGTTTGTGTGTGTGTGTGTGTGTGTGGTGTGTGTGTGTGTGTCGAACCTAGCAAGTAGCAAATCCGATTTTTTGTTTTCTTTTGTCCATCTCTTGTCACCACTCCTTTCTATCGCAGTGTTGTCATTTAAAATAATACAATAATATTAAAATTTCGTTTGGTGTTTTTACTAATCAAATAATATGAGTTTCATTAGTTTCTTCCTTCCAAAAAACCCAGTTATAACGTCTGAATTTTAAAAAAGTCCAATAGAATATTTGGGGACCCCGATAGCTCAGTTGATAGAGCACTCTCTTTATACGCAAAGGGCCAGAGATCGATCCCGGGTGCAGTCGATTTTTTTCTGAATCCCTGTCTACTCAGCAATGAATGGGTAGCTGAGTTTGTTAGATCTGGCGAAAAGTCACCATCGACCCCTCTTATCACCTCATCCACCCCCTCTTATTATAACTTCACGTCTCTCTCTTACTCTTCAATGCTCGCTGCCCTCTAATGTGTGTGTGTGTGGGGGGGGGGGGAGGGGGGGGTAGGAGTTGCGTGTGTGTATCAACGCCACGAACAACTCGATCAACGCCTTGGGCGATGCCATTATCTCCGTTAATGGGGATAAATTTCAAATTTTATTAAATTATCGAAGTAACAATGAAGTACGGTGAGCAAATAAAGAAGGCATCACCCTCTTCTCTAATTAGGTTACAATTTGAAATGAGTGTGACTACTCCGTGTGTTTTACTCCTGTAGGCCACGGTTTTCATCGTGTAGCGGTCTTTAACGGTTCAAGAATGAACGATCCCACGCTCTCAAAGGTCAAACCGGTTCGAATTTCCAACAGTCTCTCAGGAATGTTCAATGTCGAAAAGGACCGGTCCTAGGACCGGTCCTTGCGGTCTTCATTTCCCAAGGACCGTAGGACCGTGGTCCTTAAGCTTGCCAAGGACCGCCCCGCACTATAAGGCATCGCCTACTGTGCGGCTATGTGGTCTTGTCGTATGACACTCGCTTTCGGATCGGAAGGTCCAGGTTTGAACATCACTCGGGGCATCGTTGAGTCCTTGGAAAAGGCTCTTTATTCACATTCTCTCATCGTACTCGGGTGTAAAATGAGTACTTGCTTGGCCGTTAACAGCGTCATGTCTCGTCCTACATGTTGAGTGTTGCTGTTGGTCAGCGACCCTTTGTAAAGCGCTTTGGGCACGTTTAGTGGAAATTGCGCTTATAAAAGCTCAAGTTTTTTTCCCCACTATGTCATAAACTCAACTAATCCACAGTAAAAGAGAGAAATCAAGTTTCACTCCTCTTAACATTTAACTGCATCAGCATCTGATGATGTACTCCTCTTTCTTTGTGATTACTAATTACGAACGTAGGTCCTTTACTTACTGTTTTACGCAGCACCAATAACGTAAGTAAAAGTATAGTAACTAATCGTTATCAACATGGTATAGAATAAAATAGTTGGCAACTTAATTTGAAGCTGTTCTTAATTTGAAGTTGTTTTAACGATGTTTTTCTTTTCTTTTCTTTTTTTAAAAACCATAACCAAGAACACCAATTTACAATTTCTGAAGAAGTTAGAATTCAAGTGAAATATGTCTCTATACAATTCTATAACTTCAATGAAAACTGCAGAGATGGAAATAGAAATACGATAAACCTAATATCATATTGAGAATGCAATAAAACAACACCTTTAAGTAAAAACGAACAGGTAACAATCTTGCCAAAGACATGTGTAACACTCAAATTTAGGGCAACTTAATTATAATGATTTGACCCCTTGTCTCTGGTCTCTTTGTCCACGACTTGTATTTAATATCAGTAACAAATTGACCTGTCAAAAGTACATAGATACATACATCTCTTATACACATTTTAGGTCAATGGATCCGTCCTGCTAATATATTTCAAACTTACTTTACTGAACTTACACGGGTCATTTCAGTTGTATTTCCTCCTTCATAGGAAAAGCCTATTGAGAAAGATTTCTCACCGGTCTCATTTGTCTTAGGAACTTTTGGTCAAATAATGTTTTGGCACCCTCTATCAATTGTTACCATCGCTGTTATGGTTTATGCGATTAATTTGAAGTTTTATTATGTTGGTCACCAGAAGGCTAAAACTTAGAACTAAAAATAAATCGGACTTCACTGGACTTATCACACCCAATAGCCTCTTGACCTTAACAATATTATTATTATTATTATTATTCATTATTATTATTATTATTATTATTATTATTATTATTATTATTATTATCATCATCATCATCATCATGATTATTAATACTATAATGCCAACTGTATTTTGACATTCCCCCTCCCCCTCCCTTTCCTTTTCCCTGGATCCTTATCCATTTATCCATTCATACACTTACCAAATCATTATTTCAAAGTATTTGAATAACAAGCATTATACATTTTTTGTTTGTTTTGTTTTCCTATTATCCTGGATTTAATCCAGGCCCACAAATGCAAATGGACTCATAAAATTCATTTGCCCATATTATATTATTGGAAACATGATTTGGACGAAAAAAACCCACAAACAAAACAGTTAGCACATCACTGACAAAACATAGATCATTAGAGAAGAAAAAAACCCTACGAAATGAGGGACGCGGTCACTTGTCTATAAAATCTATCATCATCAGATTAATGTTACATAGACTAGATATAAAATAAAAAATGTGGTCACCATGAGGGACCAATAAAATGAGACCCAAAAACGGACTGTATTACTCTCTCTCTCTCTCTCTCTCTCTCTCTCTCTCTCTCTCTCTCTCTCTCTCTCTCTCTCTCTCTCTCTCTCTCTCTCTCTCTCTCTCTCTCGTCCCCAGGCAATGATCGTAAATGTTCGACGTTGGAAGAAGGCCAAAAAAAAAAAAAAAAAAAAAAAAAGAGGTAAAACATAAAAGAAGAAATACACCGGACATCTGGTGAGTTAAAATATTCAATTGAAGAACTCTCTAAACTGTCAAATTCCTTTTCTTTGAAAACTCGGATTTAAATATTCTCGAGGGTTATCTTTTTCTATCGTTATTTAAAGTTTTAAAAAATAAAACGAATTAGATTCTGAACAAAATGAAAGAAAGGCGTATTGTCGGGTTAAAGCACACAAACAAAATTGCTTACCTTGATTTTGTTTTTATTCGAATGGGGCAATTGACTGTTTTGGAAATACCGAGAGATAATTTGCTAAGCCCGATTGAATGTGTCACTGCGTAATGTTCACGCGATATCTATTAAAAGTAATACTTTATATGAACACAACTTACTTCTCAAAAAGATTAAAAATGATATTAGAATACACTCCGAGGTATGTATGTCTGGCTTTTCTATTTAGACAGAAACTTACGAATCAATTAAAAGTTCACCTACTTGTTTGTTGCATGGAAGAAATAGACCCGACGACCGTCAATAATATGCACTATTGGGTCCATTACCTGGGGCATATAACTCAATATTAATTAATCTTCTAAAATGGTAAGACAAATTCTTCAAATATTTACCTTAAAAAAAAAAAAAGGGGGGGGGGGGGGGGTTAAATAGATGAGAGACGCCCTTTTTTATCCCAGTCAGAAAAAGTCGTCATCAAAACAATGTTTGCTTTCCAATCAATACCCTTCAAATATACTTAGGAATGTAGGCCTCGACAATCACAACATACTTAAATGATATCCTTGTATTACCGACAATAATAAATGCCACTTCGAAAAGACAATTGTGATTCTATTCATGTCAAACCCGCCCTGTGTTATTCCTAGCGGATATCCTGTTATTATGACACAACAAATAGTTTCTTAAAATTGGAATGCAATGCTTGGTGCAATTCTTACACGCTTCAGTAAAGTGATCATAAACATTTGGATATGTCACGAGTTGTATATGATTGACGGGGATGAACGCTGGGCTGCAATAGTATTCTAAATATAGAGATGGGTGTAACTGACTGTTGCGTAAAGCAAGGGAATGTCTACAAATAAATTCGTAATGTTTCACCATTGTCATCATCGTCATCGCCAGCATCACCCTTACCACCACCACCACCGCCGCCACCACCACCCTCATCATCATCATCGTCATCATCATAATCATCGTCATCATCATCATCATCGTCATCATCATCATCATCATCATATCATCATCATCATCATCATCAATGATGGCGACATGGACAATACCATTAACAGGCAAAGCTTAAAAAACAAACACCAGCTTTACGACTTGTCATCGGTAAAATCAATTATATAAAAAAATTGTAATGAATATGTATCTGTCACTATTCGTTTTCTATAACTTTACTTCCAAAAAGTTGTAATCATTAAACCGTTTTTCCTCCACAATTTTCAACATAATATTATGAGCACATTACAGACACTCTAGAGGTAAACATCTATAACAATAAATACCCCCCCCCCCTTCTCTCTCTCTCTCTCTCTCTCTCTCTCTCTCTCTCTCTCTCTCTCTCTCATGTTCTATTTATCCATCACCCTAACCATTCCAGCGATCCATGGCCTTTCATCAATGTATCTGTTTATACAGTTTTTTCCACCATCAACGAATATAAGAGATATAATTTCCGACTGGAATCCCATACGGGTTGTATCATCAGTAGTAATAAACAGTATTTATATAGTTAGCCGTCATCCCTGAATCATCATCACACTGTCCTCCAAATGGTAGACAGTGGGCTTAGTGAATCATCAAGAACATAATGGGGAATGCAAGGTAAAACCCCTTGACATTCAGGGCGACACGTTTTACCTCAATCACCTTAATCCAGTCCATCGTTCTATGTGGTAATTTAACGCTGGTGTCCCAGCAAGTGATGCTATGCGTTTAGGCAGTGGCGGTTCTAGCCTATTTACAGTGGTTGGGCAAAGAGGATTCGGTCATATATATATATATATATATATATATATATATATATATATATATATATATATATATATATATTATATGATATATATTTTTTATTTTTTATTTTTTTGTTTTTTTTTTAATAAAATTTTTTTTTGATTTTTTTTTTCGCCTTTAAACAAAAAATATTTCAACCACCAATAATCACATTCACAATGAAATGACAATACCAGTAGATTTTAATTCTTCCAAACGTAATCAAAAATGAATCACGAAAGAATACAACTAAAAAATAAAGCGACGAGACATAATGCGACAACACCTTGACAATACAAGTCCATTTCCTTCACTCGAAAAATTAAAGAGATGCTTTAATCCCTCAACGGCGATATTAATATTGCTTTTACATATTTCTGGTTTTCAGTAGTACGTAGTAACCTTAAAGTTTTCATGGAGAAGCAACAACAGCGATATGACTCGAGTTTCATTCAGAGCTCAAATTGCATAATTTTTACTGCTGTCTTGGTGGTCAGAATGATTGTGCCGGTGGTGGTAGTGGTTGGAATAGTGGTAGCGGTGGTGGTGGTGGTGGAGGAGGAGGAGGAAGACGAGGCGGTGAGGGGTAATTATGGTAGTGGTTTTGGTGGTGCTGTTGGTTAGAATGATAGTTGTGGAGACGATGACGGAAATTGTATGGTGATGTTGATATTGTTTTTATTGCTATTGTTGTACTTGTTGTTAATATTGTTGTTGTTGTTGTTAATGATGATGATGATGATGATGATGATGATGATGATGATGATGATGATGATGATTATGATGACAACGACGATGTCGTCGACAATGATGGTTACCATACGATATTACAAAATTTATTCAATCTTAGGCTTTCGCCAATTAATCATACAATTTGATGACCACATACATGAAAG
>NC_088360.1:36944516-36952016 GCF_034508935.2 Berghia stephanieae
CTTAACGTTATGTTATCGCTGTTGTTGTCGTCATAGTCATCGTCGTCGTCGTCGTCGTAGTTGGTGTTTTTTATTACTCATCATCAATATCATCACCATCATCATCATCATTATCATAATCATCATCATCATCAATATCAACTGTGAATTGTGAATGAAATCCACGGCCAAAATTATTTTATTTGGAGATAACTATAAAATAACGCGAACATAAGGATCAGTTTAGAATGTGTCGTGATTACAATTTACATATTTTCTTTCAAAAATACTTGTCAACTAAAGTATAATACCATTTTTAAAACCCTTCAGAACGTTAGAAAGAATGCGTTTACATCAGTATAAAGTATGTACTCCAATTTCTTTCATATTATCTGCAACTATTTAAAATATACCAATTAAGATTTTCCCATTTCCTTTGTTTCGTAGTCACAAGATAATATCTCTAACATTCTTAAGCCTACTTGTTATTAACATTTTTTAAAAAAAGCGGGGTCCTTAGTAATGACCTACATAAATGCTAGGAATGCTGAAGAGGAAAATGTATTAGTCTTTGATATGACACAGACCAGGTTACCATCTATAGTAGATGATATATCTAATTCATAAAGGCAGAGTCACGCTTTAATATGGCTACCGCCACACGACAGTAATCTCCGTTAATCAGGATTTTAATAGATAAAGAGATTAGCTCACTGAACCCAAAAATTTATATTAGCATAATGGGTGCTGGATTGCTCGTTTTCATTTGAGTAACTGGACAATTTCCCGTGCCTCTCAAGCATAACAACAACAACAACAACAACAAGAGATCCAAAATAAACCACAACAACAACAACATTAACACGTTACATGAGCAACAATAAATAACATTAACAGCAGTTACATAACACCGATAATAACAGCAACAACAAAAACAAAAAAGACGACAACGACGATAGAAAATATGAAAGTAAAGAAAAAATACGGCCCAAGAGAAAGAATTCAAATAGATCACTTTGACACAGGAGGTGTTAAGTTCGTAAGTAATTAAGACCTTCACTGAGATTGGCATTAGATTAGTAATATATTACTATCACGTCACGGTTAAAAAGAAAGAGAAAGAGAAAATACTTTTGTTAAAACCGCGCCTGTACATTTAAATCGTCAAAGTTTAAATGCTTTACCTTATTTACTTTACAAGTTCGATATGACTAAAGTTAAACTTGACAATCCTCAACTTATCAAAAACTGAATTTTATCTTAAATAAACGAAGACGACAACTCAGCATTTTGATCATTAGGACATCGGCATTTAATAAGCAAAGGGACTATCCCCTGTACTAGCACAGACATATCCCCGGGCAGGTATTTCACTGTACAATGACAAAATATCTTTTCTGTTTTTTTCCCTCCCTTTTGGTCAGAAAATTTATACAATATATCGATAGATCAAACTGGCATCCAACCGATAATAAAAATAGAAAATCTAAGAATCGTTTAAAGATTTAAGCAGGGACGGCTGGTAATAATGGGCAGGGTGGGCAAATACCAGCCTGTTTTTTCAAGTTATATGCTGTATTACCAGGTCCGAAATAATCAAATCTAAATTAGATAATTTCAAAAGTTACTACTTAAAATTGATACTTTGTACTGAAATCAATTTGTGTGTATTTTTGATAGATTGCGAATCACCATGCATCCCGTAATACATAAACCAGGATACGCTCCTGTTCTTTTTATCACCCCCCCCCCCCCCCCAACCACTCCACTCCACTCCGCCCACATCGTCATCTCATCGTCACGTCGCCTGACGGTGATTTTGCTGTCTGGCCTCTCTAGTACTAGGTCGGGCTAATTCAAATGAGCCCACCTTATTAACCAGTGTACACTAAATAGAGATTTTGGCAAACGAACTTTTTCTTATTTATTGCCTTACTTGTGCTTGGAAGGTTCCAGTATTGAATTAAATTTATTAATTTACTAATATTATATCAATTTAGTATTAGTTTGTGTTGTTTTAATATATTTGTTTATCCATTTAAATTATTTCTTTTTTTTCCCCTCGTTTTCTTTAGTGTTTCTCAAAACTCATTTATTTAAATTGTTTTCTTATTTGTTTGTTGTTGTTGTTGTTGTTTTTTGTTGTTGTTTTTTGTTTTGTTTTTTAACAAATTAATTTGTTAATTCTTTTTTTTTTTATTATTCTTAAAGTAATTACCGCTGTATTTTTATTGCCAGACTAAATATTTTTGCAAAACAATGTAATTTTCTATTGTATTCCCTCTAATAAAACAAAACACTTTTATTCAAAAGTCACGACTAAATAAATATATAAAATACAACCACCATTTTGGTTTTCTCAACAATTGAATTAGTATACGAGAAATACTCTTCTGAGTAAGGAGATAGTTGAATTCTAAGTTATAGAGGAAATACGGAAGGGTGGGCAGATTCCGTACTTGCCCGTCCTGAAGCTAATACATACACAAGATGGTTCGCGATGAAGAGGCGGGAAGCAAGGGATTGGTTGGGTAAGGAGCAAAGATAACACGGTAATTATTGTGACGATAGTCAAACGAATACATGAGGAGAGATTGGTAACATTATTTTGTCTTAATTATATTGTATGAAGTATTGGCGAAAGCCTAATATTAAATAAATGTTGTTTTTGTTTGTCTTATTTTGACTATGGAACTGATACTGATACTTGTCATAGCAGACCTGCCTACTTTAGATAGGAAAATAAAAATCGTAGTTTTCAGGGCTAATAAAATCGTAGATATTTTAACTACCCTTTAAAAAAATCACCGGAATTTTCGTCTGTTTTGATAGATATCAAATTTTAAAAAACGAGAAAAAATAATTGGAAACGTAATAATGATGGTGATGGTGGTATAGTGGTAGCGGTGGTGGTAGTAGTAATGATGATGGTAATATTATTATTATTATTATTATTATTATTATTATTATTATTATTATTATTATTATTATTAATATTTATTATTATTATTATTATTATTATTATTATTATTATTATTATTATTATTATTATTATTATTATTATTATTATTGTTATTATTATTATTATTATTATTATTATTATTATTATTATTATTATTATTATCATTGTTATTATTATTGTACGTATTGGTGGTATTACTATTGTTGTATTTTTTTTGGTGGTTATTAATGGTATCAGTTTATTGTTTGGTCCCATTTGCCATTATTTTCCACTTTCATGTATGTGGTCATCAAATTGTATGATTAATTGGCGAAAGCCTAAGATTGAATAAATTTTGTAATATCGTATGGTAACCATCATTGTCGACGACATCGTCGTTGTCATCATAATCATCATCATCATCATCATCATTAACAACAACAACAACAATATTAACAACAAGTACAACAATAGAAATAAAAACAATATCAACATCACCATACAATTTCCGTCATCGTCTCCACAACTATCATTCTAACCAACAGCACCACCAAAACCACTACCATAATTACCCCTCACCGCCTCGTCTTCCTCCTCCTCCTCCACCACCACCACCACCGCTACCACTATTCCAACCACTACCACCACCGGCACAATCATTCTGACCACCAAGACAGCAGTAAAAATTATGCAATTTGAGCTCTGAATGAAACTCGAGTCATATCGCTGTTGTTGCTTCTCCATGAAAACTTTAAGGTTACTACGTACTACTGAAAACCAGAAATATGTAAAAGCAATATTAATATCGCCGTTGAGGGATTAAAGCATCTCTTTAATTTTTCGAGTGAAGGAAATGGACTTGTATTGTCAAGGTGTTGTCGCATTATGTCTCGTCGCTTTATTTTTTAGTTGTATTCTCTTTCGTGATTCATTTTTGATTACGTTTGGAAGAATTAAAATCTACTGGTATTGTCATTTCATTGTGAATGTGATTATTGGTGGTTGAAATATTTTTTGTTTAAAGGCGAAAAAAAAAATCAAAAAAAATTTTTATTAAAAAAAAAACAAAAAAATAAAAAATAAAAAATATATATCATATATATATATATATATATATATATATATATATATATATATATATATATATATATATATATATATATATATATATATATATATATATATGACCGAATCCTCTTTGCCCAACCACTGTAAATAGGCTAGAACCGCCACTGGATTTAAGTCTCAGGCTTTTTGACTAGTAGGCCATTTTAAAATCTCCATATATTATAAAGTAAATAGCTCTTCGTTAGTCTACAATGCTGCCGTACTCTGAAAATATGTATTTTAACAATTTTGGCCAGGAAACTCGTCCTTCAAATATCGAACGATTAAAATGACCCTCATTTTATCAGAACACCCAAACCTGAGATTTCCATAAGCCCTAGCATAGAGGGTTCTCGATAAGATGGAGGGTCATTTCAATCGTTTTCTGACCAAAAGGTTAAAAATGTGTTGTTTTATTTTTCAGAGTACAACAAAGCAATAATGCAACGATGTAGAGATGATTTGGTAATGATTCATACTTAGGGACACCATTAAGTCCGAATAAAAAAGAGATTAAATCATTTCCCTGAACACTGACTAAAAAAAGGTGCGGCGACCACACGAATGATGTCGACCATGTCCGTTAGGTATGAGTGACCTTAACCACGACTTAAACCAGTACCCACGTTATGGACGACCCCATAATCAATACAATTTATAGTATCATATTAAAGTCGAAACTGATTGTCGGCAACTGTCCAGTCTATCAAAAAAAAAAAAAAAAAGACAACCGAAAGAGACAGAAAAGTCAAATTAAGATACGGAATTTAAGATAAGAAAAACGCACTGAGGTCGACAAACTTAAAAATAATCTGTAACTGCAGTAAACATGAAAAAAAAAAAAAAAGAAAAGCTCAGTCAAATTTCAGTACCCTAGTGACTTCTTGACTTATTTATAATTTACTTAATCTTGTCCTTTTGATATCGACACAAAATAAATTCTTTTACTGTACTAACCAACAAGGAACCCATGTGAAACAATTTTTTAAAATAAATTGAAATAATCCTTGAAGTTATAAAACACTGTCTCCACTAGACAATGTCACGTCTTTTTAATACATTAATAAGGTAGTGTGTAAATCATGCACAGTCCAAAATGTCATCATTAACTATGATTCACTGAACACATCCTTTTTCTCTGCGATGCAACAACAATGGTAAATAACTCATATTAACTGCTTTGTTTTTGACTTCATATGGACTGTAACGTCAAACATGAGATAGTCATTGCATAGGAATAATTGTACAAGCTATTTAACATGTAAATTGTAGATATGTCGTGATACAATTGGATTTGCGGAACGGTTTTGGGTGTCGCAACAAAAAAATACTTCAAAAATAAACATAATGATAAAAGATAAATTTGTGAATCGAAATCAGGCAATGTTTAGACAATCCAATCATGACTGAATAGATAACATTTGACTTAATCATCGCTGTGCATTTTCTATGACTAAATAATAAAATGCATGTTTCCTGACTTAGTAAATGGCTTTCCATAGAGAGAATCCGGATATATCTGTTTTAACAGTGATAATACTCTAAGTAAAGATGTGAGTAAAAGTTATACAGCGTTAAGGATACACGGATTTCACAATTTAGTTGCAGAGTTCATTTATGGTATTTATATGATTTAGCACTGCCACAGCCTACTCAATGGTCCACACATACATACATCTGAACTATATCATTCATTACAATCTTTATTTAGCTGAAGAAAATCCAGAAATTGCTGTTTTCATTATATCAATATATACAATCTTGACACACTGTTAAAAAAAACCCCACCCCACCCCTTGAGCTTTTATATAGCGCAATATCCACGATAGCGCAATATAAGTGCTCAAATTACTTTACAAGGAGTCCCTAGCCAACAGCAACACTTAACGTGTAGGACGAGACATGACACCTGTTAGGCGATATTACCATTTTTTCCTAACAGAGACAAAGCTGGTAGCAGCCAGGTACTCATTTTACACCTGAGTGCTGTGAGGGAATGTGACTAAATAGCCTTTTCCAAGGACTCAGCTATGCACCGCTCAGAGCGGGGTTCGAACCCAGGACCTTATGATCTGAAGGCGAGTGTCATACCACTAGATCACATTTTGGTAATATGCCGGGTTCAACACAATATTGGCAAAGGCAAGTGAAAACTACCATAGCAAATAGCATGCTTAAGTATTCAATAAATCAAAAGTTTACAATTTCCAAAACTTACGATTTAAGATGGAACTAAGGGGAAAATAGCTTAATAATTAAAAAAAAAAGATTTGCTTACCTCAACCCGATTTTTTGGTTTCCCATCTTCGCCATCCTCATCAGCATCCTCATCATCATCATCATCCTCCAGATTTCCATCTTCATCAATCATCAGACTGTCCACAAGACTCGCACCGTATTCATCTAAAGGCGTTTTATCACCGTCAATTTCATCTTCGTCATCATCACCATTATTATCTAATACCTCATCATCTCTCACATTATCATAGCCTCCAGGACTAGCCATTGAGCGCATGGCAGGATCAATTATTGGCCGCCATAATGATGAAGAATTCAGCACATCTTCTTCCACTCCGAAAACTTCATCAATTCTATTCCTAGCTTGTTCTTCCTCTTCTGCTTCTTTCTCATCCACCTCGATAGTATAAGTACCAGCCTCGCTGGCTTTATCATCTTTTTCATTTTCAGTGTCATCACATTTTTCACTTTCCTTTTCCACAATTTTCAAATCATTATCATCATCATCAGCATCGCCTTTCTTACTCTCAGTAACTAACTTCTTAGTCTTGCTAGTAACTTTAGTTTCAGACTTATTTGAGGAAGATGAAAGTCTTTTACCACTACTACCACTAACTTTTGACGTTGAGGACCGGGGTGGTTTGCTGCTGTCAAGTTTACTAGCAGATGAAAGTGTTTTAGGTTTATCGTGACTAGCAGCCTCTCTGTACAACTTTTGTTCTGGTGACATTTCTTTATCACTGCTGGATGATCTTCGGAGACAAACACTCCCATCACCACCTTCAAACATTTTATCAATGAGATAAGTTGTGGCGTCAGAATACTGAGACAGGCTAACAGAAGCTACAGGCTTGACAGATCCAACTTTGACACCACGTGATACCTGTGGACTGCCTTTGCTGGATACTGGTTTTCTACCTAAAATCAAAAAGAGAAAAATATTATTATAATTAATGAACAAACTGGTTAACATTTTATCTGATAAGTTTATGTCAAAGTTCAAGGGCTATAACATTATGAAAAAGTTCAAAGTTCAAATTATGTCTGAAACTTTAGTGTCTTATACTTGCTTATTATATGAAATGCAGTTTCCTAAATACACACATACCACATTTAAAAATGCCAGATAAATAGGGAAAAAATGCGTTTTTTTGATAAGTTGTATCATGAGAATGTGTGTTGTCCAAATTTATTTTGTGCTGTTCACACTTAATAAGTGATCAGGCAAATTTCAT
>NC_088360.1:36954516-36957016 GCF_034508935.2 Berghia stephanieae
AGGATTGATTGGTCATTGCTTGACCTCAAGTTTCTATTGGGGACATTTATGTTTAGAAGGTCTTTAATATAGGAGGAACTGTTCGTGCTCAGGGATTTGTAGACAACAGTACAAATCTTTTTGGCAACTCTTTTTTCAACAGGAAGCCAATGTAACTCACAGAGAAGAAGAGTTGCTGACGGGTATTTTTTGTTATTGCGTACAATGAGCCTGGCTGCGTTATTTTGAGCAACCTGAAGTTTGCTAATTTTGTCTTTAGCTAAATTCGCCCAAAGGGAGTTACAATAGTCCAATTTAGATAAAACCAGGGAATTAATTAAAAGTTCTGTTATATGCTTCGGTATTAAATTACGAATTTTGCTTATTTTTTTCATTTCTATGTACATAGATTGTATGGTGTTATTCACGTGGCTTGTCATGGAAAGATCTTTATCAATGATGACGCCAAGGTTTTTTGCTTTATTTGAAAAATCTATTGTGCTATTTCCGAGAGTAATAGGTGATTTATTTGCCTGTTTAAGGATACTCGGCCTTCCACACATTAAAATCTCAGTTTTACTATCCTTTAATTTTAACTTATTGTGGTACATCCAAGATTTAATCTCATTAAAACAGCTCGTAATTCGTTGTATTAAGACCTGTAAATTACTAAGGGGTGCTGAATCATATATATTATATATTATTATTATTATTATATCATTATTATAATTATTATAATTATTATTATTATTATTATTATTATTATTATTATTATTATTATTTATTATTATATATAATTATAATAATATTATATATTATATTTATTATTATTATTATTATTATTATTATTATTATTATTATTACCATTATCAATTTCTTCCTGATCAATGACGTTATTGTCAATGTAGACATCTTTCATTTCAAATAAAATGAAGTTGGGTCCCTTGGGCTATCGAGCAAGTTTAATAATATTGTGTATTTTAAGACTAGCAACAATCGATGATAAAATACAAACGCATGAATCTCTACTTTGAATATTTGTTTTGCTGCATTCAAAATAATCAATACTAATGGGATAACTCCCCCCCCCCCCAACCTCCTAAAAAAAACAAACAAAGAAACAAAAGAAAAACAAAATCAAAACAAAACAACAACAAAAAACAAACAAACAAACAGCCAAAAGAAAAAAAAAAACAAAGAAAAACCAAAAAAACCCACATTTGTTTCTTCAACAGAATATACTACAAAAATTCACTATATTGGACATGTGAAGGACAATATCAAAATTATAATTCATCTATTTCAACATTATAAATATGCATTACTTTTCTTTTCTCCTTCCTTCTCAGACGATCGCCTGTCATCAGCTGACAGCTCTGATAGTTTCTCCAGTTCCTCTAGATTGGGAGACCGTAGAGAGGACCCAGCTGTAGCTTGGACGCTGGATAACTGGGATGGTTTCCCTTTTCCTTCTAAAGAACTCCAGATTTCTTCTATCTTTCGCTGGTTGTTTGGAGAAATCTCCCTTTCCTCCTGAAAAAAAAACAACACAAAAACAATAATAAAAATAATAATGATAATAATAATAATAATAATAATAATAATAATAATAATAATAATAATAATAATAATAATAATAATATAATAATAATAAAATAATGATAATGATAATGATAATAATAATAATAATAATAATAATAATAAATAATGATAATAATAATAATAATAATAATAATAATAATAATAATAATGATGATGATGGTTATGATGATGAAGAAGGATTAACACCAAAAACAAAAGGATAAACACACACAAAAAATATTATGCTATCGGCCATAATAAAAAGCAAGGATGATGTTGCATGCAGGAGGCTTGATCATATGAAATATGCAGAAAGTCAAAAATAATTTGATGAACTCATCGTTCGTCATAAACTATGATTTTCATTGTTCAAATATTGATCGTATCCATACCAAACAAAGACATAGTAAAGACATATTAAAGAAAGACATCTGTTTACTTAGGATCATCAACGGACTGTGATGAAATCATTTCCTATTGTAGTTCAATGCATAATGAATAGGTATCAAGTGACATACAACTTAAATATATGATATACCAAAACAGAAATGACTTTTAAGAGTGGAATCTATCAATAATATCAAGGAAATATAAACGTCTTTCCCTATCAAATACATTTTTCAACACAAAACATACAATTTTTGCTCGGCATAACCAGAAATCAAGACATGTCAAAGTATTTTCATCTCTTTAATTATCATATCAATATATTTCATGTACTACTGTAAGTGACATTTGGTTACTTTAATACATTTTATAATATACAGTCTAGTCATGTCTCTCTAATCTGGAACTCCACAATCCATTATCCTGACAGGTTTCCTAGGGATGGATTTTTTAAATTTATTTGTACACTTTATGGAATGAATCCACTATCCGGTAAGTGTAATTGGGACAAAATTATGAGAACGGAGGTGTTCGGATTGGAGAGATGTGGTTG